>NC_028454.1:39749694-40106275 GCF_000263155.2 Setaria italica | reverse complement strand
AAGCGTATAAAGTTACCTGAGATCCATGGCCTCCTATGATCACATCCCATACGCCAATGGTGGCTAACCACAGATACGACTCTCTTAAATCTAATTAATCCATCATTAGCAAGTGTTTACTGTAGAAACACATTATCAAATCATGGACTAATTAGGCTCATCTCGCGGTTTAGCCTCCACTTATGTAATGGGTTTTGTAAATAGTCTACGTTTAATACTCCTAATTAGTATCTAAACATTCGATGTGACGGGTGCTAAAAATAAGCAAGAGGAACCAAACCAGGCTTAAGACGAATAGTTAAGGGTTGTGTCAAAAACTAACGGTGTTAAATATTTGGGAATAGAAGGCGTACATCACGGGTTGATAAATTCAGTTAAAAATGTCCACTCAGGATTATTGAAAAAAATGTGTACATGTGGCCTCCATGGGAAGGGGCTAGAAAGGATTCAGGCAAAAATATATTTTTCATCCTATCCTGAGGGCAAAAATGTCCTTTCTAGCAACATTTCTAGCTAGTAAGTGATAGACATGTCATGCAAAGGGGTGTGAAATTAACCATTTGCAATGAAGGGAATGAAAGTTTCTAAGTGGCCCATAGATAACTATAGTTTTTTTATAGCATAGGAGTTTTATATTTTTGTTCTTTTTACTCGGCTAATAATTTTCGTGACTTCAATATGAATTTTATCATTAGATCTCCATCTTCTCGACATAAACTCACGGATGGTAATTGTTGGGGACCCGCCGGCGTTGGTGGTGGGACGGATGAACTTGTGTGGAGGCTCTCGTGGGCCGTGTTATGTTTGGGCCTCGATTCTCGTGGGCCATGTTATGTTCGGGCCGTATCTTTTAGATTGTTTCGGCTTCAAGCTAATGTGTCAGCCCAATTACTTAATTCGCCCATGGACATGGAGACTTGCTGGAAAACAAACTGATTACCCAGCCTTAGCTTTCTAGCTAGCAGTCAGTAGAAGATTAGCTCGCCTGTTTGGTGGCCCACTGAGTTTCAATGAAGTTGAAATGTAAACCTGACCCAAGATCAACCCAGTCCCAATCGAGCCAAAACTTTTGAATGGTTGTCTATCATCTCATCGAAAAGTTTGGGTTCCAGCTTGAGCTGCGCCGTTATTCGAGATTCGTTGGTCCATCAGTCGCTCAGTCAATCGTGCAGTTCTCGGTTCTCCAGCGTAGAAGGGAAGACGGGCTACTAATACCTCATACCAGTCTTCCGCTGAGACCAAACGACCAATCTCATGTACTCGTAACCCATCCTTAGCAGCTACTCCGTAAGTATATAATTTCTTCAGATATATAGGGAGTCCGGGACACTTTCAATATATAGGGACATATGGCCGGGTCTTGAGCCTTCAGAATGACCAAACCATCCGGGCTACTCCCTCCGTCCCCAATATAAATGCATACATAGAATTAGTGTGGAAAGCAAATGACGTTATTGCTCCTATTCAAAGATGCAGAGCAGTGCGGGAGGGTGGAAAAGGAAGGGGTAATTGGTTCCCTGCATATCAGCCAACCAGGCTCGTCAGATGCAGGGAAGCTATCGGACCTGGCCGGGCAGATGCAAAATTGCCCCCTCAAGCCTGGCTCGCGGGGTACGAGAATTTTTCTCGTTTCTTCGGAGGCTGGCCGGCGGGATGCATGGACGAGCACTTGGGCAGCATGTCAGACAGAGAAAGCGGCTGGACGTGCTTAGCGAAGCAGGCATCTGCATCTCCTCTGTTTGGCCTGGCTGCATTGAAATGCGAACCAAACAAAAAGCTAGCGCACCTCGGGAGCCTGGCCAACGGGGGACTGGTGCGAGCCAGGCTGCGACCTACTGTAGTGTTCTAGCCTTGGGCAATCACTCCATGCCTATTGTCCTCGAATGCTTTGATACTAATTAGAAGTATTAAATATAAATTAATTATAAAATTAATTGCATAGATGGAGGCTAATTTGCGAGACGAATCTATTAAATTTAATTAATTCATGATTTGATAATGTGATGCTACAGTAAACATATGCTAATCATGGATTAATTAGGCTTAATAGATTCGTCTCGCGAATTAAACTCCATCTGTGTAATTAGTTTTATTATTAGCTCATATTTAGTACTATTAATTAAACTCCGAATATTTAATGTGATATGAACTTTAATCCAAACTAAACATCCAAACACCCCGTGACGAGACGTTACAGGTGCACGGGCAGGCGTATGTTAGACCTAATGGTCACCTATTGTTGTGTGTGTTTAATTTGAGATTTTTTTGAATTGTAAAAATGCGGGAGAGAGGAAGTATCGGTCTGTTCGCTTCAGCTTATAAGCCGACTGAAAAGCTGAAATGGTTGATTTGTTATGAGAGAAAAATACTGTTTGATGGCTGATAAGTCGGCTGAATAAGTTGAATATGGGTTGAGATTGTTGCAGCAGCAGCCAAGTGAGGCGTGAGACTGGGCCGTGGGTCTTTGGCCTTTATGCAGCTGCTTGTGCAGCGAACACACGCGAAACGTAAAGGAAACGCGATGACTTCTGGGTCGCGTTCTATTCCTTCTAATAAAGCAGCTTCTTTAAAGAGCTGCCGTTCACACGGCCGATTTCGCAGCCAGCGTACGTGTAAATCGCCTGCTAATCGCGACGCACCAACGGCAAAGCAGTTACCTTAAATCGATGGTGTGATATGCTTTGCGAAAGAACACCATGTGAAAGTAGAGATCAGAACTCGGTTCAAAAAAAAAAAGTAGAGGTCAGAACTATACGCTCGCATTGTCGCTTCCTTCGGCGCCGGGCCAAGCAGGAAAGCACAGGTAGAGCAGAGAGCACAGTTTCGTTTGCCAGACTGATGGAGTGATTGCCTGATTAGGCTGCCAGTTTCGTTTCAAACTTGGCATCTGTTGCATCGGGTTAGTTCTGGCCAGCAATTCAGCAGGGTCGGTGACTCGGTGCCTGCTGAGCCCAAGGACTTTGGATTTGGACCATGGACCACGGTTTCTAATTCGTCTTTATCTTCAAAATCTTATCTTTCAAGGGTTCAATTATATCACCCGGGGAAATACACGCTACGGACATTCAAACGTGGCGCGAGGATCAGACCGGACCGGACCCGTCAGAGCCGCACACGATGATTCAGAACTTGGCCGAAACGGACCCAAGGTCAGAGCCGCACACGATGATATAGTAGTAACCATTTCCCCCTGTTTACTTCACAGTATGTTGGTCATCAGAAACGGACCCAAGGTTGGCTACGAATTTCAGAACATGCCAGAGCGTGGAGGTTGCAAACTGGATTACTGCTACTGTTAGTCCGCTACACGGCAAAGAACGCCGCCATGAACGGAGAGTGACTGGCGCGGAACGAATTAACACTGCTGGGCGCCTGGGCTACTGCTACTACCGGTAGGAACGTAGAATACCGGGTCCGGGGCCTTCCGAAGCCCTGCTGCCAAGGGAACGGTTCAACGGGGCGGGCATCAGCATCGCTAGAACTAGAACCTCCGCGCTCCAGTCCCGGACGCCGATGCCACCGCCGACGTGAGCAGAGAGAGCGACCGGTGGAATGCAGCGGCCAGCGGGAGACTTGACGGTCACACCACCGCCCGTCCGCCCCCCTTGTTTCTATCGCCTGCCACCGGCGACGAATCACGAATCCAACGAGACGGCGGATGCTAGAGATCGATCAGAAAAGGACCCGGAATCCGCTGGCCACCAGGCAGAGGCGAGCCATTCCGCTCGCTCCTTCCGAGCCGCTGCAGCGAGTCTGCGCCGCCTGGACGCGCCCCGTCCCGTCCCGGCGCTAAACCCTGCAGCAGCTTTTGTTGCGTAACGGGAGGAATCTTTCTCGGTCGTCTGCTTCCCGCCCAGGGCTCTCACCCAGCCAATGCAATTGCCAATTGGCACTTGTGGCCGCCCCACGCTGGAGGCCAATCTCACATTTGTCTGTTGAGTTTTATGGATATTGCATTGGGGCGGTCACGAGATTTGGAATTAGGTAACTATATTGGTTAAGTTTTATGGGAATGAAATTTCTCTCACAAATGATGAAACTTCTCCTTCTCTCTTCTTATAAATACTTTGTCAAATCAGCAAAATTAATGTTAATGATGTGACGTGAAAATTAATACTAATAACTGGCTGAAGAGAAACCATGTGAAAAGGGGTCAGGTTCTCGAGACGGCGGGACACAGTCACACAGGCGCAGCGGGAAGGGGTGTGTGGCGCTCGAGCAGTCGAGCCGCCTACGCCGAGCGGTGGAGGGGATGCACGAGTGTGAACCGGAGCATGGCTGCATGGGCGTGCGCTCAACGGTGACGCTCGTGAGTTCCGTGACACCGAACGGTCGGGCGGTGCTAAACTTTAGGACATGTCACATTGAATGTTTAGATACTAATTAGAAATTAGAAGTATTAAATATAATCTAATTATAAAACTAATTGCACAGATGGAGTCTAATTCGCTAGACGAATCTATTAAGCCTAATTAGTCCATGATTTGACAATGTGGTGCTACAGTAACCATTTGCTAATGATGGATTACTTAGGCTTAATAGATTCGTCTCGTAAATTAGTATAGGGGTTCTGCAGTTAGTTTTATAATTAGCTCATGTTTAGTCTTCCTAATTAGCATCCGAACATCCGATGTGACATGTCCTAAAGTTTAGGACATGTTATCCAAACAGACCCATAACCAACTGCTATAGCCGCAGACAAAACAAGTGGCCGTGATACGCACACGCCTACTCCTGCTCCGGAAACGTTTTTGAGAGACAAAACGTTTTTTGTTTGGACGCGTAATGCACGTCGTACTGGTACGGTGTGTGCACGAAGATGTGAATGAAAAAACTGTACTGCTGCTAGGCAAGCACATGTCTATTCTGAGAACACCAGACATTCTTTTGGATAGCAGGGTATACTTCATACGGAAGCTACGGACCAGTGCGCACCACGCGGACGATATTCTTATGATCTTTATTAAGGTTCTTAAGCATTTCCTATTTGTTCCTTTTATATTTTTGGTGTTCATGTAATCGAATCCGAAATGACTATTGTAAAAGGGAGATTGGGTGCCTCCAACAGTTTTAGTCTTTAGAAACCTGCACCTAGGCTAATCCCAATGAAGAGTTATATTTTGATGTTTCCAAGATAGCTACATAAACAACATGAAAACAAAATTACTACAATGCAAAATTTCATGGTGTAATTTCATATGCACTACATACAAGACACAAACTGTGTTGGTAACCGTGCATACATGATTTCATTTAGATGAAACTCCTCTTACATCTCTTCTCATTAACTCACTGCCACATCATAAAAAATGCTGACATGGCATCCTAATTAATGTGCATGAAACATCTATGAAACCTGCACTGGGATTAGTTTTACGATTTTATTCATGTCAACATTATGGCAGTCCCAACACTCTACAAACTGATTTTCTGGAGTGGATCCTTAATAAATTCATTATCTCTCCTCTCAACAAATCATACTTGATCCTAATTAATTATGAAGATACCATCTTCTCCCAATCAAAGATTTGGCAATGTCTAGTGCATAGGTTCTCGTGTTGACACTGGATCTTGCATGAGACCCAATTTCTTGCTCTTCTCATTCTCTCACTCATTTAATATAGTGCCACATAAGCTAAAAGTCCTATGCAGCAATACAACTAATGCTATGAAAACCATCCTAGTTGGAGGGTTGGGACTGCCCTTAGATACCTAATCAATTTTAATTAACTTGTCTTAAATGTATGTACGTAGTAACTAGTTTTTTATTTATTCTATTTGACAAGTACTCCATGTCCCAAATTATTAGTCGTTTTGGGTTTGTTAGTTTCATATAGTGTTAGTTTAGACACATTAGTAATTACAAGAAAAATGTTTATATTGCCCTAATAACTATAACTATTAGCTTACTCCATCCGTTTCAAAATAATATCATTCTAGGTCAAACTATACAAAGTTTGGTTAAGTTTAGAGAAGACTAACAATATGAATAGGTAATCCATGAATATTATTTACCAATAAGTATGGTAATACTTCTATCAAGGTCTTGTTTAGTTGCCAAAGTTTGGAGGTGTTAAATTACTGTTACAGCACTGTAGCACACTGTAGCGTTTCGTTTGTATTTGTGAATTATTGTCCAAACATTGACTAATTAGGCTCAAAAGATTCGTCTCGCAAAGTACAACAAAACTGTGCAATTAGTTTTTAATTTCGTCTACATTTAGTACTCCATGCATGTATCGCAAGTTTGATGTGATTGGGAATTTTCTTTTTGCATAGTGCTAAAGTTGGGAGTTGGGAGTGAAGTAACAAGGCCCTATTAATGTCACGAAAATTATTGATATTTTTTGTTAAATTTGATAAAAATGGTTTGGGTTAGGATCAAACTGAAACACTAATAAAATTTTAGGTTTCGGACAGGGAGCGTCTGTCTATCCATTTGTTTCAAGTTTCAACGTACCCTGATTGGTCACGCCAACCAGATCCAATCGGACACGCCCAACCAAGATGTGTCGCAGTCGCACGCTCCTGCCTCGCCACGCCACGCCTCGAGATTCGTGCGGGCGCCTGGAAGCCACGGATGATTGCCCAATCATGGCGCCCCCGCGCCAGGCAGCTGCATCAATGCTCGCGCGCGTGGTCCTTCACTCCTCCTCGAGCTTTACTCCCGACCGACCGGTGGGGCCGTGGCGGCACGCATCGCTGGGCCGATCTCAACCATCGATTTTCGTATGGACGGTCGCGATGCGGTCAAAGCCTAACCCCCTATCGCCCCTTCCCTTTCTTTGACTCCAACTACGCCCTTGGAAAACTAGAAAAATCCTTTGCCTATATTTTTTCCCGCCTTTGACCGGTCTGTCAACATCAGCATGGGCCCCACTGCCACCGCGACATATCTATGACTGCGCATGCAGTATGGTACTAGAGCTATGGTAGTATACGGGCCTTCGAATAGGATATTCGTTTCCATGCCCATTCTCCCTCTTTGACTAATTTAAGATGAAGGGCCTCCCGCATGCACGCATTTGCATCGCGATCCTTGGATAATACTTTTCCAGTTTTCCTTCTTCTCGCCAGTCACGCACTTCACTTGGACTTTTTTCTAGGACTGCTTTGTGGAAAATTCTACTCTGGAAACTACCAGATTTTCCATGCAGAATTTTCTGCTGAAGCTATCAGTATACTCTTCGTGCCTCTGTCCAAATCGAAATTCAAAATTGTGCTAGATTTTGCGGCTGTGTCGGTCCGGCCTACAATTTTCCATTTAGGTTCGGTTCATATTTATTTTTTTGACCGATTATGTTCATATTTATTTTGTAGGAAAAAAAAACAGTATTACGATCTGAAACACATGGCTTATTGTACGGTTCTGGTGCCATCTTTTTGTTGAGCTGCACTGCAGAGTGGCTGTACTGCAAATCTGCAATCCTAAAGCAAAGCACAAGGCAGCTGGTCAAACCTAATAACTGCAGCCAAGCTCTCATTCTCTTAATCCTAGTCCACGTCAATGTCGGGCTGGTACCATTCGATTAAGGAAAGCAATAATTAACGTTTGAACGATAAGATCAACACTTCACGTTGTCCTGGTATCCTACGAGTAAATTTTCCCAGGTCACCACGCACAGTTCTAGAAGGATAGCTGTGTTTCCAAACGTTTGTACTGTATTCCTCTGTTCAATTCAACAAGAGAGGCAGCATATCGGCGCAGCAATGACTTCAACAAGAGATGCCTGCACGCGATCCTTTTCATAGACGGCCAAGTAATCCTGTGCTAAGAATATAGAGCGAGAGGAATATTCAACATTCTTGTTTGAAAACAAGGACGAGCGAGGGAGTGTCCTTTTGCTAGTTTCATCGCCTCTAAGAAACAAGGGAAAATTCGGAGGAAAAAAACTGGATAATTGCATAGGAACCCTACAGCCTACTGAATTCCAGAAAAAGCAAAGACCCATCGTTCTTCAAACGAGCATAGTGGCACCAATTTTTCCAAGGAGAAAATCAAGCGTACGAGACAAAATTTGTAGTGCTTGTTGGATAACCACAGAGCTTGGGCCAGTAATTCATCCCTTTGAGTTTGCAAGGAATTACAACTAGGCTTTTCTTATTAGGAAGCAGCCATCGTGCAATTGGTATGACGTCATTAGCATCTATCATCTATGAAAAGAATATTAGGAGATAAAGGATGCATTGTCATAGCAATATCTCACATATTCGTTATCACACCCGTTTACTCTAGTTTTCTAATTTTCTTATATATATATATATATATATATATATATATATATATATATATATATATAGGTCACAATTTGGTTCACTTTTTTTTATCTCGATCAAATTCCCTACATGTTAATCTCCGCGTCTTCAACTTCAATCAGGGATGGCAACGGATAGGGTACGGTAAGGGTCCTATCCGTTAGCATACCTGCCAATCTCTATTGTATCCGTACCGTCAAACTTAACGGTAAGAATCCTTACCCGTGCTCGTGCCTGCCAAGTATCGGGGTACCAACAGTTATTGAACACAAACATGCAATGAGTTCATATCCAAAAGTACAACAATAATTTGATAGCTAAATAAGTCTCAAACTTCACAATCACACGTACTGACGTAAATAAGTCTCAAATTCTTAACTATCAAACTGTCACACATGCATAAGTCCCAGATTGCCACACAAGCCAAATAAGAAATTACAACATAAGATCAAATATTGTCCAGCCAGCAGAGGAGGCGGCGTCGGGGGTGGAGGCAGGAGGCGGCGTCAGGGCCTCAGGGTTGAGGGTGGAGGCAGGACCGCAGGAGACAACGGGGGACTGGAGGACAGTCGGCGGCTGAGGAAGTGAGGAACGAGGTCACGAGGATAAGGTTAGGACTTAGGTAACCGCTGGTGTGCTAGGGTTTGTATGGGCTTCTTGAATTGGGTACCTGCTAGGTACCCACGAGTACAATTCCATACATGTACCTTTACCCGCGGGTAGAATTACATACTCGTCCAAAGGTAAAATTCCATACCCGTACCTTTACCCATCAGGGTAGGGTACCCGCGGGTACCCATGCCCATGGGTAAAACTGCCATCCCTAACTTCAATCCTGAATTCCTCATGCGTGCCATCTTCCCTGCTCATCCTGATTACACCATATACTTTGTTAGATATCGCCCTTTAGAAGTTTGTTAGATGCATACTTCCTTACAAGGGTAATAAAGGCTATCCACGCATTTGGCGTCTACTCCACCCGTCCCGAAATATAAGGCTCCAAGGGTTCAAAAATTGTCCCCAAATATAAAACGTCCTAGGAGTTTTTGGTAAGTACTCAATCAACTCAATTAGAAACTTACCAAATATTTCCCTTGTTAAGTAAAAAACTTGCCTTGTATTACCATTAGCTAAGGGTATATAAGACATTTGCCCACCTTCTTAATTTGTCCTAAAAATCCTAGGATGTCTTATATTTTAGGATGAAGGAAGTAGAGTAGAAAGCTTGCGGTTGGTTGGTTAGTTTTTTAAGTGAAATCTAGCAATCCGGTTTTACATCTTCATTCAACATGTTGGAATATTAAGCACACGGAAGTAGCGCTTGATCTATCGAGACGATGTATGCGAAATCACAAATAACACTAGAGACACGATATTTATTGACACGGTCAGTCGAACCCTACGTCCCGAGGCATGACTATGGACGCTCCTCCCTAAAACGTAATACCGGTAGCTCCGGGGTCCCGGCTATGCGTCGTATCCCCTTACGAGCTTGTCGTTATGTCATCGTAATTACAATAACGATCCTCCTCGTATCTTTATGAGGAAACCTGAGTTACAAGAGTCCGACACAAACTCTACATTCTACCACTAATACTACTTCAACTCTACCACTAATACTACTTCAAATCTAAAAGTAACAAACTAGTACACAATATTCGACACAATTCTAATGCAACATAAGTCCTTGTATTCCTTTTCTAATTAGTTTTTAGAGTATACAAGGTATGTACCCCTCGAAAAGGCAGACATATGTTCTAGAGTGGGAGTTAAAAATTATTAAATTACATAGCTCATCTTTTAAGGTTTCTTGTGGTGGAATCGCTCACCAAAGTTCTAGCACTTGGCTTGACACTTATGCTCGTATTTTTTCGAATTTATTCAAGAATTTAACTATCACTATTTTTTTAATGTTAAGTAACGTGCTCCTGACAGGGAGGCGTCATTGGTGACTTTGTCAACTTTGAGAATTTGCCAACTCAATTTTTCTGAGGCTCAGAGGTGCTCGTAAAGTTAGGGTTGCGTGCGTCAGTGCGTATATTTATAGAGTTGAGTAATCGTGAGTATGTAAGCATGTGTAAATATGTAAAATTTAACAGTACCAGAGCGAAATGGTTACCTTAGACATCACCTACCTTGCTATAACAACGGTCACGTCTCATTGTTATTTTTAGGGCAGTCCTAATGGTGTATTGATGATGGTTTCTATTCTCATTAAATGACTTGCCATGTAGGCATAATGCTGACATGGCAACGTAATTAATGAAGAAAGAGAGCAAAAATTCTAGAAATGGTTTCCTCACGAAGAAATCAGGTCTTCTCTTCACCCAATGCACCAAGAAACCATGAAATCACCATTGGGGAGAAACCACCAGTTTTTAGGGGGCTCGTGCCACACTCACATTGGAGGAGGAAGATAGAGTTGGGAGCGAGAAAGAGAAAATAATATTACTCAAAGACATCTCCATGATGGAAGATAATTTCTATAGATGATTTCTTATGCCATGAAACCGGCGTCGGTTCTTCTATTGGGAGTGCCCTCGCTCACAACAAACCCTTATGGCGTAGGAGGGGATCCGTGAAAAAGCGTCATTAACAGGGTGGAATATAAAATGCAGCCTCGGAGTTGCTATCGCAATACCTCTCTACCTTTGACCAGTGCCGCTTCTTGGTGCTACTCCTCGCCCTCTCTCTCCAACCTCCATTTACTTTTCTCGCCCTCATTTCCCCCTATATCTCGCTCCCTACCATTTGCTTTCCTCTCCGGCTCCCCCTTCCCATTCCCGTCCTCCGCTCCTAGATGCCAATCCCTACCTGAGCAGCGAGCGAATCTCACCCCGTCCCATTCGCAGGTGCCACCGTGCAAGAGGTGTTCCAGTTCCGCTGCCGAGGTTCGTGCTCAGGCGCCTGCGCCATTTCCCGTCTGTTCTTCTGCTTTGTTCGTCATCTCGAATTGTTAGCTGTTTTTTTTGGCGGTGTTTTGAGCTCGTTCTTCGCCGGGCCAGCTTGGATCTTCTCCTCGTCTGGCTAATCTCGCGCCATTTAGTTCTTACGTGCTGCGACTTCATCCGGACATCTGCTGTCCAGCACCTCGCATTATAGATTTCGCGGAATGGGAGCTTTGGATTTGGGCGTATAAGCTCCGGGTGACCATTTGGATGGTATGGGGGCCGTTCCAAGCGCATACAGGCCAAGTTCCGGGGTTTGGGTCGAGTCATTCTCGGTTGGTAGAGTCAATTGCTTAGTTGTGCACGAACGCTTATTTTAGTTGGTCGCTTGACCGGAATTACTAGTTTGGTTTGAGTAGGTGAGAGTTCGACTATTCAATCCCATCGGTCCTAATGCGGGAGTGGTTGCGCGCACGCGCAGTTTCTGCGAAATTGAGCTGCAGACCAATGTTTAGAAATTGAATGAATGATGCGCATGCAGACCAGTGCTAGAAATTACCTGCCAGTTGTTGTAGTATGTTTGGTTGCGTCTGGATAGATAGGTGAAATTACTCTGCAAGGAGAAATGTCTTTGGTACTTTGCTGGTTATGGTTTCATGGTTGGATTATTCAACTGAGAGATTTGTTTCTGCAAGATTTTGACACCTTCTGCACCGTCTGTTGTTTAGGATTTAGCTTCAGTAGACGCGGTACATGATACGTGACGCTAGTTTTGTGTTGATATTGACTAAGCACCACAATGTAATACGGATCTGCATAATTTTTGCAATATGTGCCAACTCTTCGTTTTTTTTGGATTCATGCAGAAATTTTCCCTGTCGTACAGATGATGGGTTGCTTCACTGCTCTCAGATCCAAGAAGAAGAAAGGCCCTCTAGATAATCCTCTTGTTCCAAGCAAGAAATCTATTGATGCAAGGGAAAGTACGTCCTCTAGACTTCCGGAGCCCGAAGTTCATGTGCCATCCTTGCAATCAGCTCCTCCTAGTTTTAGAAACAGGGCTAAGATCTCCCAGTCAGCAAATAAAGTTTCTAACAGCAGAGCTCGCGTGTTGTCTGCTCCATCAACCCTTATTGTGGTTGATCAGTTTGGCTTTCCATACGCTGAATACAAAGATCAAGATGACTCCAGGGATAAGGAAGGTTCAACAAAGGGGCACCGCTTTTCAAATCCTTTGCCCCTTCCTCTTCCTTCACCGGAAGGACATTCTTTGAGGAATTTCGGTAGCTTCAAAGCCAGCAACGTAAGTGGGCCACTGGAGATATCTGGCCCTCTCCCACTACCTCTAGAGAAATATATTGGACTTAGAATCTTCTCTTATGAGGAGGTTTCATCTGCTTGCCAGTGGTTTTCTAGCGATCAGTGTGTTTCAGAAACACTTGGTTCAACATCATATAAGGCAACCTTCAGGGATGACTTTAGTGGTACGAAGACCACTGAAGCAACGGTAGCTCGATTACTACCCTCCACTCAGGTACCCGTTCTCATTTTAGTTAGGCATTTTCTTAGATGCTGTTGACATTCTTCTTTTGGTGTGAAAATTTCTTTTAAGGCCAATTTCAGCCATGAAACATGTCCCAGCTTGCTATGATAGTCAGCTAGCCGACAGAGATGTCTGGCATTTGATGACATAGTTTGATACTGCCCGAACCCGAACATAGCATTCAGTAATTTTGCAGCATTTATTATTCTGTTAAGAATATGAAGCCATGCTAGAGTATGAGACTCATTTTATTGGCGTGTGATCAAGTGCCTATTCTTCTGACATATGCTATGTTGTCCCCATAATAAATATTCCAATGCTATTCAAGACTGCAGCAGATGTGGGGTTAGGTAACATGTTTTTTGAAGCAGACATTTGTGTGATCTTGTTTCTACTATTTACAGCAAGATGCTTCCTGTACACTTTTGCATTTCATCTTTATCTTGTCTCCAGACAGTTGTTATGTTGCCCCATTGATGTTTATTTTTGGTATTAGAGATTTCATGCCTTCCATTGCACGTGGTTTATTAAGTGTAATCCTCCACGATGTAGAAACTTTTGGTCGAATAACCACTCCTAGGCAAAGCCATTGTCTGCCTCAGACAATATTTTGGTGTAAATGTAGATACTACCCTTTAATGGTGGATAGAATTTAAAATTCTATATGACGAATTGAATATCATTACCATTTTATGATAGGCTGATGTGTCAATCAAGTTTATTGTATTATCCTAAAGTGGTATTCACAATCTATCTCATTATTGTGCTGATGCAAAATATTTACATATTGTTTATCACGTGCAGAGTTTGAAGGAGTTTAAAACACAAGTGAACACATTAGCATCGCTTGAGCATCCCAATTTATGTAAGCTAATCGGCTATTATGCAAAAGAAGATTCTAATGGAAGGATGTTGGTCTATGAGCGGCTTCATCATGGCAGCTTAGATAAGCTATTATTTGGAAGACCTGATGGTCGTTTCATGGACTGGTCTAAACGTTTGAAGGTTGCCCTTGGTGCTGCTAGAGGTCTAGCTTTCTTACATGATGAAGGACCATTTCAGGTGAGCGCTCCTTGATTTATTGTTTTATAGGACATTACACAAAAAAATTGGTTTTAATTTTCTTTTGTTTTCAAGCACCTTCTCTTGTTCCGTTGGCTTTAACTTGTATTTGTATTTCCTTTTGTTTTCAGGCCATGTACAGTGAGTTTTCAACTTCAAACATCCAAATAGATAAAGATTTCACTGCTAAGCTTTCAGGATATGGTTGTGCTGGCTTCAACACAGAGGAGATATCTAATGCACCTGTGGTATGTTCTTTTCCTAGTGTAGAAGTTTAATATTATCCCTTGAGTGGCAGCACAACTCATGTTCTCATGTCATATCCTTCCATTGGTTCCAATAGTATGCTCAGCAATATCTATTTCTTTACTCAGTTTGCATGGGTTCTCTCACAACTTTTTACTTTGTTATAAGAAACATTGGTTGAAGTTAACAAACATACAATATTGTGAGATAAAACTAGCTGCATTATTCCTATTTAGTGATCGATACCATATTGCTCATTGGAATTTTGTTTTTTTTTTTCAGTCTGCAGCACACCTTTCGGTGGAGACCTTGGCGAAAGGTTTACTCACTCCCAAGAGCAATGTGTGGAGCTTTGGAGTTGTGTTACTGGAGCTAATAACTGGAAGAAAGAATCTTGATGTCAGTTCCTCCAAAGAAGAACGCAATATCGTCAAGTGGAGTAGGCCTTTCCTTACTGATGATAGTCGCCTATCCCTGATCATGGACTCACGAATAAAAGGGCGCTTTCCTACCAAGGCTGCTCGGATAGTAGCAGACATCATTCTGAAATGCTTGCATAATGATCCTTCAGAGAGGCCAACGATGAGGGATGTTGTGGAGGCCCTAACAGGGGTCCAGGAAATAAAGGTTCCGTGCCGATATCCTCTGCAAGAGCCATCTGCTGCACCAAGAAAAAGGATGTTAAAATCTACATCCCTCAATGGAATTGTGCCCCAGCATCCTGTTATAACCTTCTCTCCATCGCCACCTTCACATAACCAACCCTTGATCTCGCCAAGGTCATCCACATCTGCTTTGCTTCATCCAAGGACATGCTATTCTACTCTGGATGATCCCAGGGTAAGCTCTATCAGGAAAACACCTCCCCCCATCATGCGTAGGTCTAGCGTGGAAGGCTTTTGATTGTCCATATTGTTCTTTTATTTCCTTTTCTTCGATTTATTTGTTTCTTTGTTAGCCTAGTGATTTTTAGTGCTATGTGCTGTATTGTAAGACCAAGTGGCCTTATGTAATGCCCTTGAGTAATAACTAAGTAGAGCAGGGTGAATTGTAAATAGGACCAGGTTGTAGATACCTTTTTGTGCTCTAATTGGTTGGAAGCAGCGTGCTGAGTGGGCCTTGTAACCTCATTATGCAATAAACTCGTGCTACCCGGTTTCTGTTCGCCGGTACGCCAAAAATTTCAGCAGTTTTTCTTTGGGCGCCAAGTGTTGGGTGCCTAGTGTCGTCGCTTGTCGGCAAGCACTTGTGTAATCGAGTGCCTCCATCCACATGACGATCTCATGTGGCATGTTGCTGCTGGTACAAGGAAACTGTTCATGACATCTGTTTCAGTAGTTAGAGGTGTTGAATTCCTGTCTGCGGGAAGCTTGTTTTAATCTTTCGTCGCAATTGTTGACTCTGACCAGCCTGATTGCTTCTTTGCCTGAAGCTTCTCAGGTCATACATATGGCGTGCTTGTCGTTCCGTTGCATTCTTGATTTCTCTGTCAAATCCCACGTTTCCGAAATGTCTTATTCTAAAATGGAACGGGCTTGGTGGTGTGTAGTTGTAGTTTACGATGTTGTAACCGTAGGCAGTGCATATTTGGTTTATCGTCATTGGCATCTTGCAGTGAACTGACTGTTTTGTGGACCATGGCTCGACAATTTCCGTTGATGGTTCGCACGATGGCTGCAGAGTCACAGCAATTTCCGTATTCAACTGCACGGCAGAGGGATTAGTCCATCAGCAGATTTTGTTTGGCTTGTCTCTGTGTCCTTTTCGCCTGGGACGGTGGGACCGGTAGGGTGGGTGAAAATTTCTCTCCAGTTTCATGTTCTTCACCGAATGACACAATCTGCCAGCCGGTTGGTGGGTCTGTGCTCTTTTTGACTGGTTTTGATTTTGCCTACCGGGGATGTGAATGACCAGAACTAACCGTGATTTGATTCTGTGAATCTGGAGTACGTGACTGGGAGCGAAAATGGCCGGATCCGTCGTCAGAGCTGCGCAAATACGACTGATCTTCCAAGTTCCAACCGAAGCCTTCGGTGACCTAGCAGTGTCGCTTTCTCGCCTTTCCCCCTTTGCCGGCGAGGTTGCTGCGAAGGACATGGAAAGGTCCCCGTTCCGTCCTTCAATGCCATCATTCGGTCCCGGTGAACCAGATCAGCTGCCTGTAATGTAATGGTCGTCGGGTCGATCAGGGCAGGACAGGCGGGGTTAGATTAGATTAGATCCGTCCAACTGTACCACTGCGCGTGTGACGACCACGTATCGGCATCACTTCCTTTTGCTTCCAAAAAAAAGTTGTGAAGCTGCCTTAGCCGCCGTCCGCCGGGGCCGGCTGCCGCCAGGAGGTCACGCCCACGCCATCCGTGGTGCCGCAGTCGCAAGCAGAACGAACGCACCACCGAGATCAGAGCTCAGGGCGACCCACGCCGGTCGCCGGGATGAGGTGCCACCGGGCGTCGGCTCTCGCTGCAGACTCCGGGTGCGCCGCCAGGCCACGGCACGACACAAAGGCCCAGCAGCCAATTCCCCACCGGCCCACTAATTCAAACAGCGCAAAACCTAAACCGGGTTTGGAGAAATTCTCCCCAATCCAAGCCAGAGCCGCAGCGGAAGCACCACGCAAATTATCGGATCCTCCTGTACTCTAAAAAAAAATCTTCAAATCTACTACTATCATTCGAGCACTGAGATCGAAGCGGAGGAAACGCCTGGACCTCTCCGATCTGCTTCCTCGTAGCGTTGGGGTCACGCTCCAGAATCTGTCGGCCGTGGTGGCCATGTCCGCCTGGATCCACCGCCCCGCTGAGAATTCCGGTATTTCCCGCATTAAATTTGCCCTAGATCGAAGGGTTCTCTCGGATCACTTGTGCTGTTAGCTGAACTGTTGCATCTCCTAGGATGATGCTTCCCCAATCCCAGCACAGCAGCCAGCAGAGGCGCCTCCACCACAGCCCTCTGCTCGGAAGGGTACTCGCTTCGAATCATATCTATATATTTTTTTCGAACGATAATCGTATTTATAGTTGCTTAGTATTCTTAGATTGTGCTGGCAAAATTACCCATGAAGTGTGCAAAACTGCAAATCCAACTTCGAGGGCTACTGCCCAGGCCTGAAGTTGTTTGGGCTGGATACAATGTTGGTCATATTGTTTTGTAGCACTCAAATTAGTGGGCGCCATTGGCAAACGGGCTGATCGTTTCTAAGCGCCATAAATATGACTGTAGTTGTTCTGGTTTGCACAGCTATTGCACCTGTTTTGGTTATGTGAAAGCCAATGTCAAATTGAAAAAGGGATAATCTAGCATGCATGCTAGTCATCTGTGTTGACACTTCATTTGTTGGCTAATGGCCACCAACAAATATATCACTGACCCACTGTTGTTGTTCTATATATCCAGATTTTCAAGCAATTAACTGGTTTTAGTGTGAGCAAGTATGCTACTGGAAGCATCAGGCATCACTAACTGAAGTTACATGCTTTGGCGGTGCAGAGTGCAAACTGCTCTCTACTACTTGTTCTCTGTTCATTTTGTTTCAGACTATTCATTTTGTTTCAGAACTGATACATGCTAGTATTTATTGGAGCTTTATGAAAATCTGCAATATGCATTGGTCACAAGTTATATGCTCATCAACAGTTGCTTAGTTTGATTGATACATGTCTAATAGCTTTGTTATCCTTTCTTATTTGGACTTTTAGCAATGATTATTTAAAAAATGCACTGTTTTGAATTGACTGTTTCCTCTTGGATTCCTAAGCTTCAGATTGTAAGGTTCTTCAATCTTCATGCTATCTTTGTGGCTTTACCGTATGTCCGTATCAGGCCCTACAGTACTGCCATTGAAGTACACTTTATGTCTCAGTCCAAGCAGATCTCTTATGTGATACTGATTAATCTGTACCTTCCTGAACCTGAACATAGTCTGTTCCATGGGGAACCAGCTTGTCTGGGAAATCACTCTGAAGACTATACTAAGTTAAAACCAACCGCATTTCTTATGTAAGTTTTGAACCTTTTTTACCGTATTAACCAAGATATTGCAGAATCGAACTCAATACTGTTATTTCTGGTTCTTGGTTTAGTATGCCAATGGGACCTACTTCGATTATTCTCTCTTACTCTGTTATAGATGTGTGCTCCGATCCATATGTGTTTGCAAAACTTGCGGTAGTTATATATGATACTGTCGCTTGGGGAGGTGTTGGGAAGCAGCTCTGGTTCCTACTCTGTAGGTCAGGTCAGCACTGCCCACTGGTCCACTGGTCCACACATTCCTTTTCCTTTTTCCTTTATGTCTCTTTGCCCCTAACATGATGCTCCGACCCCTGCTGTCCTGCTTTTGGGCAATATAATTGTCACTATCCCTATCTATGTTTTTGGTCATTGACTCATTAGGTCATACTGAAGCTTTTTCAACCTATATGTGCATGCAAAGGGATTTGTGGTTCAATTCACATCATTGTTGTTTATTTAACCAAATTTTGCATTTGCACTTTCCATTTATCATAGAACTAGACATTTGAACTAAGACGTGGATAATTTTTTTCAAATGTTTTAACTCTCAATATTATCAATTTAAAACTTCTCTGTTTGGTGCAACCTTTTGGTATTAAGAACTATTGTAATTGATAATGGGTTCTGTTTTGCATAGCCTGCTATATTTTTTTAACTTCGAGATCTGCATTTTCATGCCATCATGTCCTTTAGGCATGGTGACTGGTGGGTGCTCAAGTGTTTCTCTCTTCTCATGATGTCTGGCCGTCTATAGACTTCCCCTGATATGAGCTGTTGGCAACAACAACTCTCTGAGCATCGGTTGCGCCACGACAAGCTATATGCATATCAAATGTTCCTGACCATATCTATTTCGTTTGACATTTTCATATCATTAGCGATACAGCATTTTACCAACTGCTGGGACATTTTGAGGATCTAAGATAAGATTTGTGAAGAGTGGATTTGTCTGTAATATACTTTATAGTAGTAGGTAGTCTTCTTGTGGCTAGCATGTTCTTTCTTGTAGTAAAGAATAGGATGTACAGTTAGGAGGGCAATTATTCTACATGCTCAATTGTCATTTGGCTGGCACTGGCAGTTTACTAGCCATTAGCTTGCTACCTTGCTTGAAGTTGGTTCGCACTAGTCAAGTATACTCTCCAATCTCCAACATTAATTCCCTTAAGCGTGATCTGGAAAGTTGCTTGGCTCATGATTTGATGCTTCTGACCCCTGTTTTCTGCAGGTGCGACCGAGCCCTCTCTTTGGAGAGGATTCTGGTTTAACTTGCTTCAATGAAGATGTTACTTGGCTGGAGAAAGAAGATGCCAAAGGTGCAATCTCTCACAATGCTGTTGATTTGCTTTTGTTCCTGATTTAATCGTGGTAAGAACGGCAGGAACAGATAGGCCTTTTGCTGTCAAAGGCTCGAAGCTAACAGAAATCGTTATTTTCTACTTTTGTATGATGCGAGGAATTCGGGGCAGGTAAACCACGTACACGGATGTGAGTTTTACACTTTGACGTTGGTCTTATACGCCGTACATAAAGGTTATTGAAGAAAACATGTACACATTGAATTTTTTCACGTGGTCACGCTTCTCACACCTTCTGCCCTCTAACCTCGGGACTTCATCTTCATTTTGAGCTGAGCGCTTAGCCTCGAGTCTTCACCCGCGTCCCGAACCGAGTGCCCAGCCTCGAGGCTTCTGATTCGTAGAGTCTTGTCGAAAGACCTTAACCTAGAGTGGCTCCCTTCTGAGTGTCATCCTTGAGCAAGGAATACAAGTATGAAAGCTCGGCGTTCGGGTAAGATTCTGAACACTCGAGAGTTAACCCACTTGGTGTTAGTTTTTGCCGTTGTCAATATTACCCTCGAGTCATTCCAGGAGCAGAGGCGCTGCGCGGTTACGAGGTTTAACATTCGAGATGCCTTCTCAGAGCGTGCGAAGTTAAAAAAGGGGTTCTGCTTTCCTTGCTACCGACGTGCAACTTGCGAGGTTAAACTTGGAACCCCGTATGGCGTACAACTCGGTTAAAAATTTCTCACGACTACGACTGACGTTCGAGGATAACTGTCTTTTTGGCCATCCAGACACTTGATATTCCAAGTGGTAAGAATGCCGTGCTGTGCTCAGAAAGCAAATCAAACCTTTTTTATTTACAAGAAGAGGACCATATATATCCTTTTCTATTTGTTAATTTTACTTGCTGTCTTATAGGGAAAAGAAAACAAATGCAAGTTCATTTGTGCGCAAACATAGTAGCACATCTTAAATTAAAGTGCAAACTTTTCAGATCTTGCTCCATACCTTTGATTCGAATTCCCTGTGAAAAAGAATGTGGGTGCTACCAATTTCCTCAATGACTCACATTTTCTGAAAGAATTGACTGGGTCTTCCAAATTTGGGCAAACACTATCAGTCACCTAACAAAGTGCCCAAACAAATCTGCAGTTCTGCACTTGCCACCTCTCCGCGCAAAGTAGCTACAGGGCACAGTTAGTGTTCTGTAAAGCCAATTAGTAGAAAATCTGCTGTTTACAGTAGCATAGTTTAAAGCAAGGTGACAGAGCCTGCTATTGAATCATTCTTTGCATAAAGCTACAGGCATCTGCATGTGGGTGTGGATCTCAGAAGGTAACTTGTGCACAAAGACTAATTGAGACTGCATTATGAGAGACATCAGTGACACAGGCAGCCTGTGGGGGACACCATCAGCAAGCCTGCATGATTCTCCCCTCACCGCAAAGCATTCCGGTTTGCACTCCTGCCCCGCTTATTATATACTGCCTTTCTCATGCTCCTTGTATAGTTGTATCTTAGTCCCTTGCATAACCTATGGTACAGTTGCAATAAGCCAACAACAAGCCGTATCTTGGATCCACATGTCAGTAACATAGTATTATTGTGTATTCCATTAAGTATAGTATACTCTACGCTGAATGCCAATTAACCGTCATTGGCTCAATCACTTTGTTTACTTATATATTCCCCATATAAAATTTACAATGGCATTGCAAGGAATCTGATCTCACTTGCATACTGTGTATTTTAAACTTGGCTGCCCGTATCACCGAGTGGTTGGATGTATGGCGGTAAATTTTGAATTTTTCAAATAGTTGCCCTCGTCCTTGGCTCACCAACCGGGCCGGGGCGTGGGTAACCGGGCATACTGTCCCCGTGCTGCGACGCCACCCCTTTCCTATGCTGCTCCAGATCGCAATAAGTTCACATTAAATGGCCCCTGTTCTGAACAAAAGCGGCCGGTGTAAATGAAAGTTGTTGCGGGGCATTGAATACAAGCAACCTTCAGACACTGCTGACAAGCGTAGTAGGCCTGGAATCATAAACTTTGGCAAATTTCTGACGCATACTTTTGTTTTGAACTACCATAAACATGGTTAATTGCTTGGTCGCATAAACTTCATAGGTAAACTGGCACCAAAATTTAAGTAGTACTCCGGTTAATTCAGTCAGAATTCAACTTTTTGATCCACCGTTATTGTTCCTTTTCTCTGGCGATCAGCCTTGCAAATTTTTATTCAACTGTTGCTCCGTATTTGCCTTGAATATAGCTGGATCACAGCAGATCCAAATGTATGCCTGCTGCTGTATGCAGTGCACTGTCACTAGGATAAACTTAACAATCAATGAGAGATTGCGATGCACTTCACACAATAATAGCATACCATGATATACCAATAATAAAAAATAGAGTACCATGCTTACCAAAAATAGGTAAATACCAGTAAATCCACTCCAGCTAAGAGAAATTAAATGCAAATAAATGAACATCCTGGCACGCTGCTGCTGCACCGTTAACTATGACGGTGGTAGCGAACAAGCGACGCCACGCACGTGATCGAAAATTTTCGAACGGCCGAGCTACACGATCCTGCCAATCCACGTACAATACCATTGCAAAGAGATGCATAACCGCTTGGGGAAAGTTATACTGTACGCGAGTGTTTTTGTTGCTCTCCCCAATCTAAAGCAACAGGGAGCTTCTCCCTCGCCTCCGGCGACCTCTATGGCGAGGTTAGTGGTGGGGATTGGGGTGCTTAGGGTTTAGGGTTGGGTTGGGTTGGGTTGAGGTTGGGGTTGGGGTTGAGGTTGGGATTGCTGGAATTTGCAGGGCCTAAGGGAAGGTCGGGGGTGGCAAGCTGGCCCGGCGGAGGTGGTGGGCGCGGGGGCGGTGAGGCCGGTGGTTGGGCTAGGTCAGGGCGGGAGCAACGACAGTTACGACGGCCGCGGTGGGAGGTGGTGCCGGGGTGGGTAGGGAGGAGGTTGTCGCGGGCGCGGTAGGGTCTCGCCAGACCTCCGCACCGGCGGTGACCGTCTGGGTGGCGGTGGGGGAGGTAGAAGAAGGAAGACTTGCTTACCGGCTGGAGGAAGAGACAAGCAGGGCGGCGGGGGCAAACGACGACTCTAGGAGTGGATGGCGAGGAGGGGGAAGCGAGAAGGGAGGGGCGGTGGAGGAAGCGGGCCACGTCGACGTCGGGGACAGCGTCGCGCGAGGTGGAGGGCAGCAGCGGTGGGGCGGTAGGGCGGCGGAGGTCGGGGAGAGCTGGGAGAAGGATGATGGAGACTGCGCTTGCGCGAGTGGATGGACAGGGAAGAGGTGGGGGAGGTAAAAAGATGTTGGGTCGAGCTGAACGGTTCGTTTTAGATCAAGGGTCAGAAATTTGAGGGTGAGAGCAAAAATCCTTGCCCCCCTTTTCTAATCGTTGACCCCCTTTTTCAAACCTACGAATTTTCATAATTTTCTGGTCGATTTCGTTGCTGTGGATATTGTTTTTGCCTGAAATGCTAAATATTTCCAAAAAAAAATATATGTCCTCGTAGACAAAAGCGGATTGAAGTGTGGAAGCAGATCATTTTGTCCATTCCTATTTGTTCTATACTCGTGCACATTAATAGCACAAGGGGGGCCTCCTCTCCTACTCGCTTCCCCTCTGGCTCTCCGCTCTCTCGGTCTCTCTCCACGCCCTCCGCCGCGCCTGCACCTGCACTACCCCCAGTTCTCCCATCACTGCTCCCGCAAATGGGCAGAGCGCCGCTGTGATCCCTCCACCCTCCTCGCCCTCCTCCTGCCCGCCGCGTCGCAATGGCCGCCGCCTGCCCGCCCCTGCTCCTCGCCGCGCTGCTCCTCGCGGCGGCCGCGGCGACGAGCGCGCTCACCGACGACGTGCTCGCGCTGGTGGTCTTCAAGACGGGCGTCTCGGACCCGTCGGGCCGCCTGGCGACGTGGACCGAGGACGACGACCGCCCCTGCTCCTGGCCGGGCGTCGGCTGCGACGCGCGCACGGGCCGCGTCACCTCGCTCTCGCTCCCGGCGGCGTCGCTCTCCGGCCGCCTCCCGCCCGCGCTGCTCCGCCTCGACGCGCTCCTCTCCCTCGCGCTCCCGCGCAACAACCTCTCCGGCCCCGTGCTCCCAAACCTCCTCGCCGCGCTCCCGCGGCTCCGCTCCCTCGACCTCTCCTCCAACCGCCTCGCCGCGCCCGTCCCCGCCCAGCTCTTCGCCCAATGCCGCTACATCCGCGCCATCTCCCTCGCGCACAATCAGCTCTCTGGCTACATCCCGCCCGCCGTCACGTCCTGCGCCTCGCTCGTCTCCCTCAACCTCTCGTCCAACCGCCTCGCCGGGCCCATCCCCGACGGCCTCTGGTCGCTGCCTTCGCTCCGCTCTCTCGACCTCTCCGGCAACGAGCTCTCCGGGAGTGTGCCTGGCGGATTCCCCCGGAGCAGCTCGCTACGGCAGGTGGATTTGAGCCGCAACCTCCTCGCCGGGGAGATACCAGCGGATGTCGGCGAGGCGGCGCTGCTCAAGTCACTGGATTTTGGGCATAACTTGTTCACGGGCGGTCTGCCGGAGTCGCTCCGGAGGCTGACCGGGCTGCAATTCCTTGGCGCCGGCGGCAATGCGCTTGCAGGGGAGCTGCCGGCGTGGATCGGCGAAATGCGGGCCCTGGAGCGGCTCGACTTGTCTGGCAACCGATTCGCCGGCGACATTTCCTACACCATCGCCAACTGCAAGAACCTTGTGGAGGTCGACCTGAGCCGTAATGCGCTCACCGGCGAGCTTCCCTGGTGGGTGTTCGGCCTGCCGCTGCAGCGCGTCTCGGTGGCCGGCAACCAGCTGCACGGGTGGGTCAAGGTGCCCGAGGACGCTGCAATGGCGCTTCGTGTGCTTGACCTGTCGAGGAACGCGTTCTCCGGCGAGATCCCGTCGCGGATCACTGCCTTTGCGGGCTTGCAGTCACTGAACCTGTCCTCGAATTCCTTGTCGGGGCAGCTGCCGGCCGGCATTGGTGGGATGAGGCTCCTCGAGGTGCTCGACGTGAGCGCTAACCGACTTGACGGAACCGTGCCGCCGGAGATTGGCGGCGCGGTGGCGCTCCGGGACCTCCGGATGGGGAGGAATTCGCTCACGGGAGGCATCCCCGCACAGATTGGGAACTGTAGCTCCCTCGTTGCACTGTAAGTAAATTCTTGTTTAATCTCCTTGAATTTTTACTCATATCCTGGAATGAATTTCGACGTCATTGCGATTGCTTGTGTGTGAAGTTGACTAGGCCTATTTTTGCTTTCTTGACTGCTTTGATAGATTCCGGTTTCCTAGGTTGCAGAGACGTTGTAGAAAGTGATGTAGGACAGTGATGTCGTATTTTCTGTTTGGAACCCCAAACCGCAAATTATGGGTCTGTGTTTGTCACTATGTTTGCTCGCATCCCAGTGTCCCCGGTCATCATCTTTTTTATCTGGATACACTCAAAACTGAAGTCAAAGGTCTACATCAGCAGGATTTGGAACACTCGTTACTACTATAGCTAACTGTTCAGATCAATTCAATCTCAGTGATTACTACTGCATTTAGTTACGACGGAGTATTCGAAATCGTTTTAAACTGATACAGAGCTGTGCTCTTCCAATGCAGGGATTTGTCACACAATAGCCTCACGGGGCCTATTCCTAGCACCATGGGCAACTTGACCAGTCTCCAGGTGGTCAATCTCTCTCAGAACAAGCTGAACGGAACCCTACCAGTGGAGCTATCAAATCTGCCTAGCCTCCACATCTTTGACGTCTCCCACAACATGCTGACAGGGGATCTGCCAAATAGCCGCTTCTTTAACAACATCCCTGACTCCTTCGTCATGGACAATTCTGGTCTTTGTAGCTCACGGAAGAATGATTCATGCAGTGCTGTTATGCCAAAGCCGATTGTGCTCAATCCCAACTCCTCATCAAATCCCTCATCGCAGGCTACATCGAGTGCACCTAGCAACAAGCATCACAAGAAAATCATACTGAGCATTTCCACCCTCATTGCCATTGCGGGTGGGGCTGCCATTGCTATCGGAGTGATCACCATATCTGTGCTCAACCGCCGTGTCCGTGCCCGTGCTGCTGCCTCCCGCTCAGCACCTGCTACTGCATTGTCTGATGATTACCTTAGCCAGTCCCCGGAGAATGATGCTAGCTCCGGTAAGCTAGTCATGTTTGGTAAGGGCAGCCCTGAGTTCAGCGCCGGTGGGCATGCATTGTTGAATAAGGATTGTGAGCTTGGGCGTGGAGGCTTTGGTGCAGTCTACAAGACAGTTCTCAGAGATGGACAGCCGGTAGCCATCAAGAAGCTTACTGTCTCTAGCTTGGTCAAGTCGAAGGATGATTTCGAGCGGCAAGTAAAGATGCTTAGCAAGGTGCGGCACCACAATATTGTTGCGCTCAGAGGCTTTTACTGGACTTCATCCTTGCAGCTTCTCATCTATGATTACCTGCCAGGAGGAAATTTGCATAAACAGCTGCATGAGTGCACTGAAGATAATTCACTTTCCTGGATGGAGAGGTTTGATATCATCCTTGGTGTTGCCAGAGGGCTGACATACTTGCACCAGCATGGGATCATCCATTACAATCTCAAGTCAAGCAATGTGCTGCTGGATAGCAATGGCGAGCCAAAGGTGGGTGACTATGGCCTCGCCAAGCTGCTGCCGATGCTGGACCGGTACGTGCTGAGCAGTAAGATACAGAGCTCACTTGGGTACATGGCCCCAGAATTCGCATGCAAGACGGTGAAGATCACCGAGAAGTGCGACGTCTACGGCTTTGGTGTGCTTGTGCTGGAGGTCTTGACAGGCAGGAGGCCCGTCGAGTACTTGGAAGACGACGTCGTTGTGCTATGTGATCTAGTCAGAAGCACGCTGGAGGAAGGCAGACCGGAAGACTGCATCGACCCGCGGCTATGCGGCGAGTTCCCCATGGACGAGGCCCTGCCGATCATCAAGCTGGGCCTCGTCTGCACCTCGCAGGTGCCATCGAACCGGCCTGACATGGGCGAGGTGGTGAGCATACTCGAGCTGGTGAGGAGTCCTCAGGATAGTGCGGAGGAGGAGCTGGTTTGAGGCACTACCTGGGATCTCTGTTCTAAATTCTAATTCGCCTTGAGCTTTTTTCTTTTTTGTTTTGTCTGAGATGCATATATGATTGCCCGGTGGGGAAGAAAGGAGCAGAGGGGGTGCGGTGCAGAGGGTGGAATGCTTGTAATGTGTTCAAAGTTTTAGGGATGCAAGTCTTTGTGTTGCTTCTCTGGAAATTCTTTTGTTCCTTGGTTGGAAGAGTTCTTAGCTCGTGTAGGTATTGACTCGATGCGATGCAAGTCAGGTTTGGGTGATAACTCGGCTTAACCAGGTGACTGATGTTCTTGGGCAGCTCTGCTGCTGATAGTGTGACTTTGTTTGACGGATGTAATTGCTCCGCATTTCTTCCTTTGAAAGCTGTCTACTTGCTCTGTTCCCTCTTACTAATTTTTTAACTTACACTGTACAGTGATAGACCACTAATCAATTTTGAGTAGTGGAACAAACCGGAAGCAGTCCATTCTTCAGGCCGTGTTTAGTTTCCAAATTGGAAGTGGCAAAGTTTGCATTTTGTCATAAATACGCAACTGTAGTATTTCGTTTGTATTTGTGAATTATTGTCCAAACATTGACTAATTAGGCTCAAAAGATTTGTCTCGCAAGGTACAATAAACCGTGCAATTAGTTTTTAATTTCGTCTACATTTAGTACTACCATAAGTTTGATGTAATGGAAAATCTTCTTTTTGCATAGTGTTAAAGTTGAGAAAAAGGGGAACTAAGGCCTCACTCTATTCTTATGTGAACAAGAGTCGATACAGGAACGTCCCCTGCCCTTTCTGAAGCTTCCAAAAGAGTCTGGCGATCATCAGTGGCAACTGCGCCCGCCGGCGCCACCAGTCTTCACCGCGGGAATTGAATGGCCTTGGTCAAAAATTTAAGGCAGCACCTACCCTTTGTTTTCCTCCTCCACCTCCACGCCGTGCAATAATTCCAGCAGCACCGCAACAGGCAGCATTCACCTCGCTGCTGCCCAGGCCGGCGCTGATCTGATCTCCTCCGCTCGCGAGGAGTAAACAAAGGCCCAAGCGCAAAGGCCTCGGGCAGCACTCATCGGGTCAGGGCTGCCGACCGACCGAGTGGGGGAGCCGGGGATCTGTTGCCTTTTTCGCCATGGAGCACACCACCTTTCCACCGCGGCACGGCACCCGCCAATTTTCGAATCGCCAGGTAGGAGGGCTGCCCAGACAACAGAATCATGGAGCGACAAACAGTAAGGTCAAGCACCCTTTTGGCCCTCCATTTCGTATGGTCGATCGAGTACCAAACAAAGGATCCATCTACCTGTTCTTGAGATCATTTTGAACATCGTAGCAGGAGGTCCGCGTACTGATAGCTCAAGGGTGTGGATGTGATGATGGTGAAGATTCAAATAAGTAGGGTATGTAGGAGTATAGCCGAAGCATGTCATGTCGAGCGAATAGGTGTAATCACGTTTCGCTTTAATCACGGGGAATTGAGTGCTCCGATGTCCTGTTTGGCGGGTTCAGCATTCCTAGCTCGTGCTGTCTACAGAAAGGTTGGGAGTGTAGCGTGGAGTATAGAGCATTGCTTTTGATTCACTCGAAAGCAACGTCCGCAGGCTATTGATTGGAAGCGAGCTATAGAAATGCCACCGCATCGTCCTCTCTCTGTTTTTTTTTATGATGAAACAGGGGTCGCCACCTACTAATTATATATTTATAATTATAGCGGAAAAAAGAGTTACAGTCGAGCTTTAAGAAACATGAAAGAAACAAAGAAAATCATCAAAACTATACAAGCTGGTCTAGCCATTGATGACATTACAAGGGCACGATCTTGCTTTGCTCTAAGGATAACTAGAGCAAACTCCTCCTTGAAAACTCTTTTTTTTTTTCCCTACATCAACTTTTGGACTGTGTAAATAAACTGTTTATCTTGCAGTAGCTGAAGGTTGGTTACAGTAGTGAAGCTTGGGCTGGTCTGCTTGCACTGTGCCACACTGCCACTGTGTGTGAGACAAGCAGTGTCAGTGGTCGGAGGCTCGGAGCGGATCGTGGTTTAGCGCTGCGCCGTGGGGATCGCCGGCCAGTTTTTGTCGCGTTGCTGTTGCGAAGATCCGGAGCGGAAATTGATTCGAATCTCGTGCATCCGCACCCATGCGACTGGAGTAACCTTCAAGAGATTTGACTCGTACACCACTCCCACCGCCCGGCTACGTGCTTCTCCTAGAGAGAAATTTGTACTACTCCCCGAAGCCGTAGGCCCGTAGTCCGTCCTCCGATGACGCTGTCCCAGCGTGTCCCGTACCGTTACGAACCTAGTAGCGCCTTATTTTTGCTAGCTCGTTTGTTTAATCTTTCTACCTACGGGCTACGGATGCTCAACTCAAGCATGCATGCTGCCCTGCGCTCACGTTACATGGTTGACCAGCTGTGGACTAGATTATACTACTACAGCACTAGCAATTCTACTCTATCTGAGCCCGTCATTTTGTCAAAAGAAACTCTACATGAGCGGCGTGCGAACGGACAAGACCTGCCTCGCTCGTATGCAGGCCCGTCGTGCTCGTGCGCCGCGGGAGAACGGTCGTAACCTGAGAGAAATAGACCAAGACCAACGGCGCCCTGATTCCGCCTCGCGCCCCCCGTCTGTTTCGCGCGCCTCGACCGACGACCGTTGCCGACGGCGCAGGGCGCTAGTACGTGCTAGCCGGCAATGCACGGCAACTGGACGTTGGTGTCTGCGGCGGAGGCCGATCCAGCAGACTGCTGTTCAGGTCGCCCAAACGTGACGCGTACCGCGTACCCAGGAGTCCCTGCGCTCGCTCCCCCACTGACGCACGTGCTCTTCCTCGCTTCGACGGGAATCCATCGCGCGCTGGAATGGCGACTTGGCGAGGCACCAACCGCGGCCTAGGGCTCTGGGCCTCATTTATGGCGCCTAGGCTGTATGCCCGGCGAGGACATGCACTGGTGGGAACATTTATGGCGCCCCGGCCCTGCCGGCGTCCAGGGTCGACAGTCGTCACTGCCGCGGCCGAGGCCCTACCACATGCCCGCGTGTAGCCGTCGCGTCTCGACCACGACTGGACAGACACGGCTTCACCTCACCAGTCACCGGTAGCGATTGGCGATGGAGAGATGCTGAGATGGGTGGGCTCTGCTCGACCTGCCTCTGCATGCATGATCTGAACAGAACTTCCCATGCGTCGCCGAGCACGCGGCGCCACTGTGCTCCGGAGCAGTCTGCGTCGGCGCGCAGGGGCAGGTGAACAGGCCTCAGCAAGGAGATCAAGCTATGGACGGAAGGGCCGGAGGAACTGTTGATCGTTGAACCGACCGACGACGATGGCGCTGGCGTCGTTTTCACGTCGATGTTGGGAGCCCGGACGGATGGCATCATCGCCGCGTGCCCTCGTTCCGGGCCGAAGCGCGCGAGCTGCGCCCATGTGCGGAGAGCATCGCGTCCCTTGGCCGTGTACTTTGCCCACCAGCGCATTAGATTCTCGCGTCAGATTGTCAACCACCTCCCCCAACAGGCGGCACAGCACACTGTGCTTCGGGAGTCGAGACGAGAGCGTGAGCTTGTCGTCGTCGTAGCTTCGTTTGACTTGGTTTATTTTGTTATTGATGGGCGTTTCCATAGCATCTCCGGTTTCGGAGGAAAGCGTCGACGTACACAGGCCGCTACCACCTGCCAGCTGTACAAGCTCCAGCGGACACATTAAAAATTACTACAGGCTCAGGCAATGCACGTTTCCTTTTCTATTCTCTTTTCAGTGACACACGATTATTAACATGGCCCATAATCCATCACACATACTTTGGTACAGCCGAAATAAGAAGAAGCCCGATCTATATCGGAAAACAACGTCACGGCCCACACATATCGGTTCAAGCTATAGAACCCCAAGCCCACGCACGGAAGCGAGCTCAATACGGCCCAAACGCAAAGGCCTGGAGGAGGAGGGTTAGCACTTAGCAGCCCACTGGCGAGTGGTGACCAGACCCTAAAGGCCTAAACCATCCCTCCCTCTTCTCCACTTTCTCCAACCCGTCGCCGTGCTCGAGACTCCGCGTGCTAATGGCGGCGGCGGCGGACCTCACGGTGGCCAAGCGGGCCATGGCCTACGCGCTCTGCAAGCACCTCAACGTCGATCCCGTAAGCGTCCTACATCCATCTGGTAGATTTTGGCTGCTCTGAAGCGAATCATGCGATAGAGTTCTGTAGTGCTCGCTGCTTAGGTTTTGTAGCCTTTTTTTTATAATAAAAAATACTATCTGGTCCGTGCTGAGATTTGCGGATGCAGATTTGCTGTGCTTTAGGCGTGGTGTAGCTCACCAAAAGTTTTACCTGAGTAGTCTCGTCGGTTAGATTTCGTTTATTATAACAGTTTCAAATATCGTATCTGTAATTGCTCCAGCGTTTGTGGGAGTGTGGGCATGTGCGCGCCCAATGTTGACAATTGCACAAATCAGGAATTGACCTTATGGGTGTGCTGTCGATTAATCGTGCTGCAATTGAAATTTTAGCAAGTAAATGAAGGGACGGTGCGTGAGTTGAACAGACTGGTTAGCTGCAATGTTTGGTCTGCTGTTTGCAACACATATAGAACATGGTATAGTTTAGTCACATGGTCACATGCAGATGAAGCTTCAAATGGTGAATTCCCACTTGCGGAATTTTCATTACTTGCTATTTCAGTTCTTTATGCCTCACGGTAGATGATGATAATGCTTTACCCTTATCTCTCATATGGATACCTGCTCATGCTTTGGTGCAGTGCTATCTTGTTAAATTTGTTTGTACATTGGGTCTAAAAAAATTGTTTGCTTAACTTTTGTATTCTAGATGTTCATAAACCGCTGACTTGTCTGCTGCACAATGCACAGCATTTATGGTGAGCAATGATTTATGGTGAGCAATGATTTTGTTTTGTTTCGATATACTGTGGTGTAACTCTATAAGCATATACTTATTGTTCTTCGTGCTTGTGTTGTGCTTGTTTATTTGAATAAACTTTGCCTAGTTTTAAATAAAAAAACTTAATTTGTGCAGGTTGGTTATTTTGTCTGGAAGTTGTTACTAACTTTAAACTTCTTTTCTTAATTGTACAGAGCACTGTATCCAATACGAGTATTGAAGAAAGTGATATTGCAAGCCTGTTTTCACATATTGTGAACTCATCTCAGGATGAGGTACTGACCTATTCTGGGTTCCATATACCAAACCCACTTGCTAGATGCTACTGCATATGTAACATGTCTTCCTTTTCTTTGTTTATGTAGGTGATGAAGTGGGTAAAATTTTCCAGTGATTTTGCTGGGAGTGATGGAAAACAGCATGCACTGCTTGATAATCTGAATAAGGATTTGTCCCAGAAGTCTGTACTACTGGGTGATGGTCTTAAACCATCAGTTGCTGATATTGTCGTGTTTGCTGCTGTTCAAGCTTTCGTGGTATGATGATGTAGCATTACCAGTTTGTGCAATGATAGCATTTTGCCATTTTTTATTCTCCCTCTCATATACTACTAAAACTGAGATGTTCTTAACATGTTCTAGTCTTTGGTCGGTATAATTTGGTAGAAGTAATTAGAGACAACTCTACTAGTGCTCTTTTTATGTTGCCAACCCACCAACCTTCTTGCTTTATGAATCGCAAAAAGTTTGACGGCACATATTCTCAAGTCATGAAAACACCTATTTTTGTAACTGGGTGAGGATTAGTGCTTCTTTTTCCTTAGTGCACGCTGTAAGGTTTAGTTTGAAATATTACATGTTTTGATGGGTGCTATTTTGTGCCTTTGTTCTTGTATCTTATCTTAAATAAATATTATAAATTATTTAAAATTTTAGTTGCCTTACTTGTTTCAGAGTCGTGTCAGCGACAGCAAGTTGCAGAAATTTCCTCATGTATTGCGGTGGATGGACTACATTCAGGTCTAAGATGAACATTTTTATTTATTTATGCTAACTTCTATCTGTTGTCCATATGAAATACTACTCTTCTGTAGAAGAAAGGATCAATTGAATGTAAATCTTCTTGTCATGGTTCCATGTGTTTTGCTCAGCTTTAGAATTTCTTTTCAACTCAGAGTTGAAAATGAGGCCTACATTTTTCTTCAAGTCACTGGACCCTACGGTGGTATCCTTGGAACGTGACTATTCTAGACTATTAACTTATCATTTCTGAGATGCCTCATCTCACCTCCAACAATATTTGAAATTGAAAATAGCCAGATTTGTAATACAGTGATGTTGTCCGATATTCAAAATTGATTACACATTTCATAATCAACTAATGCTTCGTTATATCAAGTACACAAGTGCAGTGTTTGTCTGCTATGATATTATCTTCACAATCTCTTACAAAACGTTGCAGCTTATTTCTATTAATATACTAGTGCCTTTATGCTGATGGAAGCCTCTTGTTGTGTTTTTACAAAAACTGGCATCTGTAATTAAAAGGATGCTCATTGATACTATCTTTCATTTTACTCTCTGGTAGCACTCAATGATGGTGTCTCATGTTAATCTTTATTTCTGATGCAGAACATTGTTGATTTTGGTACAACTTTGCAAAAGATAAATGTGGCCAAGTCTGTCTTTGTTCCACCTTGTGTAAGTAATTTTTTTTGGGTGTGCTGGAAATGTTATACTATTGAATTTCTTTACCATATCAGATTTCAAATCCAACTGGAAATTTATGGAACTCTGTTTACATGCTGTTCATGGTATTTGAAATTTACCTGTTTGGTATGGTAGGTTATGTACCTTATGGTAGGTTATGTACCTTCTCATACTGAGTTTGATACAACTTTACTTCGATGCTACTATGGTGCTGGTAAAAGATCTGCAGAGAAATGCTAAGATGATAACCTGACATGTCTTGTTTTGGTCATCTTCAAAACATTCTTCAGAAAAAGGTTGGTTTAGGATCACTGAAGTAATTGTACCTTTCATTTTCTGTTTGGCAGCATCCAAAGAAAGCTGATAAAGGAGACACTGAATCAAGTTCAAAGAAAGCCGTTTCAGGACAGAAGATTGCTGACAAGTCAAATGGAAGTGCTGACTCCAAGAAACCCGTAGGGGAGGTAGTTTGTTCTGCCATTAGACATTCTCGCTAGTTGTCACTTTTATCAGATCTTCTTGATCAGTACTTCTGGGGAACCATTTGCAGCCTCATGCTACTGTTAATATTTGTTTTTATAAAATTTTTCTGGCATCTCATCTCTTCCTACAGTTTCTTGCCTCGGTATTGCATATTTAAATCCATTGCATCTTTGTGATTATGTTATTACATGTACAATGTATCACAAAGTTTGATGGGCTGTAAATGTGTTACTCTTATTGTTTTGTACTAGTTTATATGGCATGTTTAGTCATTTACAGCTTTTTGAATAGCATTGCTGATTTCATGTTCGTTTATTGAGACTACTTTCTTGTACAAGTTGTCCTTTTTTGATAAGTTTGTAATTTCCTTTCTTGGTTGACTTTAGACTAAGGCTTCAGACAATAAGGAAACAAAACCTTCTGCTGCAAAAGACAACAAAACCTCTGGTGAGAAAAAGAAAGATAAGTCTGCAGGGAAAACAGCAGAGAAAGCTTCAGAGAAAGCTCCAGAGAAAACTGCAGACAAGGATTCAGAGTGCAATATCAGTATCCTGAACATACAGGTTGGCCTTATCCGGAAAGCATGGAAGCACCCATCTGCTGACAGGTGCTGTATTTTCACACTTTCATCATGCTTTGGATTTTTCTCAAAGCTTCTGTTCTAGCATTCAATCTAACATTCAGATTGATAATTGAGCAGCCTTTTGGTTGAGGAGATAGATTTGGGAGATGGTAATGTGCGTCAAGTTGTCAGTGGTCTTGCAAAGTACTGTAGCCCAGATGATCTTACTGTGAGTAGTTAGCAGCAAGAAAGAACTCAAGTTGTTTTCAAACATTTTTGCTTTCTGAAGTTGTTTGTGGTTCTGTATTATGCAAAAACACCTGACACTTCCCCATTCAGAATCGGCACGTTGTCTTGATCACAAATGTGAAGCCTGGGAAGCTGAGGGATGTCATGTCTGCTGGATTGGTATGTCCTATTATCTGTTAACCATTTGTGTAGCTCAGCAAACAACTGAAAATGTGGTTGTCTGTAAAGGTCGAAAAAAAAGATCCATAGGTTTATCAAAACTTCCCAAAATACCCTCCATTTGAAATTACAATTTACAACACATATTTTGCCATACACACAAACCAATAAACGATTCAAAATGACTAACTTACCCCTCATTACTGTCTAAAAAACTATTTAATGCATGCATGTAAGCATTTAAAGTTAAGAGTGGAGCAGTTATTAGGGCAAATAGGGAACCACACATTTTGCATTAGTATATGAAATAAGCCTTATATTGATGAACAAAATAAATGCCTAATAATGTTAAATAGAGGGAGTACCATGAAGGAATGCAAGCTTCAAACAAGTCTTACTGTTTGCTGTGGCGTAACACAAGAAATAGGTAACATAATGGTGTTACACTTTTCACTGAAGAAAATAACAAACAACTTTTGTAAATGTTTATTCTGATTTCAAATGCTCTTGTCAGCAAAGTAGTACCATAGAACTATAGTTTCTTAACTCCTGGTTCAAACTGCAACTTTTGTTGTTGAGGAGGTTTTATTGAGATATTCTTTTTGGTATTAATCTTCTGCCCAGGTTCTGTGCGCTTCAACTGAAGATCATACCGCTGTGGAGCCTTTGATTCCTCCAGAAGGAGCCAAGATTGGAGAGCGCATTTCATTTGCTGGGTAAGAATTTTGTCTTATAGTTATAAATGGTATATATTCTATTTAAAGGCTCACTTGTGCAGTTCTATAGAGCATTTATTCTGTGTAGTGCCCCAATTTGTAATCATGAATATGTTAGTCAAGTTGTACGAACTTAGTTTGAACTTTCAAGCGTAACCTAAATGAAGTCATGGATCAGTTTTCTTTGCCATTTTAGGAAAGGAATGCCACAAGTCAGCTTGATTGACATTTTTATTTGGGTGCACGGGGTCCTGTAGAATAAGGATTTTGCATGCTTGTGCTTACTTCTGAAATTAATATAGCTTATTTTCAAATTTATTCGGGTTTTATTTCTGCGGCTACACTTTGTACTGGCCTGCATTTTAAGCAATGGTCTTGTTTACTAGTTATTTTTATATAGTGTTTGATTAAATTATTTTTCACATGTAGGTTCGATGGAAAGCCTGAAGATGTTCTAAATCCAAAGAAAAAGCAGCTGGACAAGATTACCCCGGTATGATTTTAGCAATGTCCTATTTGATATGACGTTCCATCACTTGTCATAATTGGATGTTCTTGGCTACCATAACATACTCCATCATCAGATACTGATAATTTGAATACCATGTTTGTTAATATTTGCTGAATGACGTTGTCTATTTATTCAGATGAAGTGTGAGCCTATCACTAAGCACTAACTTCATTGTATCATGCATCCAGCATCTTCGTACCGACGAGAATGGAATTGCAACATTCAAAGGGATACCCTTTACTACATCAGCTGGTCCATGCAGATCTTCTATTCGCAACGGCAACGTTAAGTGAGGAGCTTGTTAGGAACGCTGATTGCATACATTGATGTTATAGAACAGATGTCAGGTGGCTGTATCATTTTTGCCTTACGTCTTGTTTTGCCCGTGCTAAATTCCATCAGAAGCAATTCTCTACCAGTGGCTGTGCACAGAGTTTTTGAAGTTTTTATGTATACAATCACACAAAAATTAAATGTCCTTCAGGTTCGGTTCTGTGTTGGGCTAATTTTCTTCCAGGTTGTGTCCATTAAACAAAGGTACCCTAATTGCGGATGAAGATATTACAGGTGACTCTTGTGAGGAAAATTAGAACCAATACCTTGCTTGGTTGGAGAGTGAGCATGAGACAGCATCGATGTCTTTCTTGTGGAAGCTCCTTTTGCGTGTGGCTGCGTGTCGCACCGTAGCAGTTTTGCCAGCGGCAATGTGTGTTCGGAATCTGTTTCTTTGCTGCACGGGCACGGTTGTGGCACATTGGGCACCACCTCGAGAAGTTATGGCAATTGTGATGTTTCTGTACAAGGAATATGAAAAATTCTCAAGATCTATTCTGTGAAAAAACCGTCGTTTTCTTTTCTTTGACCAAAAGGTACAAATGAAGTATACGACTGTTATCTTTTGACCCCTAAAGTTTAGCCCCGATGCTAGCTAGATTTTGTTTATGAAAGTGGCCTACTTACTCCCTCCATCATCCTAAAAGGAATAAGGAATACTTCCTCCATCCTAAAAGAATAAGGAATAGAACCCTCGCTTCCCGATAAATCAACCAATTTTAAATTTAACTAAATTTATACAAAATAGTACTAACATTTAAGGTACAAAATAAATATTAATAGATTAATCATGTAATATATTTTCATTCTAAATCTATTTGGAGACGTGAGTGTTAGTATTTTTTTTATAAATTTGGTCAAACTCAAACTATTTGACTTCTCGCGAAGCAAGAGTTGCATTTTTTTTTTACGGAAGGAGTAGGTTTCTCAGTCTTCAGATTTGCTATTTGCTAGACTGTGATAGTTCGCCAAGTTCAAAGGAATGAGCCAATGATCGATCGGCATACACGTGCAGCCTTGAAGAGACGTGGTAGATCTGGGTTATGGCCTTTTGGTTCTATCAAGCGACCAGCCATTTGCACGCACGTTTGTTTCTCCTTTTGCGCATCGTGTCACATACCACCACTTGGATGTAGTATTGTTTCACGCACAAGACCTCTCGACGCGCCTCCCTTTGGCAGCGCTCCCGGCCGCTCTGCTCCACGCGAGAAGCTGGGAGCGCTGCCAAACGCGTCTCCGCCGGCCTGCTCCGTGACAATGTGTCATCAGTAACAAAGTGTTTATCAGTGACTCAATGTTTTAGTAAGCCACGTGTTTCCTCTCTAGCGCCCTGGGGTTTACACCTCAGGCTCGTCCATCTACCAGAGTATATGCTAGTGGGGTTCACGCGCACAAACTCGGGGGCGTTTGGTTCCTTTGCTTATTTTTAGCACGTGTCACATCGAATATTTAGATACTAATTAGGAGTATTAAACATAGACTATTTACAAAACCCACATAAGTGGAGGCTAAACGGCGAGACGAATTTATTAAACCTAATTAATCTATCATTAACAAATGTAGACTGTAGCAACACATTGTCAAATCATGGACTAATTAGACTTAATAGATTCGTCTCGCCGTTTAACCTCCACTTATGTAATGAATTTTATAAATAATCTACATTTAATACTCCTAATTAGTATCTAAACATTCGATGTGATGGGTGCTAAAAATAAGCAAGAGTAACCAAGCCAGCCCCAACGAAATATAAGCACAGGTTGGGCCGGTACAAGTACAACGTCACAAGAGCAGAACAAGTCTGTGACCGGAGCAGCGGCGTTGGCAGGGAGTGAAGGACTGGAGACGACAACAAGTTGAGCTAGCACGGTGAGAAAAAATCCACAGACTCACACATACGGTGTGCGCATCATGTGTTAGCGGAGATGTGCGACAAACGGGATACGATCACGCGACGGACGGGAGCTCACCAGCGAGTTCGTCCTGAGTTGGACATGACGGGCGCGCTTCGAAACGTGCTGGAAGCCTGGAAAGCGAAGCGAAACGCAACGGATGCCTGGCAAAAAAGCGCCGCGATAGCCGAGCCCCCACGCAACAAACAAACCCCCCACCCGAGTCGCGAGCTCCGACCCACAAAAAAAAAAAGAAGAAAACTGGCCAAAAGCCCCCAAGAAACCCCACAAAATACCCCCGTTTTCCCCACTCGACCGGCCACTCCTTCCCCCCTTCGTGCCGTCCGCCGCCCGGCCCCCTCCGCTCCGCCTTGCGCCTCCCCCATTCCATTCCACCGCTCCCACCACCCCTCGCCACCCCGCCCTCTCCCTCCCGTCTCCTCCCTTCCCGAGGCGGCGCGCGCAGCCGCGGGGCGCCCAACCACCGCCCGTCCCCGATGGCCGCCTCCCTCCTCCACGCCGCCGCCGCCGCCGCCCCCAGCCAGCCCGCCCGCACCTCGTTCCACCCGCTCGCCTCCGCCCCCGTGTCCCTGCGCCTCGCGCGCCCCTCGTCCTCGTCCCGCCGCCGCCTCGAGGCCTCGTTCCGGGCGCTCTCGGCCGGCCACCGCTTCGCCGGGAGGCCCCGCCGCGTCGTCGCCGCCTTCGCGGGGGAGGAAACCGTGAGTCAACCTTCTCTCTCCGAGATCCTCGCGCGCGCTGTTGTTTCCGCGCCGAGATTCCCTCGCTCGCTGGCGTGGTTGTTTTGCTTCCGCCTAACTGATCCGCGTAGTTTCAGCTGGTCGCCGATTTTCCACATTTGGGCAAATTTGTTGACTCGGTGCGCTTTATTTGACTGCCCTGAATGCGATGAGTAGAGTATTTGCCAAATGGGAGATGCTTGTCATATGGTGGTGTTCATTTCGATTACCGGCTGGGTTCCTTGCGATGTTTTGATCAGTTTGTTACGACACATTTCATGATTCCTTGGCCGAGTTTTGGTGCTCAAATTATCCATCCTGCTGCTTGATTCAGGAGGGTTCAGGGGTGGGTGATGAGAAAGATAACAGCAAGGAGGAAATAAAGCCAGAGGAGGCTCAGGAAGCTTGGAAGGTAATGCTGGAGCAGTTCAAGGCCGAGGCCCTGCGGATGCAGGCCCTGTCAGTGCAGGCCTATGATGTCTACTCCAAGAGGACAAGGGAGGTGCTGTTGGAGGCCTCTGAGAAGCTGAAGATACAGGCCGACAAAGCACAGAAGGACCTGAGCGTGATCGCGTCGGAGGTTGGTCAGGAGGGACAAGAATATCTAACGATGGCAGCCCAGAACTCCCCGGACTCGATCAAGGACATCACGACGACGTTCAGGGCTCTTGGAAAGTTGAATTGGCCATCAGAGTATGAGGATTATCATGTGGGCATTCCCTTCGGTATGTAAATGCTCCATGTTGGAATCTTCAATGCAAATTAATTTCACTCTCTGAGATTGAGAATTTTTTATACACTAAGAGGAATATAGTTGCTAGACCGTGTGATTAGTTGTACTGTCAATTAGCTGTTGCCATAACTTCATACCAACTGGTAGGGTCAAAGTTGTTCATGCCCTTGCATCGTCTCCTGTAGGTACCTTTCTTACTGTTGGGGGTTTCCTTAACTTCATGTTGACTGGAAGTACCTCTGCAATTCGCTTTGGTATTGTTCTTGGCTTTGCATTGTTGGCTCTGGGTATCTCAAGTTTGAGATCACAAAGACAAGGAGGACGTCGGCCTCGTCTTCTGTTGAAAGGGCAAGCTGGTTAGTTCATTTCTGCCACCATTTTTGCTGTGCTGCGATATGTCTGTGCTTTTCATGATTTAGAATACTTGGAGAAGCATACTTGTGGTCTTTAGCTTGTTCTGAGATGCATGCCGTGTATGCTTATTTAACATACATTTAAGTTTGTAGCCTCAACATAAACAGAGTAGAACGGATTGAAGATAAAATAGAAGGATTGTTTGTGGCTTGTGCAGTATCAAATTTGGAATGTTAGCTTCCAAATAGTAGACTACTATTTGCTTGATCGGCTGATAAGTTCCAGTGTCTTTTTTGTGTTTGTTCATAGAGTTTAATGTGCCCTTTTCAAAATTTGATGCTCTATTATGTTTACGTAACTATGTTAATTTGATAGGCATAGCTTACTATAATGCTTCTTCCTATAACCTTGTGCTGTCAGGGAAAGTTCCATATCCACCGTTTTAGTAGCCTTTTGTAGTGAGGCTATATATCTCTACTGTTCCAGTACGCATACTATTTAGGTTTCTCATAATTCTAATAAAAGTAACCTTAGTATGGATTGTTCCTACGGTTACTGTAACACTGGATTGAACTTTAATGTACCCCACGGCAAAAATATATAGGATGATTTTCATAAGGTTTTGTGTCTGCTGCATCTTAAATTTGTAACTTATAATGAATGTTTAATGTTAATTTAGTAGTGATAAGAATATTGGTAAAGCATAATGTTGCATTTCTAACTTCTAGTTTCCTGTCCAAGTGGGATTTATAAATTGCTCTTGTTCATTTACAAACCTGACATACCATTCCACCGTTTGATATCTGACCTTAGTATCATGGTTTGAACTGGATTAAAGTTTATACTACCGCAGTTCCAGTACTGTTAGATTTCTATAATGATCTACTTGGATGTCATAACACAAAATTGTTATTTATTGGTCAGGTACATAGCATCAGAGTTTTCAAACTTTTATAATAGAACATGCTCTGTAATTATTATATGATGTTATCTTTATGATGATTTACATTTCTCTTATTGGCCGTGGAATGATTCTTGATTCATCATGAATTAGCTATATCTCAAGAGTACAGATTTACATATCATAAAATTGTTAGGCTTCTAGCTAGTAATTTGTTGATGTTTGACTTGTGACCTGCAGCAATTGCTACTATCATCTTCTTCAGGGAGTTTTCAGTTCTACTCCAGGTATTCTTTGTAGCATTAATAGCGATTCTATCATAAATTAAATTTATGATGTTTTCTTCTTATGATCTTAAGAATTTAATTTACATATCCTTTTTGTACCCTACAGTATGGCTGGTTCCCAAAAATTTTCATGGTCCTCCTCAGGTTAGTATAATTGTTTGTAGTATTCTACATTCACAGGAACACTTAGCGATTGATGATAATGTTAAATGGGCTCATCACATGTTTTTGTGTCTCAACCTGCGCTGCAGGCTCAAGAAATGTCTTGTATAAAATTTTTCTTTAGATGGATGTGAAAATCTTCTTGTCCATTTGCATTTGAACTTTCTGGTAACCAGTGATGTTGTGATTGATCACCTATCAATTTATAGTCTCCTAAAGATGAGCTGTCTTTCTTGATCCATTGGTATTCTATCTTTGTACTGCCCCCTGTCAAACTTTCAGTGTTATAGCAGAAAACATGAGTAAGAAAATTACGTTTACTAAATTCTTGACTTTCGGACACATTTTCCTGCTGTGCGTTCAGTTCACCTTGTAGCACATGTTTGTACCATCCCTCCCAAAACATGAGGAGCTTTTCTTTTAAAACATTAATACATATTAATGATACAATAGTTTATGTCAATGACTAGACAAATGTTATCGATTAGCATAGATGCATGGTTGGTTATAGACCACTCTTTATCAACCTAAACCTATAGTATCTTAAATTGAATAGTAGGTTTCAGTTCCCTTGTCTTTCAGTGCTTAAGCTTTTCATTTCCTGTGTAGCAACAACAGCCATTTTTCCTGTGTAGAGACTAATTTCGAATTGTGCTGCAGTGGGGTGGTGGCAGCCTTTTACTTTTATCGCATGGCGACTGGTGCCCCCAAAGATCTAAGCAGCAAGAGTGATTCTGTGAACTAATGGTAAATTTGATTTACGCAACATGTGCTTTCCCATGTGCACTGCACATATTATACTACTATTACGTTGTCTATACACTTTGGTAACTCAACTAGTTCAATATTATATACTATGCAGAACTGGGATGAATCAGATGATCACCCGGAAACTTGGGCTTGGAAGATTATGGCCCTCTGCTTTCGATTTCCCTCAGCGTTCAATTCAGGCAAGCTCGGTTTGTCTCTAGTGTCTTAGGTGTCACTGCACAGTGACACATGGATTCAGAAGAACTGCCTGCTTACTCGGCCTCTCTGCCACAAATCGTTGCTTTACTCATGTAATATAGATGATAAGCCTGAGCAACATTAATAAACGACCTCCAAAGGTCATGATGTAGCTAGCTGTTCAGTTTGTCTGTTGTTTATTGCATGGGGAAATAGTTGTGCTGTAACGCGTTCAATGTTTTAGAGGAAACTATCAAGCCGTATTCTTTTTGTTTCTTGCACTCAGTTATATCTGGTGGATGATATGGAACCCTTCCTGCTCTAGTTCTTTTTCTGTTACCCTGAATTTAACCAGCCATAAGCTGGTATGCAGTTTTTACACGTTCTGGAATCTACCTAGGCGTTGTTTTTTTTTTTGAAAGATACGCATTGCTTGTTTAGTCAATCGGTCTACTAAAAAATATTTCCTTAAATCCCACGTGACGAATATCAGCTCATTCGTTCGTGGTGGATACCGTACATCTCAAGCTTGGGTATCATGGTCATATCGGATGTTCGGATGCTAATTAGGAGGACTAAATATGAACTAGTTATAATCGGATGTTCGGATGCTAATTAGGAGGACTAAATATGAACTAGTTATAAAACTAATTGAACATCATGGTCATATCGGATGTTCGGATGCTAATTAGGAGGACTAAATATGAACTAGTTATAAAACTAATTGAACAAATGAAATTTAATTCACGAGATGAATCTATTAAAGCTAATTAATCCATCATTAGCAAATGTAGTTAATTAATCCATCATTAGCAAATGGTTACTGCAATACCATATTGTCAAATTATGAACTAATTAAGTTTAATAGATTCGTCTCGTGAATTAAACTCCATCGGTGCAATTAGTTTTATAATTAGACTATATTTAATATTTCTAATTAGTATCAACGTCTAACGTGACGTGCGAAACGATGTGACGTGCGAAAGTCGTGCGAAAGTTTAGCAGGTACTGCGAGCTTTGCGCTGCGCAAAAATGATCCGCTTTCCCCTTGGCTAATCGAAGTCTGTCAACACAGATGTCGAGTCTTTTTTGTTTTCACATGATGACATTCTTGTCGGAAACAGTGCTGACGTCCCACACGTCACTTTTTTCCTTCGGTTGACTCCATTTTCTAATGTGCAACTGTGCAGGTATATTTTTTCCCCGAGAACTCTGTATGTTCAACCATTCCTCGTGTTTTTTTAAGAAAATATTCCATACGTATTTCTGTATTAACATGTCCAGGTGTCTGCTGAAACAAGATACAATTCCTACTAGCATACTATAGAAACCAATTAATCGGTGGTGTGCTCTAGCTCTACGGCAAACCTCTCGAGTCTCGAGCAGAGCCTGAGAGAGACTCGGCCCTCGTGGGTCGCCATTCATTACTGCCCGGTCGGAGCGTACTACAACGACGTCGACTACACATCCAAATCTACTGTCCTGCCCAGATTGGGCACAACACGGCTGAGCTGCTAACGAAGCTACTGAAACGTAGTAGCAATGTGATGGAGACCGGCGAAGTCAAGTGGGTCGTTGAGGAGGACGGACTCCCAGCCGAGGCTCCCGTCCAAGAACTCCATCACCGGATCAGAAGCGTAGCAAGGAGTCGTCGCGCAGATCAGCTGGTCGACTGTCGCCATGTCGTGCCACTCGTTCGTCTGGGCCTCGAACTCGAACCCGACCTCCGACGACGGCGACGGCGAGACCGACGGCGGCGGCGACCAGCCTCCCTGCGACTGCGACATGGAGGCCGCCGGCGAGCCGCCCGTGCTCGCGTCGGCGGACCCCCAGGAGGTGGATCCGAAGTCGACGACAGCGGGCGGCGGCGCGCCTCCCTGGAGGTGGCACGCCGCAGCGGCCGCGCCCCTACAGGTGTGCTCCCCGTAGTAGGCGATCTCGTACGCCGCGGGGTGGTCCCGCGTCCGCTGCACCCGCCGGGTGGCGTTGCAGCCCTGCTGCTGCTTGTGCGCGCAGCGGTAGTAGAGCCGCGGGTGCTTGTGCCCGTTGATCTCCTTCTGCCCGTATTTCCTCCAGATGAAGCCGTCCACCGTCGTCCCGCTCGTCACCTCCTTCACGGCCTCCGCCCCACGCGCCCTGCGAGATCAAAGGGAGGATTCGTTTGTTAGCACACCGGCCGCTTCTTGTTAAATCGCCCAAGATCGCAAGGCTCTAGGCCTTTGCGGTTCACGGTCCAACACACGGTGATCTCATCTCACCTTCTTTTGGGCGGCGGCCCCGGAGGAGGAGGAGACCAATAAGCTCCTGCCGCTGGCGGCGCTACCTCCTGGTGGTACTCGGGCGCCTTCCTCTTGCGACCGCTGGCGGTGGCCCTGAGCGCGTCGATGACGCGGCCGCAGCAGCGGAGGATCTCGGCGGCGAGCTCCTGGTGCGGCGACGCCGCCGGGGACGCGGTACGGAGCAGGTCCCCGAGGTGCGCCGCGGACTGCTGCCCCATGGTCATCAGCTCCAGCACCACGGCGGCCGGGGTGTCCATCGTCATGGTAAAGTAGTGTGAGGTGTGGCTGCGCTCGCTAGCTACTTGGATGATGATCAGTTGATCACTGGTTTGCCTCACGCTCTCGCGGCTCGCTCGCTCGTTGGCTTCCACCAGGTCGTCTCTGTGGCCAGCGGGCTGCGGGCGCAACCACTGGAGGCCGAGGAGAGCTGGAGTAAGATGCGGAGCCAGTGGAGCTGCCGGGTCGCTCTATTTATAGGCCTCGCGGCTCGGCACCTCGGCAAGGAGGAGGGGGAGGCCGGAGGGGAAGGAAGCCGCGCGGAAGCCGCAGGAAGCAGTCAGCGAAGGAGACGAGTGGAGAGCGCTACGCGACAAGGCCCACTCTGCTTCGCTGGGCCCTTTTCTGACGTACGCAGCCCGAGCTCAAGCTACGCCTCGGCGTCATCTCACTCACCTACTAGCTACGCTACGCGCCTGCCGTTGTTTGCTCACCGAGCAGTACGGTCTCCTATCCTCCCCGGCTCCAACTCCCCTGCAATGTCCCTCTCCCTAACAATATAAAAAACAGCTACTTGGAGGGGGAGGCGCTCCATATATCAGATTACCATATAAATTCTCATTGCTAAAATTTTTAGTGATCATCGAAACACGTCTCAAATCTCACCACATCAAGGGATTCATCCGCTCTATCCTATCCACCGATATTTTTCGTGGCAAGACATTTCACAGAAGTGGAAGGAAGAGGAGCTCCGACCTGCCTCTACCGATCCTACGCCATGGTTGTGGATCTGGCTCCTCCAGACCGGTTGTGTGGCGCCGCCCACTTTGCTCACTATGTTAACTTTCGCGACGCCATGGCTGCTGCTCCACCAATCGCCGCCACATTGCGAGATGCTACGAGCTCACTAGATCCCTTTTCGGGCTATAATCTTGCTCCTAATCCCCACGCTCGCCGACAGCGCGAACACCATAAAAGTAGCTGTAGCTCCTCTGCATCTGCCGAATCCATCTCTTGGAGGCCTAGCCACATGGTCAAGAGACGCGAAGCGGTGCAGTTGTGAGTGAGAGGGAGAGGGCCCCGATGAGAAAGATAGGATGGGTCTAGACCGGGGTATAGTTGAGACATTGGCAGATGGATTTCACGAATTGGGTATGAGTTATTTTGGTAGTCTAGTGCAGTAATAGTTAGCAAAAATGCAAAAAAACAATTATTGGTAAGAGAAAGAGAATGGGAAAAAAAAAAGTAATCCGTTGGAGATGTTGGGATCCCATCAGGCCGGCCTTGGGTAGCCGGAGCTCCCTCTGCCTCTTGGGGCTCGAGAGAAGCCAGCAGCAAACACCGGCGACGTACCATTAAACTACTAGCTAGGAGAAGAAGATGCCAGCACCGATTGGATAGATTATGATGACCGATAAGGTAACCAGCGAGCTACTCCAATCCGAATTAAGATACGCTCTGGCACGCGGGGGCGACCCGGAGCCCCATCGTCAAAACGGGGCATACGTACGTGTAACGTGTACGTACATGCCCGATGATATACGCCCCGCAGTGGTTAGCACCAAAACGTGTTGGCGCCCTTGTTTATGCCACAATCATACGTGGTACGCACGCGAGCAGCATCACATGGGGTTCGGTGTCGAGTCAGCTCGATCACCTCTCAGTTCAGTGCTCCTGTACGTATTACTAAACCGCCGAGTCCTTGTATTCTAATTTCCCGGTGATCTCAGTGCCGTATATATATTTTCCTCCTCCATTTGTTGGGCCCCGGCCCCATGTGCCGGACGCGTGAGCGCCGGTCAGCGATTCCGCGGCCGCCGCCGTGGCACCAGTGCCGGCCACCGCTTGATTCGGCGGGCATCATCAGCCGGCGAGCGAGCCCGAGCAGAGGGAGCGAGCACAGAGCCCGAGAGCCGTGTGTGTGTGGTGACAGCGACACATGGGCGCGATTCCGTCGAGGGAGACAGAAACGACAAGTGTCCCGGGCGGGAAGAGAGGGATAGGATCCTTTATTCTGCGGAGCGGGAGGTCAACGTGCATGCACGGTTCCGGTACTCTCCGATCGATCAAGCGAAGGCCAACTTTGGGATGCGCTGTAGTAATACTGTAGCGTTTCGTTTGTATTTGTGAATTATTGTCCAAATATTGACTAATTAGGCTCAAAAGATTCGTTTCGCAAAGTACAACAAAACTGTGCAATTAGTTTTTGATTTCGTCTACATTTAGTACTCCATGCATGTACCGCAAATTTGATGTGATGGGGAATCTTCTTTTTGTATAGTGCCAAAGTTGGAATTTGGGGATGAACTAAACAAGGCCCTGGTTCAATGTACTCGCGGGCCCGGGTGTGTGTGTGGGGTGTGGGGGGGGGGGGGGGGGAACCAACCCTGCTTTTACATTGACTACTCGAAAAAAAGCTAAAGGCAAGAGAAGGGTTCAACGTGGCCGTGTGGTTCTTTCTTCGGATATCAACACTGCACTTCCTAATAAAGCAGTCTCGTGTGGGTGATTATTTGGCTTGTTCCTAGTAAACTTGCTAAAGAGTTTTAGAGTTTGGTTCTTCATTCACTGTTTTAACTTGATCCATTCCATTTGAATGAATTTGGATGACATCATCACTTATCCTACATAATTCTCCCAGTCAAACCAGTTTTGGGTAAAAAAAAAAAAGAAACTCATACGCTCCTGATACATATGACAAGACGTGCAAGGCTGGAGCGACCTCTCTTTAAGGACAATACCTTAGCCGGTCAAAGGTTACAGAAAAAACTCAAAGAAACTTGCAAGTGATAGATAGTACTTTATTGTAAGAAAGTGATTTGCATGTGGATATTTGAAAAAAACCCCTGATTTTGTGGGTTGATTCTTGTAATTTTTCTTAATTATGTTTCATGCGTGTGTGTGTGTGTTTGTGTGTGTGTGTGTGCCTTGTTAGGCATACTGCCGATTGCACAACGGAAACATGCTCAAGCGCTGACTTGATAGGTCGATCGGGACGTGAGAACTGAGAACGCTGACTATATGGTCTTCCGAGAATCTAACATATATCACGGGGACTCTGATGCTGCGGTAGCGTGATTAGGTACCGTACCCCAGGTGAGCTGACTGGTTAGGGCACGCTTTCTCACTTGACTCGCCAAGATGCGCACCGAGACCTCGTTTTGGATTCTCTCGTCAAAGAAATTAGCCTTGCTCATTTGGCTTCTTTGGCTTGAGTACTACTACTACTACTTGACCTTCAGATTCTATATGTGTTTCTTGAAGAAAAATTATCCAGGATAGGACGAGTACTTAACCAAAACCATCTAATACCTCGCGCATGTTAGGATTGCGTAGATGGTCTGCTGATGCGTTTTTTCTTTATTTGTACTATAAAATTAACTCCCACCGCCAGCATTTGGTCATTGTTTTCGTTTGTAGAGACATACAGTAGTAGCTAACAATATTTTAGCACTCTTATCAACCCAGGATCCATACACCTGGGCTCTGAGCAAGCCTGCTCGTAATTAAGGCCAACGAGGCTCTGTTAATTAAGTGTGTTACACTTCAGCCAAACATTGTAAATGATTGACTCCTCGACGCCTCTGCACCAAACCATCCGGACACGGTTCAGCTATAATAAACTGCAAGTGCTACCTCAATTATCAAAAGCCATAGCCATCTGTTAGGGTTACATTTCACTCTGTGCTACCATGCATGCAACTAATTCTGTAGTTGTGACTTTGCAAACATCTTTAATTACTTTTGCAAAATATTTTTGAGGAAATTGGTTTTGCAAACTATTTTTGAGGAAATTGGTTTTGCAAAATGTTAGCCAGATAATTTAGCACACTAGTACTACTTAAACTTGGACCCCAGAGGCCGGAGACTATTTAGGATCGCTTTTTCTTGCATCCCGGCAATGCTTTGACCAGAGCAATCGCGCTAGGTTTTCACGTCCACTTGCACACCGATGGAATTCCAATGTAATTCCTGATCGAATGCGAAACAAAACTGTTCTACTACTATACTGCCAGTCAGTTTCACGCATAAGTACAAAACTGCGCTCAAAACCCTCATATTTAAACGACCAGAAGATCAAGGTCTCTGGGCAAGAAACTTGTTCGTCCATGTTCGTGTTTTTGACCTAAATTGATACACAGGTCGGCAAGGTATAGTAGACACACCAGACATATAGAGACATACTCTTTAACTATAAACAATCGGAAACGTACACCGGCCATGGGAGAAATTCTCTTTCCTTATTTGACCCAGGTGTTAGGAACTGAGCACATAATTTCCTCCAGGAAATCAAGTATGTCTGCCGTCATCAGCTAGAGCTCGGCGAGTCAAAGGCCTCAATATAATGCATGGCTGAATCTTTCTCTCTCTCTCTCTCTCTCCCTCTCTCTTTAAGGGCAAACCTCATTGGCTGAATCTGAGCTAGCTACTTGCATTGCGCAGTCGTACGCGGCGTTTTAGGGACCCCCCAGTGATTGGCTGGGCCCAATCAGCTTGTTAGTAGTGTTAATGACGTACGCACACGCGCATCAGTCAGCCGGTACTACCCGGTAGAAAGTAGCAACTCACAGTTTTGCAGCAGGAAAGCGACGTAGCTCACATCAAGGGACAAAAATTACCTGTTCTTTAGCTTCCCTTTTGCATGCTAGGTCTTGGCCCCCTTTGAAATGGTCCGGAAGCACACCAAAAGAATGCCAACAAAGCTCTGGCAACAGGCGTGAAGGTGACTGAGCTGCGATCGAACTGTAGCCAGTAACCAATTCAATCTGATGTTGCCGCTGAAAGGAGTAGGGTTCTAATTGATTTCAACAGAGACATGACATGGAGGCAGGCAGGCATATCCCATGAGCGGCTGCAGATAGAACTGTGACTGTTTTAGCAACGCGGGGATAGGGTTCTTCTTCGGAGAAAGCTTGGAGACCACATGGGAATAGAATAGTTGCCGCAACCGCAACAGAAGACAGGAATGGCTGCGCGTCCCTGTGCATGGACAGGTCACAAGGACAGGCCATGTTTGCCATGGGCGGCCACAGGATATCTCCATCGGGAACAAGGAAACTTCTAATCGCACGGACCCCGAACCCGATCAAGCAAGCGCCTCGCCTCGCTGGCCGCAGCAGGGCTGGCCCTGGCCATTGCCAGAAAACAGTGGTCAAATCATGAGTGACGAACAGGAAAACGTGTGGCGACAGTACAAAGAGACACGGGCGAGCCTATCACCGATAGGCTTCTGCGGTGTGGCTGGTCCTGCGGCCGGCGTCACGGCTACTTACCTTTTCGGTCGCACGTGTAGCACGACTGGTGTGGGGTTCAGCGAATGATCGCCGGGTTTCCGGAACGGAACAGATCAGGGTTAAAGAAAACGGGTGACAGGGATCGGTAGCTAAACAAATTACGGCAAGGACCAGTGAAAGAGCAGGGTGACGTGCAGTATCTGCACTGTATAGAGATACGGATACCATCGCGTGTTGCCCTTGAAGCTGTCAACGTTAATTCCTCGGAGGAAAACCTAGTCGTCGTCAAATGTCAACACGAGCTGTGTACGTGCTAGCTGGTAGCCTGCTACATGTTGACCCCAAGTTCGACCGTCTTCTGGAAAGGGCAAACAAAGACAACTTAATAACCTATCATACGTGCTGGTTTGAGACATAAGAAACTTTGTTTGTTTTTAGATCAAAGACTATAAAGAATAGCAAAGCTGCGGTTGTTGTACTATTTCTATTTTGCATGAGTATACTTTATGCGTTCTAGCAACAAATCTAGTCAGACAAGTTGAGTGGCTAGATTTTGAAATAAATAGTACGCATACAAATACAGTATCTGCTTCAAGTTGAAAATATAGCTGCATTTGTCAACAAAAAAGTAGGAAACCAAAGAAATTTATCTGATGCATCTACATCAATCATAATTTGGCTCCATCAATTTAGAGCACACGAATGTGCCCTTAATTCCGTTAGTTGTTTTATACTCCCTCTACATAGTCTACAAGATGTAGCTTTAGCCACCAATTTCTATAGAATTATACTATTAGAATATTTGGCGTCAGCCTATATGCTAGTTTTTCTAATTTTGCAAATAGAAAAAATTGTATCTTATAAAATTATTTTTTTAAAAAAGTATAAATTTGATTTTCATGATGAGTCTAGCTAGTGTCATCAAAGCTCTATGATAAAAAAAAGTTTGTCTTAGGAAAAATCTTAAACTGAATGTATAGAGTATTTGTAGTTGGAGGGAGCTAGTATTACTCGTGGTGGGTTGTGTCGTCGCTGCGTCAAGATAACTAAGCTATCTGCCTATCCCCAGGGGCGGATCTAGGGCCCAGGCTGCCCAGGTTGCAGCCCGAGACGAGCTCATATAGTCCCTTTAACATATGTGGTATTTAGCCTAACAAAAGGAGGTTTATGAGGCAAGATTAGAACGTTTTGACTGTGATTCAGCGACTTAGCCCGGGGTGCAGCCCCATTTTGGATCCGCCCCTGCCTATCCCCATGACTGACACTATGATTCAGCCCGTTTCTTCTTCTTCTTCTTTTGGAACCAGAGTCCATTTCCTCTTGTTGTAGTTGATTTGCTCGGCAAATAAATTAAATTCTGTTGAATCAGATGATATTTGCATCCATTCAAATTTTCTCTACGTTTTCAGTCCTTTCGAAGCTTCTAAATTTCGAAACACATGCACAGGATATAGGGCAGCACAGTTGTACTAAGAAACGACCCGCTGTACGGTCCTGCCGAGTCCACAACTCCGCGTGAGCCGTGGAACGCCCCCTGCTACCGCCACCAAACCACTCCTCCAGCTCGCTCCGAGCTGTGCAGCTGCCACGAGACTTCTTCCCGCCCATCCCGGGCCTCCCGCTATATAAAAGCGCCAGGACGCCCCCTCTCTTCCTCTGCTCCCGCCCAACCCCACCACCACCAGAGCTGCCGCCCGAGCTCCTTCTACTCATCCGATCCATTCGTAATCGTACCAACAGACACAACTAACTCGGACCTGATCTCACACCGCGCGACACGCACGACGACGACGAAGACGAAGGCTTCTGCTCTCAAGCCACCATGCAGGGGCAGTCCCGGCTCGCGGTGAGCGGCGGCGGCGACATCTCGTCGGGGTCGGAGGGCGAGCACGAGGCGGTGATCCGCGAGCTGACGCGGGGGCGGCAGTTGACGGCGCGGCTGCGGGACGAGGCCCTGCGCGCGCTGCGGGGGCAGGGCCAGGCCGAGGCCACCGCCGCATTCATCCTGCAGGAGGTGTCCCGTGCCTTCACCGTCTGCATAAACATCATGGGCTCGCCCGCCCGCGCCCCTCCGCCGCCGCCGGAAACGCCCGCCCGGCTGAGCCCGACCGCCACCGAGCTCCTGGTCCCGCGCCGGAACCGGGAGGACAGCATCCCCAGAGAGTGAGTTGTCCGCTGCCTGCCTGTGCATGTGACAAAAAGGATCGGAACCAGCTCGGTTGGAACCTTGATTTGTTCTCACTAACAAAATTGTCGCACGCCGATCTCATTTGTCGCGTGCGCAATGCATTGCGCTGTCCCACAGGCAAACGGTGACATCCTCGCCGCACTACGACGGGTACCAGTGGCGGAAGTACGGCCAGAAGAGGATCACCAAGACACAGTTCCCAAGGTCAATACAACATCTCTTTCTTCCTAGTGCTACTTCTTACCACTGCTTCTTAGCTTAGCACAGAAATGGAACCTACAACTGGCCTTAAAATTTAATTCAAACAACAAAACCCTGCTTCTTCTCCAAAAATCCTGCACGGCCGGTATGACGGAAAAAGAAACTTGCCATGTTGCTGCAAGGGCAAGTTCTTTTCTTTTCCCCTTCTTTTTTTGTGAACGTGACGCATCTGGAGGCATCGTCCTAGCAGCGGTGTTCCTCTGGGTGGACGGGATCGGATGTGGTTGCGGATAGCGATGCGTGGCACCGGGGCCGGGCATCGATCGGCAAGAGAGACAGGCGCAAAAGGCCGCGGCTTGACACGCAGCGTCCCGTGTCCACCTTTAAAAGATTCTCGCGCAGTCAGGCCGGGCGAATCGCCCACACGTTTGAAACCCATCAAAAAAAGAAGAAGCTTGATTAGGCCTCACTCTAACAAAAAGCAATTGATTAGGGATCATTCTGACGTTGACGCATGTTTATCTTCCAAGTAAAATACGTTCTTCCACGCTTGTTTTCTTGACCGGCCTTTTGTCCCCGAAAGTAATTACCTCTTGTGGTGTAATTCTCGTGTGTGTTCGAGCGCGCGCGCATGCTATCATCGTCGTGACGATTTTTTTGACCACGAGTGGAGTTTATGTTGCAACTTTGTAATTGTAAAGTAGAGCTTCTTGGGTCAGTGACGTGTACCAGTATTTTATATGAGGCATCTTGCTTGCGTCACCACTCGGTCCTCGGGTGACGTCGGCTGTGGCTAGCCACCAGCCCGCCACCCCGCCATGTGCTGGGACGGAGATGGATAGGATAGGCTCTGATTCCAACAAGTAAGCGTGTCGTCTCACCTGCCCACATTTTTTTTTTTGTACTTGTACCTCCGCAGGTGCTACTACAGGTGCAGCTTCCACCGCGAGCGCAACTGCCGGGCCACCAAGCAGGTGCAGCAGTGCAGCGGCGGCGACCCGCCCCAGTACCTCGTCATGTACTTCAACGACCACACCTGCGACACGGCCGCCAGCTGGGAGCCCGAGGCGGCGGCATCGGCGGCGAACCCTGCGGCGGCGATGATGGACCTGTCCGGGGCGGCCGGCGGGCTGGTGGCGCGCCTGCAGGGTGCCCGCGGCGTCCAGGAGGAGCACGAGCGGCAGGTGCTCGTCTCGTCGCTCGCGTGCGTGCTGGGGGCCCAGCAGTTTGCCCACCACTCTCCTCCTGATGCGGCGGGGGGCATCACCAGCGGGGCCAGCGCCGCCGCCGTCAACGTGCCGCCGCAGCGGGCCCGCACGCGCGACGCGCCTGCACCTGCAACGGCCCCCGCTGCAGCTTCGGCGCCGGTCGTTGACGACGCGGCTGCGGAGATGCCGCGGCTTGACGTGGACGTGGTGGGGCTGGATGTCATGGACTACGGCGTGACGGGCGAGCTGTGCTTCGGCGAATCCTACGGCCTACCTGACGGCGGCGGCCTGCCGTTTTGAAGGCGCAGGCGCCACAGCTATTCTCGCGCAACGGATCATCAGGCGCGACGGATCACTGAATCTTTGGTGTACAGTGATCAACATTTTACAATGACTACGTACTGCTACAGATATACGTAGGGCATACGAGTACTAGTATTAAGTTCTGTACGTACGCACACATACCGTGTCGTAGAATACTGCAATTAGTGCAAGAGTTAAGTAGTACCTATACTTCTTGCACTAGATTACTACGGCCGGGGGTTGCGTCTCTCCAGTTAAGTTTTGGTCAGGCTGGCGTGATTAATTTTGCAACGTTCATTAGTGTCTCAGATTCTCAATCAGCACGTAGTAGCACTACCAATTGATGTCATGTAGTTCTTCTTTTTCGTTTTGCTATTAAACCTGAATCTGCGCAATGTTTTACACATGTACCACTGTGGACAAAAGAAGGTATACCTGCATATTCTTAAGCAGTTAAGCCTCATCGATTTCATTGCAATTCTCCTTTAGATTCTTGTCCATATTCGAAAATTCAATAGATATGATTATCCTCCCATCTTGTATACAAAAGCAACCTCTCAACCAAATAACAAATGCACGTCCACCGGACGCGCAAGCACTCTCACCCTGAATCTAAACCCCCATAGCATTGCTTTCCTCTCGTATGACCTTTAAACCTACCTAGTCCTTGTTTACTTCACTCCCAACTCCCAACTTTGTCACTATGCAAAAAGAAGATTCCCCATCACATCAAACTTGCGGTACATGCATGGAGTACTAAATGTGGATGAAATTAAAAACTAATTGCACAGTTTTGTTGTACTTTGCGAGACGAATCTTTTGAGCCTAATTAGTTAATATTTGGACAATAATTTACAAATACAAACGAAACGCTACAGTGTGCTACAGTGCCAGCACAGTAATTTGGCACCTCTCAATTTAGCCAACTAAACAAGGCCCTACATTGGTTGCTCAAATTCTCACTCTTACTAAACACAGTCGGCCATAGCATTGCTTTCCTCTTGCGTGACCTTTAACCTTACAATAGCTGCTTAAATTCTCGCCTCTCGCCATACCCAACTAGCACTAGCCTTGTGATTCCCCACTACCTCTTGCCATGTTGGCATCCTCTTATCCCTTTTACCCAAAAGTAAAGGGTTGGAGCTATGATCACTCCTCGGGCCCTAGCTTCATGTAGCCCTAACATCATCTAAAAATGATTTTGAATACAATTGCTTCATAAACAATGACCAATGGATCAAGCAAGATTGCAATGTACTAACTCAATGCCTGGAATTTATGAATTTGTCTTGCCCAATAGGAACATAATAATTCGTCTCATTCCTATAGAACGGTGACTCTATCCACAACCTTTCCATTCTACCACTAAAGCTCTGTTTGGCTCGGATTTGGTTTCTCAAAGAAACATTTCATGGGAGAAATCGATGATTCTCTTGAGAATTAGTTTTTTACTAGTATTTCATAAATGTTTTTGTTCTAACTCCGAATCCATGAATCGTTCGGTTGGGATTCTTTTTTTTCCCTACAAGACCAGCTTTTCTTAAGTAGGTATTCTCCTATTTATGGAGAGAAACGGTTCGCAGATCCCGTAGCAAATGGGCCCTAAAGATGTGGATGGCACCCTTGAGCAGGAATCACGAAGCAAATCTGAAAGATCAAATTTTGTCCATTTCCCACGTGCGTTCACATATTTATGTGCACAAAATAGCGGGTTATGGGATTTAGCGTAGAGTTGTGCTCAACCGCTCTAAGTGGCAGCTAGCATCAACCTCTATAGCGCCACTATAGCCTCGCTATAGCCCGCTATTTCGTACATTGTGTGCCAGGTATCGGTAGTCACACCCTTTTTGTTGTGGAAGTGGTTTTATATATCATATTAAGCGATAGCGTAAGGATATGATTAGGGAACAAAGTGGAGAAAGGAGGTTCGTGGCTCTTGGCTCCTTTTTGCCCGTGAGTACTCACTACATCATGCCAGACCACGAAATCAAAAGCACAGCCAAAATAGAAGCCGAGTTGTTGGAATTCAACATGATAAAAGTCCAAAGATAAAAGCCAATGCAACATGCAAAGAAGACTCACTTTCGCCGCGACCGTTGCTACAACCAATTTTCTCGAGAGAAATCGAAGTTTTTTCTAGTTTCCGGAAGAATTTAAGAAATATATCTTTGAATCCATGAATCATCTAGTAGGGATTAATTCTTTTTTCCTCCAAAACAAGTATTTTTTATTAGGTATTCTCGTATTTCTAGAGAGAAACAGTTTGTTTGATCCGTACCAAATGGAGCCTAAAGATGTGAATGGCGCTCTAGTGCAGGAATCACGAAGCAAATCTGAAAGGGTAAAACCCGTCTGTTCCACCATTTATTTCTAGAACAACATTTTCAGCTGTGAGGCACTTTATCTTTCATTTATCGATAGTCAAATAGCTTGAACATACTCTTAGCTTGGGAAAGCATGCTTAAATTGCCACCCTCTTTATGCAAGCGGTTTTTATACATTATTAAGATGGTGTTTAGATACACCCTACTAAACTTTAGCACCTATCACATCGGATGTTTGAATACTAATTAGGAGTATTAAACATAGTCTAATTACAAAACTAATTGCATAGATGGAGTCTAATTCGCGAGACGAATCTATTAAGCCTAATTAGTCCATGATTTGACAATATGATGCTACAATAACCATTTGCTAATGATGGATTAATTAGCCTTAATAGATTCATCTCGCGAATTAGACTCCATCTGTACAATTAGTTTTGTAATTAGCTTATGTTTAGTCCTCCTAATTAGCATCTGAATATCCGATGTGACCCTACTAAAGTTTAGCATCTCGTATCCAAATAACCTCTAAGTGATACCACAAGGATACGGTTAAGGAATGAGTGGAGAAAGGAGGGTCATGGCTTGTGCTGGCCCTTTTGGCCTCTGAGTAGTGAGTACTCACTAGTACATCACACAGACCACGAAAAATCAAAAGCAGGGCCAAAATAGAAGCCGATGTGTTGGAATTCAACATGATAAAGCCAGTACAACATGCAGACAAGACTCGCGTTAGCCGCCAATGATTGCGACCGTTAGTACTACTACAGCCAGCTTTCCGGTCGGTCTGGCGACCGAGCAGGTTTTGCTCCTGGCGCTGCAGTCTGCAGGGGCGTGGCAGTGCGTTCGCCGTCCGACGAACCTTCCAAGATAGGAGTAAACAAAAAGGGATCGGAGCAGCAACATGGACAATCTGGTGCCGTGTCGTCGTGCGCGGATGTGAACGCACGCGGTGGGGGGCGAGCACTGGAGCCCGTGCGCCACAGCGCCATCGACCACACGCACATCATACTTCCACTGACCAGTGACCACTGACTGTCTGACTCGACGAGATCGCTACGCCGGCAAAGGCTAGGCTCGATGGCTTGTCGTCGATCCTCGCTTTCTTCTGACACCGATCTGATCGGCAGCCGGGTCCCGTCTGTCTGGTGTGGGGGGCCAAGCTGGAGTTGCTGATATGAGATGACGCGCGGCGGGCGGGGTGACGGTGACATCAGGGACGCGGGCGTCACGCTGCGCCGCTGCGTCGACGTCACGCGCCTTCGCGTTCTGCACCCGTGGCCCCGGGTCCGTGGCTCCGTGCGTGCACCCTTGGCGACCGATCCCCACTAGCCGGATGGCGAAGTCTCTGGATCGCGTAGCCCCGCCCGGGGTTTCTGATCGGTTTTTTGCTCGCGTGCAAAACATTGAGGCCGGCCCCCCGCTAAAGCCAAAACCTTTCCTTGTGTGGCCACTCCGCTCGCTGTCCCACGAACAGTACAGCCCCCCTTGCCTTTATTCCGCAATCCGTGTCGCCGTTGCTGCAGGCTGGCGCTACGCTGAGAAGTGAGAACTGACCACTGACGTACGCACATAATACCATGTGCACGTACACGGTACTCGACAGCAGGGCGCACGCATGTACTGCGAATCGAATGGAGTTCTGTTCTGCCGAGAGCTGCGTAGACGGTAGTACAGACTTTTGAGGGGGCTACCCAAGACTCCAAAGGGAGCAAAAGGTTTCACACAAAAAGAGACCGTCCAGTAGTCCAATCCTCGTCCGAATGAGTAACCGAATCGGAAGCTTTGATCTGTCCCGAACTGGCCACAGGGGTCGGTCTCGTTTCGGAACTGAGCCCCAAACAGACGTGCAACAGCAAGAGTGGATTAGCTTTGGTCACACCCTGGGAGAAAGGGACGGAACGGGCCGCCGATTCCACAGTGACAGGAACACCGGTCGGTTCTGGCGACACCAGGTGCATATCACCACCACCGTCCCATTTTCAGCATCTCTCCGAGCCGGCCGGATAGCTGGATACCTCCCGTGCGTTGTTGGAGAACGACTACTACGACTGACCAAGACCCTCCGCAACAGATGCATGCAACGTGTTCCGTGCTCGCCACGCACCGCGTCGCCCACGACGCGCAGCTCCGCAGCGCTCTTGCCGATAGTTTAGGGTTTAGTTAGAGTTTGGTAGCTATCTCAATCTCCTGACTGTACATGTATATATATGAGTCCAAACCGATCAATCCAAGTGTGGTTGATCTAATTTCCCTTCTACATGGTATCAGTTACCCTCCAATCCTAAACTTCTGTATCCTCTTCTGCTCCTCTGTCTCCTGTCGCCATGGCGTTCTCCCCGGTGCACTCCGACACCTCCTCTAGCTCCGGCGACGAGCCTGCTCCCCCTGCCCCAACTTTTCTACTTCAAACCGTCAACGTCGGCTCCTACATCCCTGTTCTCCTCGATATGGATGAATCCAACTATGGCCAGTGGCGCTGTTCGTTCGATTCCATTCTTGGCAAGTTCGGTCTCGAATCCCATGTCCACGCGCCGCCTCCTCTAGATGAGCGTGATGCTGAGTTGCGCATGATCGACCACTGTGTGGTCAATTGGCTCCACAACACCATCGCCACCAACGTCTTCAACATCATCTACAAGCCCCAAGCCTCAGCGTTCATGGTCCGGAGCGACATTGAAGGCGTGTTCCGCGACAATGAGCTTCAACGTGCTGTCTACTTCGAGGTCGAGTTCCGCTCCCTTCAACAAGGTGACATATCTATGACGCAGTACACATCTCGGCTGAAGCAGCTCGCCGACAGCCTGCGCGACGTCGGTCAGCCGGTGTTCGAGTCCAGCTAGGTGCTCAACCTTCTTCACGGCCTCAACCCAAAGTACCGCCACATCAAGCCCGTCGTCTCCTCCAAGTCCCCGTCGCACACGTTCATGAGCGCTCGCTCCTTCATGCTGCTTGAGGAGATCCAGCTCTAGCACGACACCAAGTCCGAGGCCGGGCAGGCCCTCTACGTCGGGCACGGTGGGTCATCCAGTTCCGGCGATGGCCACAAGTCCAAGGGGAAGAACAAGAAGCGCGGTGGCGGTGGTGGTCGAGGCGGCAACTTCAACTCCTCCGGCGGCGGGGGTGGCGCGTCGGATGGCGGTGGGAGTGGATCTCAACTGCGCCCCTCCTCTCCATGGCCTTCCGGCTATAATCCCCCTCCTTTCCATGGCCTGCCAGCTACAATCCTTGGACGGGCCTCGTCCAGGCTTAGCCTATGCCATTCCGGGCCCCTGGTGCTGGCGTTTTGGGCCAATGTCCTCCGTTCCAAGCCCAGCAGGCTATGACGGCCCAGCACCAGCATCAACTCCCTGCCCCAGTCGACTCCAACAATGGCGTCTGGGACAACAACGCCCTCTACAGTATTCTGCAGTCTGCCGGTGTCGCCACTCCGCCTCCTCCAAGCGCTGATGAGTGGTACTTCGACATGGGAGCATCTACACACATGTCCTCCACGCCTGGTATACTTGCTTCTCCTCGTCCTTTACGTATCTCCTCTTTTATCACTGTTGGCAACGGCGCTCAACTTCCAGTCACCCACACCACGAGCTCTGTGTTGCCGATAGATTCTTCACCGCTGCTCCTCAATAACGTCCTCGTTTCTCCACACCTGATTAAAAATCTCATTTCTGTGCGTAAGCTTACCTGTGATAATAATGTTTCCATTGAATTTGACCCTGCCAGTTTTTCCATTAAGGATCTTCAAACGCAAACGGTGAAGCTTCGCAGTGAGAGTAAGGGTGACCTTTACCCATTGTTGCTGCCACAAGCTCAGGCCTTCACTGCTTCGTCAACAACCATGGTGGATTTGTGGCACCAGCAGCTTGGGCCCCCGGGCTCCAATTCCCTTTCTCAGGTCCTTCAGTCTTTTGATTTTCAGTGTAATAAGTCACTCCCACATTCATGCCATTCTTGCAAGATTGGCAAGCATGTTCGATTGTCGTTTCAATCTTCTAGTAGCAAAACTTATTTCCCTTTCCAGCTAGTTTACATAGATGTTTGGACCTCACCAGTTTACATCAATTCTGGTTACAAACACTATGTCGTTTCTCTTGATGATTACACACATTATATTTGGACCTTCCCTATTCGTCACAAATCTGAGGTTTTTCACATCGTGCGATCCTTTCTCTCCTACGCACACACACAGTTTGGTCTGTCTGTTCTTGCACTTTGGACGGACAATGGCAAAGAATATGATTCATATGTGTTGCATCATCTCCTCCCCGCCACTGGTGATGTACTCTACCTTTCTTGTCCATATACCTCCCAGCAAAACAGCAAGGCTGAGCGTGTTCTACGTATAATTAACGATTGTGTGCGAACCTTGCTTCTCCACAGCGCATCACCTCTTTCCTTCTAGACTGAGGCATTGCAAACTACGACTTTTCTACTGAATCGCCACCCCTGCCACACCACGGGTACGACGACACCTCACCACCACCTCCTCGGCGCACCTCCGGACTACGGCAAGCTGAGAGTGTTTGGGTGCCTCTGCTACCCCAACACCATGGCCACATCTGACCACAAGCTCAGTCCATGGTCCCTGGCGTGTGTCTTTATCGGTTACCCAAGCGACCATGACGGCTACAGGTGCTACGACATCGAGTCCCAGTGAGTGTTCACTTCGCGTCAAGTTGTCTTCATCGAGCACACGTTCCCATTCCGCGACCCCAACAAGACCCGTACTCGCTTGTTACCTCAAGCACCCCCTGCTGATCACATCGATGACATGCCAATCATGCAATCGCCGCCAGGACCACAACTTCGCCAGAACATCACGTCGTCAGCACCTCCCCGACGCTCCCCATCGCTGCTTGATGTTCAAGATCTTGCTCCCTTGACTCGATCAGCTCCTATGATAGCCGCTATGACATCATGCACAGCTCCATTTGTATGGGCTGCCACGACATCGCCCTCGCCTCCAGCCGCTCTAGCTGCAACGACATCGCCCTTGACCACGCCATCGCCTGCACCAGCTGTTGCAGCCTCATCCGCCCCTGCTGCAATGACGTCTCCCTTGGCTACAACATCACCCTCAACCATGCTGTCACCTGCTGCGGACTCGCCTGCGCCGCTCACCACGGCGTCAACTACTAAATCTTCCACAGAGCCATCGCGACATCCGATGATGACCCGAAGCCGTGACGGCATCTGCAAGCCCAACCCAAAGTACGCCCTCGCTAGCAATGTCACGCCGTTGTCGCCTTCACCTACGTCCGTTCGGGCAGCCCTCAAGAACCCACGTTGGCTTGATGCTAGGCAGCAAGAGTTTTCAACTCTCTAGGCAAATCGGACCTGAACCCTTGTGCCACGCCCGCTAGGTTCCCAGATCATCTCTGGCAAATGGGTTTTCAAGACAAAGCTCGATTCTGATGCCTCACTTGATCAGATGGGTTGTCCGCGGTTTCAATCAGCAACTGGGGATTGACTTTGGTGAAACCTTCGCGCCTGTTGTGAAGCCAGCTACCATCCGGACGGTGTTGACGCTCATCACCTCCAAGCAGTGGCCAGCACACCAACTTGATGTCTCCAACATGTTCCTGCACGCCAACATTCAAGAACGTATGCTCTGCCAGCAGCCCACTATATATGAGGATCTAGACCGGCCCGACGATGTTTGTCTCCTGTCCAGATCATTGTACGGTCTTCGTCAAGCACTGTGAGCCCGGTTCACACGATTTGTCGAGCACGTCACCTCCATCGGCTTCATCCAGTCTCACACCGATTCATTGCTGTTTGTTCTACAGCAGGGCTCGGGCATGGCGTTTCTAGTCCTCTATGTCGATGACATGATCCTCTTGGCATCGACACCGGCTCTCTTGCAGTACATCGTTAATCGCCTCAAGTCATCCTTTGCCATCAAGGACATGGGCCCGTTCAGTACTTCCTCAGCGTCGAGGTTAAGCGCACGCCTAAGGGGTTCTTCCTCTCCCAAGACAAGTATGCTTCCGAGGTTCTCGAGTGAGCTAGCATGGCGAACTGCAAGGCCATCAGCACGTTGGCATACATGAAGCTGAAAGTCTGTGACACCGATGGGAAGCTTCTCACTGACATGCACTAGTACCGCAGCATGGTCGGAGCTTTACAATACCTAACTCTGACCCAGCCAGATATCTCCTACGCCGTTCAACAGGTGTGTCTACATATGCACGTGCCGCATGATGTTCATGCAGCCTTACTCAAGCGGATCCTGCACTACATCAAGGGAACGATGACACACGGTCTACAACTCTTTGCCACGACGACACCAATACTCACCGCCTACAGCAATGCCAACTGGGCAGGATGCCCATACACTCGCTGGTCCATGTCAGGGTTTTGTGTATTCCTCGGTGAGTCGTTGATCTTGTTGTCTTCCAAGCGATAGACAACGGTCTCCAGATCGAGTGCGGAAGCCGAGTATCGAGGCATTGCTAACGCAATGGCCGAGTGCACTTGGCTGCGCTAGCTGCTCGGTGAACTCCATTGCAGCATGCCGAAGGCAACTATTATGTACCGCGACAACATCTCCACTGTCTACATGTCTAGGAACCCGGTGCACCACAAGCGCACGAAGCACATCGAGCTCGATATCCACTTGAGAAGGTCGCACTTGGGGAGTTGCGCTTGCTGCAGATTCCCAGTGCACAACAGTTCGCAGACGTATTCACCAAGGGACTCCCCATAAGCATGTTCAATGACTTCCGTTCCAGTCTCTGCATCGGAACACCACACTGCGCGGGGGGGGGGGTGGTGGTGGTGTTGGAGAACGACTACAACGACTGACCAAGACCCTCCGCAACAGACGCATGCGACACGTTCCACACTCACCACGCACCGCGTCACCCATGATGCGCGGCTCCGTAGCGCTCTCGCCGATAGTTCAAGGTTTAGTTAGAGCTCGATAGCTATCTCATTCTTCTAACAGTATATATATAAGTGTGGTTGATCCAATTTCCCTTCTACACAAAGCAACCCACAGCTCCGAGCTAGCGAAGGTCAACGGCGCGCGGCGCTGCGCCTTGCGTTGCACACTGGCACCGGCACTCGCACTACTCCGACCGAACATTACGTTCGAACAGAAGGCGGGGCGGTACATGCATCATGCATGTCACTGTGTCATGTCTGACGCCAGCGTATGTGAGTGGTGTGCGTGCTAGTAGGTCAGCCGGTCACCAATAACGGTGGCTCCGCACTTGGCAGTCTCTTGCATCCTTTTGGGTGGACTTCGGCCGCCTACGCTGGCTTGGCTACCTCGGCGGACACACACGTGCCGCGAGCAGTGGTTTCCTTGGCGCAAACGAGAAAGAACTAGCGGCGGCGGCGGCCAGGGTTGTGGCCGCCTGCCGGAATAGGACGCAGCACCACACTGCCTCCTGCCGGTCTTCGTCAACCTCGAGTCAGTCTCTGCTGCTGAGGTGCAACTGTTGTTGGTGTTTTTTGCCAGTTTGATTTGTTTTGCTAGTTTGATGTTTGGGTCGGTTAATCTCGATGGAGGAATCGCGTGGGCCTATTATAAGTTGAGGTCAGAGTGTTCCTTGGGAAAGCCCATAAAACTTCTGTTTCGATCCAGCTCAACAGGGACGATGCGTCCATGTTGATGATACTGACGGTAAACAAACATAATAATACGATACTACTACTACTATATTTCTACATCGAACGACTACTACTATGGATAGGATCCGCCAGACCGCCATGCATAGTGGTCACGACTTCATAACAACTACTACTCACAAGTGACGCGATACTTGGTCAACACTACTCTCTACAACACCGACTGCTTACACGAACACTCGCACTAGCTACAGTGACCGACTGTTCTCGATCTGGCCTATCAGCTTTTGGTAGCTCACGAAATACCGGCCGGTTGGTCCGAGATCACTGTCACTATCATTGAACCATATGGCCCTGCACGAAGCAGCTTCCATGCAACACCTGCTTTGCTTAACATGGTAGTCCGCGAATAGGGCCCGGCCCGGATGATTAATGCGGGCGCACAGCACAGCGCGCGTCAAGCTCGACGCCACGCACCGCCCGCGTGCTGCGGCCACACTGTGTCCGCGAGCCGAGCGACATCCATGTGCACGTCGCGGTGGTGGTTCGCCACCAGCTGATGCTGGCAGGCTTCCTCGACGGGGCAAAACGACGAAAAGCCCGTGTCGTCGATCACCATCGTCGTCATCATCCCCCCGTCGTCCGCGACGCTGCCGTCCACGCTCGCCGGGCGTCCGGCCGGGGCCACGAACGCTGCCGCAGGATCGCCTGCGGTGGCTTCGGCCGCCGGCGTCCACCACGAGGACGGCGCGGCTCCGCTGACGACGGTCGCGAGGCACGAGACGATGGCGTCGTTCTCTTCTTCGGCGCTGCCACCCCCGCCGCCTCCACCGCCGATGACGTGGGGGAACAGATCGAACAGGTCGCCGCCGTTGCTACTTCTCGCGGCTCCGGCGCGGTGACGGCTCGTGGTCCCGGGCGGCGCCATCGTAGCAGCAGCGTCGTCGGTGTCACGTAGCACGTGGCAGGTGTGCTCGTTCACGTAGGTGACCTCGAACATGGGAGGCAGCAGGCTGCCATCCTGCTGCTGCACCTTCTTCTTCGCTAAGCAACGCCGGTGACGGTTGCACCTGTAGTAGTACCTGCAGGGGTGGGTGGGCCAGGATTAGGAATGTTGGCTTGTCAGGTAACGGGCCCCACACCATTAATTGTTTCCAAATAAGGACAAGGAAAGGGACCACGCCAACGTCATGAGTACTGTGCATGGATGGATCGGAGGGTGGTGATTGGGCTTGACCATGTTGACGACGCAAGTCAAGTCGTCGGATGCGAGCGTGCATCTCATGTGCTCGAGAAGTCAAGTCGAGATGAGCTCATGAGCAAATGACGGCAGTGAAACGACTGAATCGCGTGGTTAAAAGTTGGTAATTACTGTGAAACGGAGGATTAATTAAGCGTAGCTTGGTTTGCAGATGACGCACGAATACCTAGGACTTCCAGCAGACTTCTTTGTGCCGGAGTTGCATTATAATTCCAACAGATTTCTTATGGAATTCCCTCTTCAGATTTAAAAAACCACCGCTCATTAGAAAAACTACTATTTCCTGGTTAAACAAGGTGGTTGTAATCCGAATCTGTCCACAGATACGGAGTATTATAGTTGATAAATCTTGGATCGAGCCAACCTTCTTAGATGACGACCCATCTAATATTTGATTAGGAATAATCAATTCCACTAGACTCCTAGTAGAGTATTATTTTTAGAAGACGGCCTTATATTTTTTTATATTTCCCTTATGCCAGCATATAATATAACCATACCCTAGCTTGCATAAACCAGGATTTGAAGTACATTTTTTCCCCAGGATTTAATTTACTACCATTCTTTATGTGTACTCCCTCCGATTTAAAATATATGAAATTTAGGATCTTAACATGGTTTGGAGGTGAAACGTTGCCTTGCGCTTTACATATGAACTTTAAATAAGTATGATTAATATTGTGGAAATCCCGTTAAATGTGTCTAATAACACCTCCCTTATACTGTCAATGTATGTAATTTTTATATATTTATGGTCAAAGTTAATAATTTAGACCCGCAAGAATTGTTAGGCGACTGATATTTTGAATTGAAGAGATTATAGAACTTCACCTCGAGAAATTGCAGTTCTGAATTTTCTTTTGCCCATATTTTCGCCACTGGTAACCATCCTTGTGCGGCGAGGGTGTAATCTCCTTCTTGGAGGGAGCAACAACTTCTCCAATGTCACTCCTAGAAACAACATGGCGATTAATTATGTTTTCAAAACAACCAATAGAACCAAGCAAACAGAGTTTCACACTACAAGCTGAGAGAGAGAAAAAAGAACAAAGCTGAAACTTGAAAGCACAGAGACAGAGTTGAACAGCGTAGCATTTCTAGATGCATGGAACGCCTTCAGTATAATCAGTATATATATACCTGGCGCGCTGATCCTTCACCGGAGTGCTGACGCCGAAGCTATTGCCCGTCCTTACCTCCGGCGCCGCTGCGTTACTGTTCAGCATGGCCATGGATACCGCGAACACTCGCGACAGCTCTTGGCTGAACTCCATGGCCACCTCCTGGCCGCGGCTATCCAAGGGACGGCTGAGCAATGCTTGGAGCTGGGTGTTGCGATGGTAGCCGCCGGCGAGCACCTCGGACAGCTGCTTAGCGACTGGATCAAATGCCATCTTTGATTCTCAAGCGAAGGCTAAAGCAGCTGCTTGTAGTAGCTTCGAGGGGTTTCTGTGGCCGCTAGCTTTGGGTCTTGGACTCTCGATGAAGCGAGTATTTATGCAGACTAGACCGCTGACTCCGATCAACTTAGCTTGCCAATGTTTTTTCAGGATTGCTCACCTTTGAGCTCGATTGACTAGCTCAAACTCTTTTTTTCATTAACCTAAGTTGATCACTAATGTCAGCGGGGGTGGGGGGTGGGGGTGCTTCTCATTCGATCCTGGTCTTCTGACTGACGGATCCATCGACAGATTATATAGATAGGTTGACTGCAATGTGTCGTATCATGGCACATGGAGCAGAAATTTCGGTCTCTGCTTCTGGTGGTCAACCCTGAGTCTGACCTGAGAGCTGGTAGTACTATGATAAGAGAAGCATCTACTGTGCCAGGCTGCCGGCAATTTAAGTCTGTTGCAAATTGACAATGGGGGTGTTTGATACCAAGGGCTAAACTTTAGTCCTGTCACGTCGGATGTTCGGATGCTAATTAGGAGAATTAAACATGAGCTAATTACAAAACTAATAGCAGAACCCCTAGGCTAAATCACAAGACGAATCTATTAAGCCTAATTAATCCATCATTAGCGAATGGTTACTGTAGCACCACATTGTCAAATCATGGACTAATTAGGCTTAATAGATTCGTCTCACGATTTAGCCTAGGGGTTGTGCAATTAGTTTTGTAATTAAACTACGTTTAATACTCCTAATTAGTGTCCAAACATACGATGTGACAGGGGCTAAAATTTAGCCCCGGTCTTCCAAACAAAGCCAATATAGTAGGAGGGCCAGAGCTCCCATTTCAAACTCCTGCGCAACGAATTTCCAAGTTCAGTCCCACAAGAGACGTCAGACAGGGACATCCCACAAGAGACGTCAGACAGGGACACCGGCGCTCCCCTATGTATGGATGGGATAAACCATAATGCTCGCGGTAGCAATCAAGAAGCCGCGGCATGCCATGCAACACATGAGAGAGAGGGTCAAGGTGACCACACCGCGTATGCGCTAGCTTCTGATCCTGCTGTCTGTAACGTTATACATGATGCAGGTCAAATCTATGCATGCTCAGCTGAATGTTTCTGCTAGTTACCAACTTGCTGATGCTGACAGTCAAGGAGAGTGATCTCTGTACTTGAATTGCATTTTCTGTTCTGACCATGAAGCGGCGAGGTCTCGGGAGAAATCCGCGTGAATCTCTATGGCTCTCAGGATTCACCAATCAGGATAACACCGGTTAGAATTGGAAGTTCTATCTGATGGCCAATAAGAAAGGCTGGCGACTAAAACAGCAACCGAGCTCAACCCAGTTCTAGATTGATTTGAAACAGTCTCTTGCGTCTTATTCAGGATTGCAACAAACTAGTGTGAGCTGGGATCGGGAGCGGCATCTACAGCTAGCGCGACGCCGAGCATCCTCTTACTGTCTTACAGCTAGCACCAGAAGTTGGATCCAGAACCGGACTAAATAACTTAGCTTTCTAGATTTAATTGCGGAAATTCGGACCATAGAGCTGGATCTTCATGATGCTTGAGATATAGCGAATAGCTCGACACTTGCTCAGCAATATTTTTTCATATATAGAACAGAGAGTCTGGGAACAATCCATTTTTGTCCGAAGATACCGTGTATGTGAAACAAAACCATCCAAAAATATAAACATTCTAGTCTTGTCCTAAGTTAATCCATCTTCAATTTGATTAACCTTATAGAAAAGAATAGAATTTATGATATCAAATTAGTGTTATTAGATCCATCACGAAGTATGGTTTCATAATGTACCTCATTGATGTGGTAGATATTGATGTTCTTCTACATAAATTAGGCCAAAATTAATATAATTTGACTTAAGATAAAAAAAAATCAAAAAGCTTATATTTTAGGACAACGGGGATAGTAGAGTTGTTGCAGGTTTTGTCAGAAATAAGAGATACAGACAATGCTCAGTGAACTGCACCTTCAGTCAAATGACTTGTTCATGGATATAAAGGTGGATTAGGCATAATTAATCCCCTTGAATTAGGACAGAAAATATTTTGATTCCTGTACGTGCGTATACGCAAAGAAGACATCGATATATCAGTCGCCCACAAGAATTAATGCTTTACACGTTTGATCAGTAATCATCATAATCGTAATTACTGTTATAAGGTAAATGCGTGTGATCGCCGAAGTGCATGTGGCTGTCGAAATCATACGTGAAGGAGTCCCATGTCGAGAACATGCCACCGTCGCCGTTTGCCGCCGCCGCCGGCATCCCCTCGTTCGGAAGCGACGACGATCCAGCCTCCATGTCGGAATGGAAGGCAGGCTGCTGATCGTGCGCCTGGCTACTCGAACCAAAGCTCAGCATCATGAACGGGCTCCGGGACGTAGGCTGGTACTGCCCCTGCTGTTGTTGCTGCATCTGCGCATCACCATGGCCGCCGGGAGAGTCGAACCTGAGCACCAACCCTTCCCTTGAGGCCGGCGGCGGCTCCGCCACGATGTCCGGGAACGGGACCGGCGGCGCGCCGCAGGTGTGCTCGTACGTGTAGGTCACCTCGTACAGCGGTGGGTCATCGCCGTTCTTTTGTTGCAGCAGCTTAGACGCCAGGCACTGCCGGTCTCCACGGTAAGAACATCTGAAGTATAGCCTGCATGGGTACATATTTCACCGTTCATTATATGTGAAGCGCCTGACTGTGTTCGGTTTGACCTATGTATTTCTTCAAAGCCATTCGTTCTCTTGTACTTGTTGTTTTTGGGCATCCACACTACTTTACGTGCTTTTCATCATTATTCTTCATAAGTAGGAGTATTTTCATTTGAAGGTTGAAACTACAAGAATTATTTCATCTCCTTAGGACAAATCTTTGACCAAAGATTACTCTATTAATACTTATGCAATTTATTTGTGATACAAAGCATTAGTAGGTTTGTATTAAAAAAATACCTTCTCATGAGTATATTTTTGCATCACATATGTGAAATATTAATGAAGTAACTCTGTCAAAGCGTAGAGTGGTCATTACTTTATAGGACAAATGTAATAAATCTCAATCCTTCCGTGTATATTATTGTCCATTGGATTTCAAGTTTGACTGCATACCTACAATATTTATTTGAGAATGGAGGAAGTGTACGTGATAGTTGATATGAATTATGGGCCTAAGCTAAATATTTGATGTCTACTCAATGCTTTCAATTTTAGGTGTACTACTAATATTTTGGTAAAAATCTGAGTAAAAAAGAGAAATTTTTACACCCTCTGTTGTCCGGTCCACACAGTGTTTTGCCATTGTCCTTTGATAGTTGATTTCTTTCATTCATTTACATATTCTAGACTAGCCATGTTTAAATTTATACATGCTTGACTAGCTTAAGCACATGTTTTAATACTTAAATGAATTTAAACAAAAAAATGAAACATAGTGGAAAAAAAGCTGAACTTCGAACTAGTAAGAACAATAACCAACCGAAATTTGATCACTTCATCATCAAATACGAATTGGACACTGAACTTCCTAAATCTGAGTTTAGTCTTTTTCCGTGGGTAACAAGGATTGGTCTCATTCCCTCAAAAAAAAAAACAAGGATTGGTCCCTCATTCCTAATTTTTACATATGAGATATGGATATAAGAATAAAAGTATATCAAAAGAAGCGAACAGAGAAATTCGACCGTAATAAGAATATTTATACTTCTTTTGCGAACAAATATAATAAATTGTGCATACGAACTGTGAAGTATCAACACTTGTAAAGTAAATTATGCACCTAGGGTACTCGGCATCCTTGATTTTCTTTTGGCCATATTTGCGCCACAAGTGACCATCAAAATAAGGTGTGTACGTAACTTTGACCCATGAAGGTCTGTCCCTCCTGAAATAATATTCCAACAGTATATGGTAAAATTGGACAAGTACAAAAATTTGTATAGGTTCAATAATCTTAAATGAGTTTTAGGAACATGAATAAGAATATAAAAATGGAGATATAGACATGCAACACTGATAAGGCAAAAAAAAAGATCTGTTTAGATCGATGGGCCATGCATAGACAGCATAAAAATGCCTATAGAGAATTGCGATGCTTAACACTCGACGAAAGGTTTCTATTACGTTATATGTATCTTGTGTTCATTTCTAAAAAAAAGTATGACAAAAATATCACATATGTTATCTGGAGTTTAAGGTTCCCCATAAACATTTTATTACAAATGCCCACACCTACTCATTTCTATTTCAAAAACCACCACAACACGCACACGTTTAATCGAGTCACCAATAATGTAGAGCTACGCAAGGCGAAACTAGTTGAGACAATCTTATTCAAGTGCTTCGATTAGGCTTATTGATCTTGTTGCAGTGAAAGTAATTGCAAATATAGGAAACCTTGATACGGCAATGTTTAAACACTCGTTATTGTTTTTTTAATTCAAAATGTCGATATTATACTCCTAGAAGTGCTTAACTTCGATGAAGGCTACATTATCAGCTTCAAATTAATGTCGAATTGGTTAAGCATGTCGGTACTTGGGTGGATTTTGCTGCAGAATTGAAGGGGGGTGGGTATGTTGTGTTTGCAAGAGGAATCTTAAACTCTAGATAACATACAGCGTGTTTTTCTTTTTGCATTTTTCCAAAAAAATAAATTCATATAAGCAGAACGTAAGGGTACATTAACTATAATATAATACCTAACTAAGAAAACTAAGACAATATTCTACACTTTGTTTTGATTATCCCGTGTGTGTGTATGGAAAAGAAGCAATTAATCACAGATCTCCAAAGTGTCTACTTTCTCTATATATAGTAGCCCACGCTATTATGCTATATACTACCATAAGCAGGCGAGCTGGCGCGGCTCCTGGCGGCCGGCACGGCCTGGCTTCCGAGCTGGTGCGGCTCCTGGTGGCCGGCGCTACGCCGGCGAACTCAGGTCTGGCGTGGCGCAGCGCAGGCGGCCCATGCGCGGCGGGCGGGCGAGCTGGCGCGACGTAGAGCTGCCAGGCGAGCCATGGCGTTACGTGGGTGGGTGAGATGGTGAGCGGTGAATAATTTGTTTGTGAATGATTTGTTTGTGTTTTTTCTGGTGAATCCACCACGTGTTGTGAATGAAATCGAACTCATATGCTGTGAATTAGATTCTTGTGCGAGTTGATTGGTTGTGTGTTCTTACTTGTGTGATGGTCATGTGAGATGAACTTGTTTCTTGCTTCATGTTGTGAAGCGCCAATTGTTTCCTTGTCTCCGTGGTGGAGGTGGAGCTCGAGGAGGTGGTACGGTGGTCGAGGTGGAGCTGCAAGGGGCAGCGGCGGGAGCAGGCAGGATAGGGGGTGGCCTATTTTTTTTTAACCTTTTTAGCAACCGGGATTAAAGGAGGTCTTTAGTCCCAGGTGAAATACCCGGGACTAAAAGGGAGGCCTTTAATCTCGAAAGATTAATCCCGTTTGGATTTTCGAGACCTATGTGTCTCTCCAACCAGGACTAATGCCCAGTTTTCTACCAATGAGCATATACATTTAAGTACTGGTGGTAATCTAGGGCTCTCAAGCAAAGGAGCCCTCCACTATGGGAAAGCTATGGGAAAGTTATAAGGAAAAGTTGCTTTGAGTTCTAAGTCTCACTATAAATGGCCTTGGCTGAGTGATGGAGAATATGCTTCTTCTAAGGGAAATATGAGAATTTCCAGAAAAGGATTATACGATGATTATAAGAAAAAAAATCTGTTGTATTTTGACTGTAGTGTAGAACCCCTACAATTGGGAAAAATATCATGCATATCAGCTTCTTTTCCCAGTCCATGAAATATAGCGCCACTCAGGAATGGTACTAGATTGCTAGCCAGTACGTAGTCTGGAAGGAGGATGTATGAAAGAAAGAAGAAAACTCTTGATGCGGTTGCGTATGCATTCATTTATTTGACCCTCACTGTATTGTACTATTTTTAGCAGTAAACTACTGAGTCGGAGTTGTAAACATATATAGTACGATGTCCTCCAACTGTACTCAAGCTAGAATTAACCTATGATCACCAACTATTGTGGCATGTATGTTATTGTTTCCTTTCTGAAATCGTATCTATACATAAGGCACAAATTAAACCCGAAGAAGGCAGAAATAGTAGCTCCCTGTCCGCACGCATTCTGACAGATTCAGTCGTAGACGCAAACACGAAGAAAATAGAACAGTGCAAGACACAGAGAACTAAAACCAAACAGCAGGCATGTTCAAGATCTGAAGCACATCTACACAGGGCACTCAAAAAGTTGAGAAACAATCAAACAAAGGAGAACGCCGATCGAAATCAAGCAAGGAGGCAACAGATTAGAGCTGAGATAAGCACCCACAGAGCTAGACAAGCATGATGTTTATATAATAAATTTAGAGCTGAGAAGATAGAGTGTCAATCAGTTCATCGGTTTATGCATGTACCTTCTATTATTCCGGCCGCCGCGCGGTGAGGACTCCGGTGGGGAGACCCCAAAAACAGCTCCAGGAGGGCTGTAAGACGACTCTGAGGCAGATCCCACAGCATCTTGAGCGCTGAGCTCCCCGAACTCAAAGGACTGCTCCGTCTTCATGCGCGGCGATGCCATTCTTAGCTTCTTCTTCTTAGCTAGCTACCTGGCTGATGTGCTCAAAACTGCTGTGATGTTCTTTGGGCAGCAGGTGCGTGGGAAACGGAGGAGGAGATTGGTATGTCGCTTTCATGGTCACCGGACTAAAGGTGCTTAAATTTTGATGTAGACTACTCGGTGCAGTACAAACGCGGGCCATACTTTATGGTTCCATTTTGTTCCATGTCAAGAAGGTTGCGGGGTCTTTAGATAAGTTTAGTGTTTACAGATATTAGATTCGAGCGGTTGAATCTGCCACCCAATTATCATGTGCCTATTATATGAGTGTCGAGATGGGAATTATAGTTTTCTTCTGGGATTTTGGACACTATAGAACTAAGGGTACATATGTTTAATTGCACTTGACTGTAATATGTTCAAATTTCGTTTGATTGGCTTCTCAAGTTATTTTTTTTTCGAATGATTTCTCTGGTACTATGTTTGCCACATGCTTTGTCCTGGGTACAACTCCCTCCTACGTCGGTGTGATCGATGCGTGCATGCTTATTTACACTCAAATTGCTGCTTTTTGAGGAAAAAAAATAGGCAAATTGCAGTTAAGGACAGTGCACGAACAGTGGGTGCCAGCCGATTAGATGAATTGCCAAGTGGGATTACAATACTGGAGGCATTGTTAATCAGGACAGTGGAGGCTACCAATCCCGAGCCAGTCCCACGTTTCCGTGCTGTTTTCACAACATTTTGCTGCAAATTGCTAACAGATTGGGTGGTCTACCAGAGGGATTTGCCGAAAAATATAATGCTGTGATCTGATCTAGAGGACTTCATGCGAGCGCATGGATGTATATATTGTCTGACGACCTAGTGTGCTATACACTACTTGAGCTAATATTTTTTTCCCTGGGGCAGCAGCAGATTTTTAGAGATCAGTGAGCTTCTCAGCTGCTATCCAGCTCATTGCTGATGAGGTCACTTCCGTCGACTAGTTTTTCTCAGATTAGATGCATTGCATCACCCAACTCGTCTCTCTGAATCCCGATGAATGGCCTTTCTGCTTTTTCTGGGGAAAAAAGCAGTTTGTCTCTGTGTCCAGCTTTTTTTCTTCTTCTAATGTATGGTTTTGGGAGTTATGAATTGGACAAAATTGCACTTGTGCATTCACATGCATACCTGAATGGCGATACAATCGGCAAAGTGCTGTAGCGACGAATGAGGTATGCGTCATGCGTACCTTATCTTTTTCAGGTTGTGGGCACCCAGAGAGAACCAGATCGATCGAACCAGAGTTGCCTGTTTTGGCAACAGATTCATTCAGTAGTCAACTCGAAGGAAACGAAGAATCATGCATGAAACCAAAATTTGATCTCTAACTGGCTGGAGACCGAGGCACTCCCGGTCATCTGCGGGAACGAGCACTTCGTTGTCGACGAGGAAGGCGTCAAAAGGGCTTCCGGCGATGCGGTGCCGGTCGGCGGTCTGTCGGGGCTGGGCCGTTGGTGACTTGGTGCAGGATGCGCTCGCGGTGGAAACAACCCGGCCGGCGGCTAGATCCGCGGCCGCCCGTGCGGTTGCGGGCTTCGCGGCGAACGCGTAATTCGTCGAGAAAACCCCGCACCCTTGGCCACATTGTGAGCAAATAAACGGCTTGTAAACGTACTAGTCCGTATTTTAAAAGGTTTCCCAAATATGGATTATCATGTTCTACCAATAGGATCCTAGGTCGCCGAGAGAGAAAAAAAAAGCATGCTACACAAATGGATCACAATGATTGCAACCGGCTCAACTGTAGTGATGCTTCACTCAAATATTCATGAACCATGTCTTTGCATCAGTTTCAAATTAAAAGAGCTAGAGTTAGGGTTCTTACTTTGGATTTAGGATTATGAGACATTATTGCTTAAAAGATCCTTTGCCCATGCTTAACACAATAGAGTTGCATTGGGTCTTGGGAAGAAAGAGGATGAGGTCGACCGTAAGCATATATGACTCTCTGAACCTTAGAGCTTGCGGCTACTGAGGTTGTGCTTTGCCGGCCCAACTATTAGCTACTTATTATATAGGGCTATCAACAGCTCTAGGAAAAGTTTTCACCGTTGGCTATGATGCGAGTACTTAAAAACTGCTTTTTTTCACCATGTTATTTGCACCTGGTGCTTGAAAAGGTGGATAAAATGTTTTAAGTTTGCACCAGTGCTTAAGTATGCTAATATGATGGCTGATCCTATTTAAGCACCTGTTTTGCCTTGTTGGGATTAACTTCTAAACCGGTGCTTAATGATATGACAACGTTGTCTCTATTTGAACACTCGTGTTTACTGCTCTTATATATTGAAAGCTAAGCAATACCGCATATATCTTGTTATGTGCAATGTTCTTAAATACTTCCTCCGTCCTAAATTATAGGTCGTTTTGGTTTTTCTAGATTCATAGGTGTTTATATGCATCTAAATATAGTGTATGTCTAGATGCATATAAACACCTATGAACCTAGAAAAGCCAAAATAATTTATAATTTGAAATAGAGGGAGTATGTCAAAGCTACTAATCCTAGCTTTGCAACCCCTTGTCGACAATAAATGCTAGAGACATGGTGAGAAATGAGAGTATGCAGCATTTTCTTGCAAATTACTTGTCTACAACGGTACAATAGTTCCTATTGTTTCACTTGGTAATATTTGTTTAGTTTTGAATAGAGTAGCATATTTATGTTTATTTAGCTTCCTACTAAGAAAATGGTTAAGTTTCTTTTTTAAATACATTCTTTGACCTTAGTATGTAAAGAAAAAAAGAAAATGTATATGAATCCATGGTGTTCATGTGGATGCCCCGGCAAATGGGCTATACTCTGGAGAGTGGACCTAAACAAAAGCAGTACACACGGCTGCTAAAGATTTTTGAAGTGAGCATGTCAATCGCACGACGATCCATGATAAGATTAGCTGTCCCAGAAATCATTTGTAGGAAGCGACTTGTTTATATGCATCTCTTCCTAGCTAAGTGGTAGGAAACTAGGAATATATCTTAAGGTCTACATATATGAGTACTATATTTGCTCCTCTCCATTAGTTGAGCACACCAATAAACATCATCATGTCAGGGTAAGCAACCACTCCATAGTTAGCCCAAAACAACACGCGATCAGTTTCCTATGAAAAGGATCTTATATGCACATTATTATTCCCACAAATTGCCATTTGATTAAGTTGATGATATGTGAAACTCCATTGAAATATCTAAGCTATTATTTTGATTCATAATCGCTAAGTTCCATGCAAATTTGGTATAAAACAATAGTTGCAACTCTCCTTAGTAGAGGAATCACTTTAGGTGGAGTGGAGGAGTGGTAACGCGGGTACCAAGAATCATACAATACAATAATATTATAGCTATATTATAACTGAGTGGAGTCAATTCTAACGAACCAATATATTGTAGGTCCGACCCTTGTGTCTTTAATAGTAATATGATATAAGAAAAAATAGTATCATGCGAGCGAATCTTGAACAATTCCACACCCGATGTGTAAGGTATATCGAAGTATTATAGCTAATTTCACTGCCGCTGCCCTCTCGACGATCTACGCAGTATTGTGTTATAGGAGTACTTAGTTCGAAAAGAAAATACCCATCAGCCCATAATATCCGTGGTTGTGGCTGTTCATCCTCCATTGAGAGCTTGACCTTGTCCGCTCGACAGTCCGAACTGACAGACTGACACCCGCATGGTGCCGGGCAGAGAACCTGAGACGCGACCAAGAGGTTGGGGACATGGTGACGAGGACAGTGGACGGAGCATCTCGTTTGGATCGTAATCACTACCCTAATCTCGTCGCTAACATAATAGCTTATCGGCTCGGGGCTGCGATAAGGGGAGCAGAATAATGCAAGTGGCGACCTAAACAAAGCTGGAGGTCGATGTCGACAGCGATTAAACAACTGATCGTGACAGGGCATTTGCTTCCCTAAGCATCCGCAGAATTGTAAATCTAACCAAAGGAATTCGCACGTGGTTTTGGGAGGGGAGCTGCAGAAAATGGCCCAGTGGCCAATGGCACCAACCATAAACAACTGCTGCTGCATTTGCTTACCTGAGAAAGAGGATTTCTCCAAATCTCGCTGAGATCTGGTAGCGCGCTGGTCGAGGTCCACGGCCCCCAACTCCCGAGGTTACGCGGATCTAGCGGCCATTTGGGGCTCCATACCCGAGATGCCACTGCAGTAGTGTATTTCATTTCACCTGCGCGTGTACGGGCCGCCGGCCATGCCCTGCCCGGCGCAGCGCGCGTCGCCGCCGGCCTGATCTGGACGCGGCGCCGGCGGGCCGGGAGCTCGAAGCGCTCGCGGTTGCGCCGCCGCGCGCCTGGAGAAGCATCATCTTTAAGCGCCGTGCGCGGGGCCGTCGTTTGCCCGGCAACCTCCGTACAGGAAGTGTGCCGACTGCCGAGTGCGCGCGGCCCTCACCATGCCCATGCGGCCATGCACCACCTGGACTGGACCTGAGGTTCCTCGACCTGGCTGTCAGGTTATTAGATACCCTTTGCCTCGTCCATGCCAAAAGCAGCTGGCCCTAGTAGAATTTGGACGCGATTAGTATCTGCTTATTTATAATTAGGACAAGACCAAGTCACCAACGCGTATATCCTCAATAGTCAATACTATAGCGCGAATCCTTAGCGCCAACTTCGTAGGGTCATGCAAATTAATGTCGCTTTGCTTGATCCAAACCGAGGGGTGTTTAGATCCATGGATTAATTTTTAGTTCGGGTCACATCGGATGTTTAGATAATGTTTAGATACTGATTAGAAGGATTAAATGTGAACTAATTGAATAAACCATGTCTAATTCGCGAAACAAATATATTAAACCTAATTAATCCATGATTAGCACGTATTTACTGTAGCAACATATGGTCAGATCATGGACTAATTAGGCTTAATAGATTCGTCTTGCGAATTAGCCTTCATTTAGACAATTGGTTTTGTAATTAATTTATATTTAATACTTCTAATTAGTATTTAAACATTCGATGTGACAGGACTTTAGTCCTGTGGAAGTCTGAACCTCTTATTTCTTCGATGAGTGCTATTGCAGACTCGGTTACACAACTGAAATGGTTGTGATGTGTACCTAACAATCTTTAAGCTCATCTTTTTACCAGATGCAATTTCATCAAAGCTTGTTGGGTGTCCATTGGAATCTCATTTCCCTCTACAAGACCACTTCTTCACATTTTTAACCACATCAGAGAAAGGCTGGCTGTTCTATTCTTTACGGAGATTATTATTTTGATGTCATGGAGCATTTGGACAACAAGAAATGACCGGTTATTCAACAACATTGATCAATTGGTGGCTGACTGTAAAAGAAAGTTTATGTCTGAATTCTCCTTATTGTTGACACAGCTAAACCAACTTTGGTCCCTGCTATGACAGACTGGCTTCATTCTTTCTAGGGCCTTTGTAGCTCCCCTCCTGTTCCTGCTTAGTTTGGCTATGTGTGCTGCTTGTTGCTCTGCTCTTTTTTTGTTCCTTTCTTTTGGAAACCTTAGTCCCGTTGCTGTTTTTCCTTGATTTTCTTCTCTTCTTGTAACTCTTAGTTACCTTATCTTTAATATATATCCAGTAGGAGCTTGCCCCTCCTGTTCCATAAAAAAATAATCTTTAAGCTATTCCAAACTCACCAAATCAGGTGAAGATTCTTCTCGTTCTCATGATCAATATCAATATGGTCTTTAGGTAGGTCTAGCCACTAATGGGAGTGCATGTAGGTTCATAGTCGAGTGAGTTCCACTACTTGGAGACGATTAGGATTGGTCCGAATACTTTCATCTAAGACTAGCGATTTTTTAGATAATGGAAGGAATGTTCCAGCTTCAATCCATCTCGTAAATAGCTTGCACAGATCCATCATGAGAATCTTTTGACTTGCCACACATTAACGATTAATGAACACCATTTACCCATAATGGGGTGTATATATAACTGCAAGTCTCAAATTTTACTGTTTTGAAGATAAAATCGAAAAAAATTATCGCTAAAATAGGAAGTATTTTTTTGAGGAAAAAGAGGAAGTATCTAACCATGCCCATTTGCATCCATTGCTTTGCATAGATCCTTTGGCGTTTTAAAGATGAAATATAGAATATCACTGTACATTTCAAATCATAAGTCGTTTAAGTCAAATATAGCTAACTTTGATCAAGTTTATAAAAAAATATATTAACATCTATAATATCTAATAAATGCACTATAAAAATATATTTCGTGGAACACCCAATGAAACTAGTTTGATGTTATAAATATATATGTAACTTTCTGTAAACTTGGTTAAAAATTTAAAAAATTGACTTAGGACAAATCTAAAATGATTTGTAGTTTGGGAGTTAGGACGGAGGGAGTAGAAGATGTGTACACACTGAAAGCAGCTATGGGCATTACAAACATCACACACCAGAAGCTTTTCAAACAACCACCAAAATAGCCTCAGCTTATCATAAAAAGCCAGTTGGTCAAAATCAACAGTTAAAAATCAGAGTTGGCCAATCATCAACAAAACCAAAAAGTTCCCTGAATACCTTGTACTGGGTATTCACAGTTTCTTTTTAATTGGAGAAGCAAAGTTTACTAGCTAGGTTTCTTTTTTGGTAGCCTTTTTCACAGCACAATGTGCAAAACTGTTAATAACATTACATGCAACTCCACAAAAATGCATATGTACCAGATCGGTAAAATTGTATGGCTGCACCAAAAAAATTTTAAAAAAACTTTGGTAAACACAGTGAGTACATATACTCTGCATAGAGTAGGCAAACCAAAGGATGATTCTGGACATTTTTAGTAAAATATGATAGATCAACCAGTCTGCGTGTATTATATGAACCAACCCAAATCCAATGGCTCGAACCAGTGGGACTCCAGTGGTTCGACGAAGTCCATTTTCAGTTCATCGGATGGTGCTAGCTGTACAGGTGAAACGGAAGGGATGGCTTCATAGATGTTTCTGGCCATTGGAGCAGGTGTGTTCTCTTGCATAGCTGCACGCCCAACATCCGATTTTGCAACATCACAGCCATTGGTGACAGTGAGCAAGGAGGAGACAATGGCATCTTTCTCTTCTTTTATCAATCCATGGCCAGCACCGCAGTGGGTCAAGCTAGGTATTTCTGTCTCTGCCTTTCTCAAAGAGGCATCGGCAATCTGCTGGATGTGTATAGATGAAGCCATGTAGTCTGAGACATGGGTACTGCTGCATGTGTGCTCATTTGTGTAGATTACTCGGAATAGTGGCGGATCCTGGGAGTTGGTTTGCTCCACATGCTTGGTTGCTGGGCAGCCATGATCCTGATGGAATGTACACCTATAGTAGCACCTGCGTAAAACAACATTGAGAGTTATTTAAGGCTTACTTCTCCATGTCCTAGGGAAAATGCTCACAAAAGAGGTCGCCAACATGCATGTGAAAGCCAAAAACTTGACACATGACAACACTTGGCGTTGTCCACCTGGCTCGGAATTTTTAATTATGCCAACATGAATTTTTAGCTCCAAAAGAGGATTCCAATTAATGCACGCATGCTCTGGATATCATGCCCCAATGCGGGGAGCATCCCCAATGCAAGTACTGGATATCACATGCATCAACACCAGAGAGGATCTAACATCATAGTTCATCGATACTTATTGTTAAGCAGTTAAGTACATATAAGAGAAAGGCATACATGCTATAATATTCTTATGAATGCTTCAAAAATAATGATGCGGTAGCTCCTGATTAAATATTGATTTGCCTGAAGTACTAACTCAATAATTTTGACAAATGAAAATTCTGTAACATGGTAAAATTTGACGATGTTTGTGGCTCCGCCTCCGCGTTGGTTGTTTTCGGACTTCATCTATTTTGGTAGTCAGTACTGTTATTATCCCTTTCATTGTTGTTGGATATATACTGCCCAGTGCTCAGTCTAATCCTATTCATTTCCAAAAGAAAAATGACGAATCAATATTTACTACAGTCGATGGGATTCCCCCTATTGTTTTTCTTAAAAAGGAACTACAAGAAACTGTTCATATACATATGCTGATCTGTATATATCTTTGATGCTAATTACTGAAAAATGTCGCATCGATAACCTGATCTCTTGGCCTTTTGCTAGCCCCCAGATATGAAATGCTCCCCCTCACTGCCAGAATTTGCATTGCTCTCGAGAATTCAATTTCTACTTAGTACCTTGTTTGGCATTATCTTGTGGATATGACTTAGGTTGTTCTTCATATCACCATGCATTTTCCTATGGTTTTTTACGGTTCTCTAACTCTTGGCAGAAATGCAGATTTTGGAATGTTTTAGAAAACAAAGTCCCCAAGAAAACATCAACCAGCAGTGCGATATATATTGACATATATGTTTTCTCATATTGCCCTAGGACTCAATTATAACTGAGCCTAGCTCATTTGGTTCAGGATGTGGATGTACATCCAGATCACCCTAGTTCAAGTCCTCATCAAGGTGAATTTAGGTGCATATTTCTTTGTAATTTAGATTCACCTAGTTCCTCAAGGGTCAATCAAGTTTTCCTTTATAATTAGTAGTCCCCTAAAAACATTACTGGCCCCATGCACATTCTGAAGTCATCACATTAAAAAAAAATTGATTCTTCCCAAGAACTTATGATGTTCGATCCCTATCTTCAAGTCTTGGTTGCCCTTGCAGAAGTTGCATATAGCAACAGGGATAAAGGTAATGACCGCAGAGTGTGTTAGACAAGTTATTTTGAGGATAACGTGGTGCTGCGGCGGCAATTGGCCCTACATGGTAGCGGCCATTTCGGCAACCGGCGAACAGTGGTGTGGTGCTTTGCGGCTTGGCCTTGGTGGTGCAGTTCTCATGTTGTTTTGCTCGAGTGGCATTGTGGTGGTTGAGCAGTGTTGTGTTGGTGCCGTGCGAGCACGTACGACGCTTGTTGTTTCCTGTTGGATTACACAGTCTGGGTTTTATCTTCTTTTTAATATAATCGGCAGCTCTCCTGCCTGGTTCGTTTAAAAAAAATATTTTGAGGGAAAAAATAAGTCACTCCTCATAGCAGGGCCCACAAGGGCAAAAGCAGATATTCTCAAATTGAAATTTTCTGAGTGAAATGTTCTTTACAAGATGATGGTTGCAGAAAATTTACTTTTTCCCATCGACACCCCTCACTACTTATGCCTAGAAGTTTTATAGATTAGTAGTGAGGCCTAACCATACTGTGGCGGATCCATCGTACTTGTATGCTCATGTTCTTTCTCAAAATAAATAATATTCAAATTTTACATTAGTACGCAAACCTATGCAGTGGGACGTTTCATCCACAAGTATACTACAATAGATCACCAATCATCCTTTTTCTTAGAAATAGTATGTCACCAATCATTGCGAAAAAAGGTAAATCTGGTTTACTCGAAAACAATCAGGAGAGCAATTAGATACGCCATCCATGATTCTGCATGTTAATTAGGAAACTTATTAGTGTTTTTTACTAATAAACAACCCCCAATGAGTGCACAAAAGTAGTGTGTGTGATGACTCAACATATGGTGCTTAGTTCTTTCCTCTTGGGTTTATTCCACTTCTTGAAAATTCCCATTATGGCATGTGACTTTTAGCTACACGACAACATAAAGGTAAGCGCTAGAACCTGATAGGAACAGGCAGCTACTGGGGCAGGCATCAATCAACCTAATAAACCATACATGCACTGGATTTCTTATTATTTCCCAACACACTTGCCATTAAACAACATTTATGCGACCAGAAAGCTAGGCTTGAGAAGATAAGCTAACCACCCAGTCTGGAATCCAGATCACTCACATCTACTTATATGGGAGAGCATTGAAATTAACAAGATCGATCACGTGTATAGTACTTACCCAATACGGGAAACATCCACTATTTACAGCTATTGTGTTTCAGTATTTGGATATGACATATTTAATCTAGGTAAGAATTCCATCTTCACTTATATGTCTACCCCTTTTTAAGCTCTTCTCGCACCCAAAGAGCGTGACCTAGTTGGAAAATCTAGAATTGTATATGGATCGGATCTATTTCACCTAAGCCCTAGGTAGTAGTTGTGTGATGAATTGTCAGATTTCAGCTTGATCAACATATCACATGATTCTGTAACTGTTAGTTCAACTAGTTTGGAACTGAAAGATTAAAAAGATTAAAAAAATATTGCATGATTTTGTACACATACCTCGGGTAGGTATTTCCACGGATCATTTTTTGCCCGTATTTTCTCCACTGGTATCCATCATGATATGGTGCGTATGTGTACTCAGTTCTTGTGCTAATGCGGACCCTCCTACTTCAGGAAAGCACCATTAATAACTTGAGAAAATATCCATAAGAAGAAGTTGAATAGCACAGGTAACAAGAACTAGGATAATCAAATGTAACAAAAAACAACTGAAAGTCCATAACAACTAATTATTCCCTTCTGTTGGTCATAATTTTGGTCATAGTTCACATGCTTAACTAGCTTTATTTAATATATAGGGCTATGGTTTAGACTTACTTCTTAGCATGCTCCTGGGCATAACTACTACAATCCTGCAGCAGCCTTTTATGGGTTCCATTAGAGCTGCCGCTGAAGCCGGCCATGTAGTTGTCCCTCTTAGCCGTGGTGGCTGCCCTCTTGCAACGTCTTGAAACTGATTGAGAGGTGACCTCTTGATGAGGATGCACGTTGGCTCCAGCAAATTACCTTGAAATTGCAGAGCTCCCAACAAATTTCCCGGCAATTAATCAGCGCTGAGTCCTTGGTTGGCGTGAACTGAAGATGATGAATTTTATTCTCCTTGTCTAGTGATGCAGAGAAGCGCGACCTGTAGCTCATATATGCACACAGGAGAACCTGGACCTGGAGTAGGTGGTGTGTGATTGTTTCCAGAATTTTAAATCCAGGCTTGACTCTAGTAACCGCGTTTTGGACTTCCAAAATTTAACGTGTATGCAACGTGACATGCATGGTTGCACTTGTTCATGTCTCTTATTGTGAAAGAAAGCAGACAACGGTGGCATATATTACGGTCTTTTGTTCTTGAGTGAAAAAGTGAAGAGCTTCAATAACGGATTTGGTTACCACATTTCGCTTTGCCCATCTACATGATTTCGAAAAACCAGACTGTACTCCATATATATGCTGCTGCATAATAGACAAAATAATGAGATAGTAGATGAGTTTACTAGTGATGCAAATTAAAAGAAAGAATTTATAGAATGAAATTTCATCCTGACATGTGAGTAATTTATGGAAAAACATGGGGTAAGCTTCAAGCAAAATAAATGAACAAATATTCGGAGCCTAATGCAACTGACAGTTGAGACTTGAGAGCCTTTTGCTAATATAATAAGATTAATTAGGGTGGTAATGTGATGTTCTTGGGGATGGAAATGGTAACAATATCACCCACCCATATAAGTAAATATGATCATTCTAAATAAGTAGCAGCATACAATACTTCCATTGATACTGTTAAATAACTTATATTCATTGAGTTCTTGATTTCAGCCAAAGGGACTGCCAGGCTGCATTTCCACACAGATATCTGCAGCCGCTCTTACCTGAACTATCTTGGATCATTTAAGGCACGTGCATTAGAAGTTGCCAAAGCTCAAAAAGTACAGGACAGGTAGCATTATGCACCTTAAAGAACTTGAGTGAGTACACCAAGATGTACGCGTTAATGATCTAACAAGAAAGAACAAATCCCTGTTGATCATCATTCTCACAACAAGACCCTATTGATCACTATCAGAAATCAATATATGTCAACATATCAAGTGAAATGTGATACATGCTGTATGCGGTTGGTGTGAGACTTGATGCCAAATCTATGACCTTTTGAAAACAGTATGCAAAGGTACCACTCATGAGCTGTCCAAAGTTGCTGTCATAAGTTTACCTGTACTAATCATTTGTTCTCAGTTTGACTGCCTTTTGATTGTAGAAAGCAAGGGTTAGCCTGATGCCTTGTGTAAATAACTGGCTGTGTTTGTATTGACGTTAGTTGCATGTTCATTAACTTAATTCTTTTATGACTAAAGTAACACAGGCATTAGGCAAGTCTTTCACTCATATTACTCATGTAGACACAGTTATGACTATCTTAACCATCTTTGAATTCTGGTCAAAAGTAGTTGGAAAAAATGTCCCCACAAGTTTTTGTTAATCTGATCAGTAAAGATAATGAAGTATATGCTTTGTGAGAACTCACAATCCGAATGATACAGTATACTTTCCCAGCTCAATATTTGGAATGCAAAAGAGGGAAGATGCTGACGGGATTCTTACATGTTTCAGGTGATGTGAGCACGGTGATGACACGAGTACAGGACAGTCACTAGCTATGTTTCATGGTCAAAAAAGTCCCTCTCCTGAGCATGCCTTCAGATTACTTTTCTGAAAATCAGGCTGCAGCAACTGGGACCTGAATTCATTGCAATACCACTTTCTTTGATGTAAATCACTATATCTTCAGACTACCACTACTCAACCACAATATCGCAGACTTCATTGTGCTCAACCGACAGCTGGAATTGTTATGGAATAAAACTCCGTGTCACTGTAATAAAGGATCACTTTAGAAAACCAGCACGATGGTCACGTGTTCATATGAGGTCATTCAGTCACGGCACAGGCCATGATACCGAAAGTGATTTATATGCTTTTCCAAAAGGAAGCCACAGAAATCTCTCCAAAGTAAGCTGATTTGGACTAGACCATAAGAAATCCAGTGCGTTCAAGTGTTCCAGAATAGTTTAGAAGTTAGCCACTTCTCTGTCGTTACTAGTGTAAACTATAAAAAGTAGCATATCAGCCTTACAAAACATATTTTGAGAATCATGTCAAAGTTAAACGAATGGTTGGCTAACATTCATTTCATCGGTGTATACATGTATCACGATGCAGTCATAGAGATGTGCTTAGTTTACCTCATAAGCGTTGAAAATTATGCCAGTTGCAGATTGCGACCATCTTAACGCGTTGGAAATTGATGTGACCTGCGGTCTTGGGCTCAGGAGATGGGTCATCCAGCAGTCCAGCATCAAACCGGGCTTGTCAAGGATGCAGATGACCAAAAAATGGGGGTGAAATTCTGGGATCCTGAAGTGTTCAAACAACAGTTTGGCCAAGAACAGTAGTACAGCACCATAGGCCATCGGGCTCGCAGAAACGGCGGAACAGGCAAGGAGCAAACCTGAAACCACCCTCCGACGGTGCCTCAGCCGCGGGGATCCCGCAACAACCAATAGCGTAGGCGGCGCATGCTACCCATCGCTACCATCCCCGGTCGCGCCGTCGTCTCCTTGCATGATCCGTCGTAGGACGTGTCCGAGAGGCGGCCGTGGCCGCCGCCTCCCGCGTTGCCGTGCGGGGAGGAGAGGATTCGGTGGAGACTTTCGTGGGCCGCCGCCGCAGCCTTTTCGCCCTTCCTCTCTCTCGTTTTGCGATCGAAGATTTTTTTTTGGTGGGCTCCTGCTGTACTACGCTCACTAGTCACTACTCAGAGTAGTGGGCTTTCTACAAGGCTTCAACTGCTTTCGCTGGGCTTTTTTTTCTTGGCAGACTGGGCTTCCACTTGCTGGCGCTGCTTGCATATTTTGGCCCTCTCCTCTTGGTGCTTGACAGGCAGGTATAGGCGGTGGCCATGATTCCTGCCTAGCCCTTCTTCACCGGTCGCGAAGCTCGACGGTCATCAGGCCTGTCACCAAGCACGGCAGTCTCCTTGCCCTGGCTCCGTTCTACCGCATGATTGGATCGGCACAAGGGTCGCCGGCTCGCCGCCCTGCCCTGGCACAAGAGTCATTCTGTCAGCCGCTCGCAAATTCTTTTTGTGCATGGATGCAATGGCTGGTTTTCAATTCACACTGTAGGGATACATGGCTAGCAGCGACCCTAGTCACAACTCACATTACAAACCATCACGATAGAGACCCTAGTCACAACTCACATTACAAACCATCACGACAGACACGTTATCCTATGAGATCATAAAGTAGTCATAGCAAGCCATGATACTGAAAGTGGCTTCTATGGGGTTTTTTTTTGCTGAGAGGAAGATACTGAACTCTCCCCAAAGTTAGATAATTTGGAATTTGGACTAGTACATAAGATGAGTTAACCAGTGCAAGTCGTGAGCTGCAGAGTAGTCTCTACTCTCTACTCTGTTACTACTACTAACAAATTAAAGTATCCTCAAACCAGACTAAGAATGTGATTATGCGAGATGAGAATGAGAAAATTTGGTGGGATTGGTGGGCTACTTCCTGCGCCGTTGCGTGGTCCAAGGTTCCGTTGGGCTGCTTTCTGGAGATCCCGCGTCACGAAACATTTTTGTTGGACCGGGCCCTTCTGGTCTGCCGGAAGCCTGGAAGTGCTAAGTGGGCTTCATTTCGTTTTCGACCGTTTTGCACTCAGCAGAGGGCCCTTCTGGCACTGAGCAAACGTTTGAGGGCCCACGGCCCCCTCCTGGTCCTGGCCCAGGCCCCGCGTAGGTGAAAATTTTGGCTCACCAGCGGCCCATATGGTTGCTGACTGGCGCTGGCGCTTCGGAGAGCATTTACAAACCAGAGCCTGTGTAACACACATGTATGCATGATAAAGACTATATGCTACATGTGAGATAAGATTACCTTTAGTTGAGTCTTTTCTAAATAGCTACATGCCTGGGCTGAGTAACATACTTCTCAAACAATAGTGTCTTTACATCAAACGATACTGCAGCTTCCCCTTGAGCACTAAGTACAGAATCCACAAATGCATCTTCCGGCTTGGGAGTGTCTACCCATCATCCGGGTGATTTCTTTGGCAGTAATCAATCACTTTTTGGACCAATAGCATAATGGCATGTCATAGCTAAACACAAAAAGGAAAAACTGAGTGATACAGGCAACTATTTACAACCAGAAAAGCAACTGACACGCAACGGAATAAAACTGAGTGATAACATATACAATTCCCGTATCTTCCCAGTTCCCACTTCCCACACGACTCCGCCTCACCCTCGCCAGGAAAACAGGTTAGATAACCAGAGACTTGCATGTGACTGGGCGGCAAAGAAACAAAAACGAATCATGCGGGAGTTCACCCTGTGGCATATCAGAGACCGCGGCAGGGAAGACGATGAAGACAAAAGAGAAAGCAAAGGCCAACCAGGCTGCAAGTGTCAAGAACGATGAAGAGATGAACACAAGAATATGGTATGATGACTGAATTCAGGAGCAAGATCTCAGTACAAGCACTGCTGGTGAGACGGCAAAACTACTTCTACCGCTACCAACTACCTAGAGTTTACTGTTCATCTTCTCAATACTCAGCAAGTCCTCGTTCGCCTTGAACAGACTAGAACGATTCCAAGCAAATGGAGAAATTAATTAACTTAAGTAAAATACAGAGATAAATGTGCTTAGGCGCTAAACAAGGTAAACTAAAGTGGGCTGTCGGTCTTCAGTTGAACTTGGGTGAACCGGTATCATCCACATGATGCTACTCTGATGAAACTGACTGTCTTAGCTCTGACAGAACTGAATATGAATGAATAGCTCAAGACCTACTGAAGAGGAAGAAAAACATCAACCAAACAAGGTACAGACCTCTGATTATGTGTGTTAACTCTAATAAAACTGAATATGACTGAATAGCTCAAGACTACAAGAAGAAGAGGAAGAAAAACATTAATCAACCTCTAAATATCCTCCATCATCTTATTCTTTTTTAGCACTTTTAACACAAGGGGCATAGGGGTGAGAAGCCGAGGGAGGGAGATACCTGTTTTGTGTTGCCACTTGATTCTATGACCATAACGCAGAATTGGGAGTAAGATCTCCATAGTTTGTTGTGCAGGTAGTAAGAAAATTGAATCAATTATAAAAACAAATGTGGCGGCAACTGAATATCTTGCAGTTCATAGATAGCAATACAAAATGAATAACAGAATTGGCCAAAGTCTTAGCATTGCTCTTAAGTATATTCTTCCACATTCTTCCACGTGCGTTACCAGAGCAATCCTTGTCCTGTTACATACTGCATTATAGTAGCCCCTGATGTGAAAAACAAAAAATAAAGCACTGAATGGGATTGAAAATTTTGAATGATAAGAGATACTGAAAACCTAAAATTGAATTCAAAACATGCAAATCAAGATCAAGTTTCCAGAAGTTTTGCAAACCTGCAAAAAAATGAATTAATGAGGAATGAATGCATAAAACAAAAAACAGAGTAGGAAAGAATAAGAGGCCAAATAGTTAAATGACTAAACAGAACACAGCACACAAAAGCGGAGAGAAGAGCTATTCCACTAAACATAGATAAACTAAGTGCTTCCATTTTCATTGAGTCCTGGACTCCTTTGTTCATCCTAATTTCAGTTTATGCAGCTCACAACCAAAGTAGGAAGAGAAATAAACTTTGCAGAGGCGAATTATGGCCAAAAGGTCAATCAAATTCACTCAACAAACCTAATGGTTACCAACACAAGAGGATAATCTAGGCTAGGTGGGTGCTTCATTGATTATTTCTTCCTTCCAGCTTCCATACAAGACGATATGAAATGACAGTATGCAGCGTTACTACTGAAAGTTGAGACTTGAGACTCTACAACAAGAAGGGAAAAACAAGCTGTAACATTCGAATGAAGAGAAGTAGGCCATTTTGGTCTGAATGGTCCAAACAAGAAAAAAAAATCATCATGTATGCAGACTTGCAATGGCACAAGTCAGTGTATAAAACAATAATTAAACAACGAGGATAAAATAAAATGAATTGATAACCTATCACTGAATAAACCTAAGATTGATAACTGATCAGGTGAAACTTAACACTGAACACATCTGAACTGAAAAATGGGGAGCAGTTAATCCCCACAATCGCCCATCACTCCATGACTGCAGCAATCGCAAAAGACATTCGCTCCCCCCCATAACTAACATTAAATCAAAACTCATAACCATACCACTACCACATGAATCCACAATGAACATTCATGCAGAAATCATGGCGCGAAAGATAAATGAAGACAATGTGTGCGGGGCACCTAGATGCGCGGAGGACAGAGCCGCCCTCTCTGCTGCCCACTGGCGGGATCACGGAAATTTCTACGAGAAACAACCTGCCGGGTCCCAACTGCCGCCACCAAAGCTATAGGGGGGCAAAAATGGATGTCCAATGCCGGTAGCTAACAGGCCGACGAAAACAAACGGGCCAACAAATAGGGCAAGCAGCAATAGCTGCACGAATCTCAAAAGAATCGCAACCACAGAAATCCAAGTGAAAAGGAGATAGAAAAACAACCGAGTGACGTATAGAAATTCCGCAAATTTTTCTTCACCTGGAGCACGAAGCCTCAAACTACCCGTTGAAAATTCTCCTCAAATTACCTCCATCAATCCACGCACGAGAGTCTGAGGCCCAGCTGATTGGATTGGAGGCGCCTAGGCGGATGCATATGGAATTGGAAGGGGTTTTGTCACCGGAGAGGAGGGGATGGGTAGCAATGGGCAGGCACTGCAGGGCAGCAAACATCAATGGCAGCAGTGAGGTGACGGATCAATGTTGTGCTGGAAAGTGGTGTGAGGATTGCTGTGTGGTTACAGAGACCAGGGAGAGAGGTGAGCTTAGGGGATGAGACAGATTGGGAGTACCTGCACATGAGAGGCTGACAGCCGGTCCTGAGAACAGCCAACGACGACGGCTGCGCTGACATCAAGGTCTTCACACGTAGAGAGAACATTGCTGATAAGACGAGTAGATGTACAGCCATTGATCGATAAAGTTGCCTCCAGGTTACCTACTTGGAAAGGCAGGCTACTCAATAAAGCAGGCAGACTAACTTTGGTAAACACGGTCCTCTCAGCAATCCCAACATATTTCCTCACTGTGTTTGCTCCAAAGAAATGGACAATCAAGCAAATTGATAAAATTAGGAGGAACTTCCTCTGGAAAGGAGCAGATGAAGCCAATGGAGGACATTGCCTTGTCAGATGGATCAATGTGATGAAGCCTAAGAAACTAGGAGGATTGGGCCCCTTGAATATGGAGTTTTTTAGCCGAGCACTGAGGTTAAGGTAGGTATGGTACCAGTGGCGAGAACTGGATAGAACTTCAGCTACAAGCGATGCACCAGTTAATGAAGTTGATCTGCAACTCTTCAGAGTCAGCACAGTAGTTACAATTGGAAATGGCCACACAGCACAGTTTTGGAATTCCTCCTGGTTGGATGGTAAAGCTCCAAGAGACATCGCCCCAAATCTCTACAATCTTGCGTGGAGAAAGAATAAGACAGTCCATGAGGAGATCATTGAGCACAATTGGACTAGAGGGCTCTGGAGAATGAATTCAGTTACAGAAATGGCAGAGTTTCTTTTACTGTGGGACTCAGTTCAGAACATAACTCTAAATGATCAGCCTGATGCAATTGCCTGGAGATGGTCTGCAAACGGAGAGTACAGTGCCAAGACAGCGTATCTAGCTCAGTTCAGAGGATCCTATTGCACATTCCAACCAGCAGCTATTTGGAGGGCGCAAACTGAGGGCAAACACAGGTTTTTCACTTGGCTACTGCTGCAACAAAGAATCTTAACCGCTGACAGGCTTCTTGCACGAAACTGGCCATGCAACCCTGTCTGCCCTCTCTGCCAGGTGGAGCCTGAAACTGCTACACATTTGTGTCTCCAATGTCCATTCGCGTTGCAAGTTTGGCGAAAGGTCAGTGATTGGGCAAGTGGTATGGTTACTGTGCCATTGGCCGGTTCAGAGCTTCAGACATGGTGGTGTTCATCCATCAATGCGGCTGCGAAGGAAAAGAGACGAGCAACAACAGCAGTTCTCATTTACACGGCATGGAATCTATGGAAAGAGCGTAATAGGAGGATTTTCGATGGAATTCAGTGCTCTGAGTTGCAAGTTTTCTTCTTTATCAAAGAAGAAATTCAACTTCGACAGAAGGCCTGTGGCACGCCGAGTGTCGACTAGGAGCAGCATAGTGCATCTTAGAGCTATGAGATCGGAGTTTATATTTCATCATGTAATCTTATTTATGTAAACGGTTCACTCATCTCTCTCCTTATATGATATGGCAGTGCTCCTGCCCCTTTACGTTTCAAAAAAAGATACTGGAGATCAACGTCACGACAGCCTTGTCCACTACCAAACCGATTGTCCTCACCTCAAATGAATGATAAACGCACATAGTATGGAAACTTTTGTTCCCATTGGCAACTGTCCGACATGGTCTGGCGCATCAATTTACCTTTATTTTAGCTAATTAAGTGTAAAAGGCTTGATGATACGATACCACATGTTCTGGCATGTAAAAGGTTTCTTCGAAATTGCTATCACACCATAAAAATTGAAACTATGAAGAAACTTGGTACAGAGCCAAAATCTGAATGACAGTCTGACACGGTCTTCAAAACAAAGTTCGTTCAAGGTGCAGAGCAAAAATTTCTGACAGCCTAACTGGTTTCCTCATCCTGGATGACTGTAACTAAGAAATGAGTTAAGTACTTACAAGGTTGCTTGGAGACAAATCAAACAGCACCCTAACCATCTCTACTGTGAAACAACAGCCAGTTCCAAGCATGTTATCTGTTAATGATTTCTCTAAATGTTAGACAAAATTCCTCCATCATGTCATAAGTCAATCAAGTTTAGAAATTTAGAGAAATGTCAAAGTTCAGTTTATCTGATTACCAAGCATTTCAAGCTCAGGTGTATTATTCTTTCCTTCCAACTCACAGGTGATTGCTGATGATCCCTCAATGGTAATTCCTTGAAAAATTGAAACGTAGCCAGGAATCAATAGATCAACTAAAGCATGGAAAAAAATAATCAAATTAATACACTGTCTTTGTCTGATACAAATACTGCACAAAGATAAATAGAGCTATAGAGGAACCTGCCAATCCTTCCTAGATCCAAATCCTAAACCAGGAAATAAAAAAATAAAACAACAATTTACGTACCAAAATTTAATGGCCAAATGATGCTACCGGTTCATATCAGATGGCTTCTGAAGCATCAGCATGGATCATTATGAGCGCATAAAAGAGAATTCAACAATTCGTTAATCTACATCCCTATTATCACATTCCCCAGCCATCATGAATAACCGCCTAAAATGCGATAGGTCTGGAAGTTCGTCAAAGTAATTAACAAGCTGCCGCCTCCATTATTACTTCTACACTGTAGATGGATTGCTTCAAACAATGTGACCATTTTGTGCTACATAATATTAACAAGGAAAACATCCACTGTTTTGAATAATAAAGAAAAAGTAATAAGATATTTTAGTACACTTTTCAAGTTATCCAATTAATTCATTTATATGTGGAATGTAAATGTTAAAGGTGAAATTTAGATATAAGAAAAAAGGATGGGCCACTGGATGATAAAAGAGATCTAGTATATAATTCAATTGCAGACAGTCGCTATGCTTCTGGTGCTTCTTCAAATAATGTTGTTCCATTATACTCCCTCTGTCCCAAATTACTATTCGTTTTCGCTTTTATAGCTACATAGCTTTTGATATACACCTATATATATGCAATGTCTATATACATAGCAAAAGTTATGTATCTAGAAAAGTCAAAACGAGTATCATACTGTTCAAGAGGAGGAAAGTGATCAATGACTGATCAGCCTATGCCTAGTATTAACTGATACAATTTAATGTTTTTGAAAGTTAAATTAACCATAACTGAAGCGAAGTCTTTGAGCTGAAATTAGCCATAACTTAAGTTTTTAACCATAACTGAAGTGAAGTCTTTGAGCTGAAATTAGCCATGACTTAAGTGAAGTTTTTGAGCTGAAATTAGCCATAACTCAACTCATATTTGCAAATGGCAAAGTGAATATAAATGAAAATGATGAGACCAAAAATGCAAATCTCATGTGAACAATGGCACTCGTAAAATAGTCCAATATGTGCATTCCATAAAGTGAACTACATGTCACCAACATAGTTTTGCCATCGAATTGAGCTGGTTATCATCGTGTATTGGAATACAAAACCGAACATTTTCACTACCAAAGAAAACAATAGTTGATTTTTGCTACACACCAAGGTTTGACTGAACTTGTAAGAATCATGATGGTAAAACAAACCCCATATGTCAATTAAAAGAGCATGCACCTTCCTCAGTTAAGTGAATGTATCCAAGGTTTAATGGGTATGTTAACTTGACAAGAGTTAAAACAATAACTGAACTTCTTTATGTGTTAAGCAACCATAGCTTCACAAAGCGGCCGTCAGTGCCACCAGTCCTCCCCCATCTTCCCTAAACCGAACCTTTTTGCATCTGAATTTTGGTTATGTATACAACAATTTTCAGCTCACTGAAACAAAATGTTAAACATATCAATGTGATAAGAGAAATAATTACTAAGATGGTCCAGCAAGCCTTGTCAAGCTTCAAGCTTCCTGACACTGCGGATCTTATATTGCACCCTATTCTAACCAAGGAGAGCAATACAGTTTTCGTTACAACTACAGATCTTCTATAGCAAAAATTCAAGACTAGGCTACTTCTAGTGCCACTTATATCTGTTAAGAGGAAGAAGGATCCAAGAGATTTACAACTTGGATCAAAGCGTTAAGGGAATAATGTCCATTTCCATTTTCACAGAACAGAAATAACGTCTGGATGCAACCAGATGTTTGAGACAACGAGAGAGAAAGTGTGAAGATCCCAGCAAAAGAAGCCATATTGACATCTTACACAGTTACACTACCCTAACTGACCTAATCTCCATACCAATTAGCTTATTTAACCAACTAGTATGCTGTTGAGTGCACAAAGCACTAGCTGACCACACAAAACAACACTGCTCTTCCAGCAGCAACACCATCTTAAACCTGCTTCAGACAGAGGAAATGCAACTTCTACGATTGATCTGAACTTCTCGCAACTGAGTTTCCAACACTGTCAACCTTGCAGTTCAGACAGCAGCACTTGCTTCTTCTGAAGCGGGTAGCAGTGGACATTCACACACCGTCCTTGGCATCCCATCACTTTCAGCACCAGAGTCCGCACCAGCCAGTATAACCTCTCGTGTGTTGTTAGGGTACAATCCTGCACAATAATGGATGAACACACAAGCATCGCATCTCATGGATGTTTAATCAGTTTTTTTTTTGTCAAAGGAGCCCTTATTTCTCACTTTCCATGTTGCCCAGCAAATTGATGCCAACCGTACCCCTAGTAAACATATGCCGCACTCCTGTCAAAACTGTTTCAATCCAGCTACAAAACTGTTGGTAGCTGTTGGGTTTAGTATTAGCCCCAAAACAGGAAGCAATAATAGCACATGCCACTCATCACAGCACAACCAAAGAAAGATGATCCGCAGTTTCCTCTTGATCACAGAAATTACACGATGGGTCTCCCTGCCATTTTCTTTTCAACATATTATCTTTAGTCAAAATAGCCATATGCAACCACACAAAAATCTTATTTTCTGCAGAACCTTAGCTTTCCAATTCTGTTTCAGATTTTTCTCCCCTATCATACTTGGCCAAATGCTCATAAACAGATTTCACTAAAAAATTCCCATTTTTATTCCAGATCCACTCAAACCTATCCTCCTGATCTTCTAAGACCACATTATTTAATCTACCTAGTAGCCAGAGAGTAAAATTGTTCTTGGAAGAAAACTGGTAGATTTCTATTGAAAATGAGTCACCCACCAAGCTGCAGCAAAGTGCACGAACCTCATAATAAGACACCCTGGCCATAAAAAACCAACTGAAAACAAAACCAATTATCATCCAACCTTATTTCGAAAATTAGTATTAATACGTCAATAATCTTATCTGACAATACACATTGTTATCGTTTCAACAAGGGCACTGGCAGAGCCAGGGCCTGGGCTGCAGCCCTGGTTCCAAGCCAAAAGGACAATGCAAATTCTCTAGACATTGTACAGGTGTCAGAGGTTCAAATGACTGGATCTTGAATTGACACTTGATTAGCCCGCAGGCTGATTGCCTGTTTCTGTCTCCGCCCCTGAACAAGGGGGCCCTTTGTACAAGATGCAACTAATATGACTAACTGCTGGCTTGCTGCAAGAACCTACTCTCCCTGATTTGGTGGTACAGACTCTAAAGAGGAACCAAGAGCTAGCTACCATGAAATTCCAGAATAATATGACACAAAATTGCACCTTTTCTCACTCATTCACAGGATCCAGCAGTTTCTATGCAGAAATATGATAAAAATCGTTACCAGGGATTCTGAATTCCAGCATAGTACGGCACAAAATTCCAGCACAATATGACACAAAATCGCACCTTTTCCCACTCATTCGCAGGATCCAGCAGTTCTATGCGGAAATATGATAAAAATCCTTACCAGGGATTCTGAATTTCTGATTACAAAGGAATCCGGCGCACTGTTTCCCCCCTCTTGCCGCAAAGACCAAAGGCACTCATTACAATCACTGCAAAGATGACTCTCTCCCACCCCCCAACTCCATCCGCTATTCCTGGAAGCTGAAACCGGAAAGAGCCTGCCAGCCAGTAGTCAGGCGGCGATCTCCCTCCGCCGACAACCCTAACCTCGATCCTTCCGATCTCCACTCCCTCCGCCGACAACCCTAAGAAGCCCAATTAGAGGCCTGCCTTGCTATATATGTAGGCCTTCAGGACAGCCCAACAAGCTGAAAAGATTCATCAGAAAGGCCCAGCAACAAAACTAAACTAATCCATCAAATTATCCACACACACTCAATGAATGAACATTCCAATGCACAAAGATCAATCAATCCAGTAACAACCGATCAAAACTTCTAACCTCTTACACAGGCAATTGCCTTCACTCAGCAACAATAATCTTGCAGTATATACTGCAAACCTCCTGCTCAACTGCCTCCATACAGTTATGGGGCTCATGCCTGTCGCACAACTTTGAGCCGCCGCTGGGATTCGGGAACAGCCGTGGTCGCAGAGGGACTCCCAGGTTCCCGTCCTCCATCTCCACTGTCTGAAACGTCAATGGCAAGGAGGTCACGCAATGAAAACAAATTGAAGTTAATCAGCTAGAAATTAAGAGTAAAACCTTAATTCCGTCAGTTAGATCACCCGGGAGCTGATGGTCGTGGATCAACAGCCATCCATCCTTCCTGACAATATCGAAAACCTGGAAATCGTCTGCCGCGTCATGATGGTGGTGGTGCTCTTCACAGAACCAAGAGGAAAATGCCAGCTCACACCCGGTACAAAATCTATCAGGGAAATGCCGGCGGGTGTAATCACAATTGACGAGTTGATGGACAATATCCCGATTCTTTCCGCTCTTAACTGCGGCAAGCTGCTCGAAACAACAAACAAATTTTCACATGAAGCCAGAAAATCACAGCTTGGCAATTTGATCAATAAGCGTTAACATAACGACAGGAACACAGCAAAGAACAACATGAACCGACCAAGAAACGGAAGAGATCAAGAAAACCGCAAGAACGAACTAACCAGCCAAGGAGGCCATCACCATACCTCAACGGCCGACAGAACCCAATCAAGAACCGATTTGGGAAACAAGAATGAATCTCTGTCAAGAAGCTCGAAAATCGCAACTTGAACATCCGATGATGAGTGGCAATGTGATCAAGAAGTGCTAAAACAACGGCAAGAACGACATCAAACGACCAAGAAACTGAAGTGCTCAAGAACGCCGCAAGAAGCCAAGAACGTACTAACCACCCAAGAAAAATCCATCACCATCCATCAACGGCCAACAGAACTCAATCAAGAATCGCTTTGGGGGTCTTATGTTACCTTGCAGCTCGGGCTGCAGTGCTCCATCTGGACCGGGATGTGATCACCGCAGGGCGCGCACTCCCCCTGAAACCAGTTGTGAGGCAAGTTTGGCCGCTCTCTGCCGAGCATGACCCAGCTTGTGCCCTCGTGTTCCACCCTCTGAATCTTTGACCAATTATATCCGAGGCCTCCTCTCTTGACGTTGAGGGCTGAAACCGCTGGAAAGACACCCTCGAGCATTGTGATCTGCAAAGACCCAACGAAAGCTCAAGCTCAAGAAGTTATGTTCATAGTTCAAGAACCAAGACCAACGAAAACACAAGATAGAACGCGGAGTTTTCTTCTACAGAACTTACATCCATTGTACGTCGGGGCCCGACCCCGTGATCAGCAACCCCGTGATCGGGGCAGCACCGCAGGCACACGGCCTCCCGACAGATGCTGCAAAATGTCCAGCCGCCTGGACATGGGAGCCTGAAATCAACCTCCAGTAGGCTACCTAGGTAGCCCGCCATTGCTAGCTCGGGGGAGGCTGGGTGAGAGAACCGTTCGGAAGAATGAGAAGGGAGGGAGGAGGAGAAAGTTGAAATTCAATTGTTTCTTTAAGCGTAGATGAAAATTCTTGATTGGTGCAAACCTTTATATTGACACTACCCCTGACATAAGCCATAATGAAGTCGGTAGCCGGATTCAGTAACTTGCCTCACGCTGACTTACCTCTTCATCTCCCCTCTCCATTCTTGATCCAATGGCTCACATTGATGCAACGGAAAAACATTAGAACTTGCAGTTTCCAAGCACAAGAATTGGTAGTACTGAAGCAAAAACCGAACTGATTACACAGGAAGAAATTATGCAACCAAAAACTGAATACAAATTAGGCTTCAGTTCTTTAACAAGTCACTGAATCAGACTAAGACTAGTTTAAGATGGTATAAAAAATCATGATCACAAGAACAAGTGGATTGTGTTCAAGTATAACTTCAGTGTCTTGATAAGATTCAGACTGCAGTTTCAAGAACAAGACTGCAGACTGCAAACTTTAACGAGAACTGATTCAGCAAGAATATGCACTCTCTCTACATTGCCAATCTCTGAAACTGCATTTTGGTCAAATTGGAGATTCACCAACTTCAGTAAACCAAATCACAGATCAACAACACAGATCAAGCACACATCAACTCAGGTCAAGAACATAACATAGGCTTTGACTTACAGGTCAATAATGATGCACATAACATCAAACAAGTCCATCCAATAGTCTAAAATCTTTGTGATCTGAACTGGTCTTCCTGGTGTTGCTGAATTTGAAGAATGTTTGTGTTGTTTGAGAAATTGCATGTTCAAACTTACAGTATGGTTAGTTTCTTTATTCACAAATGACTAATAGTAGGATTATGCAACTTAGTACCCATGTTCATGTATGATAAAAACTTTACAATTACGAGTGACAAAATCACAAATAACAATGACTGTAATTTGAGCACCAAAACACAGATTGAGACTTGCTTCAGTTTTGGTGGATCAGTGTGATTACTTGTTTCAGTAAAGACCATATAATGATGCCTGTGCTAAGGGAAATGTTTTGTGTTGGAGACTATCCACAAAATGTATGTTGTGATGTCAGCCTTCATGGTTTGCCCTATGCGAGCACAAGATGCATGTTGTGAAATCAGCCTTCATTAATGTCCCTGCCTCGTTATACAGTAGTTAATGTGGATTTGTATGCTTGAGCTAATCATGGATCACAACCTGTGCTTGCATTGATATAACGGCTTATGAGGCTTGCAACACAGAGCTCTTCTGTAACTTTGCATACGACTTGGTGGTTTAAAATGGTTTAATAGGTACAAAACAATTTTATAGGCACCCACTGAACACTGAGCTCGGTAACTAAATTTTTCTGAACTCCAGCATGCTTATTTGTAATCTGTATAGGTAACCGCAGAATGTTAAAATGGCTTAATGGGTATAATCTGTATAGATAAATGCAGGATGAACAGCTGTTACTCGGTTTCCATAAACTAATCATCTCTTATCATGTCGGATAGGCCAGGAAGAGTGCCACATACGGATCGGCAACGATTCGGCGGATGGTTCTTATGGTGGCTCTGGCTACTGGAGTTCCTGTTTCTTCTCAACCTCAGATCCACCTCCTTTAAACTTCCTGAAGTGCAGTGTAGAACAGAAAGCTGATGCGCCAAAAGGAGGCCACAGCAGTCTGTTCTTCACTCAAATTCTCAAAATCTTTCTTTTCTCTAAAATTTATTTACCACTGTTACATTTGGTTCAATAATCTTCGATTCTATTCTCCGATTTTGCTTTGTCGGATTTGATTGACGTGAAATTGCAAATGGATGGGATGTAATGATAGCATATGTTACTGCTGACTTCTATAGTACAAAGGCAGATCATAAGTTAAGATGCCTTGATCTATTCTATTTTGTTAATGCCTTAGTAGATATGACGTTTTGCAACTAAGAGTTAATTTGCACATTTTTACAAGTGAGGTTTCTATCCAGTATACCCTTTGCAGATGTTGCATATATCTCGGTGCGTTCCATATGTTCCTTATTTGCTCGTTTCTTTTAAGATGAAAAAAGGTAGGTTCAAATTTAATGATTGAAATATGTAGAGGGACCCAAAACAACTCTGGCCTGATTAAGTTATGTAATCATCTTGCTTCTCAATTTCTCATCCAACCAGATAATATGCAAGTCACCGGACTTGGAAAAGGATCAATAGCACATAGCTCATGTATTTTGTTTCCCAAAGTTAGGATGGTGCAATATACAGTTCTGGAATCGGGAATGAAATGAATATTATTCTAAGACTGACAATTTTTAGACCATGGCATATATATGATGACGATTGACGACGAAGAGGAATCTAATATGGGTCTATCTAATATGTATGGAAAATTGGGAGTATGATGTTATTGTCGGATGAAGAATCGTGAGGCTCTGGAGCACTTAGTTTTTAGGGTACTTAATGCTCAGACACCAATATCAAGTGCATCAATTTGTATGAAAGAGGACACACATTTGCAATGGTAGCTGGCAGTAGAAGGTCTATTCAATAACTTCTTTGCTTACTCATCACATTGTTTACCCCCCCCCCACACACACAATGGCTTATAGAAAGGACTCTAGGGTACCCCTAGGCGGGTTGCCGGTCTAAAACACCGACACAGCCCTCCGATTGGGTGAAGCGTAGCTGTCAGATGAACTCATAAAAAATCCACGTCTGCCTCCATTTCACGCACCCACATGGGGTATGCGCCACCCGACCCCACGTGGGGCCGCTCGCCCCCCTCCCCCTCGTCCCCATCCCACGCACATGCGCGTGGGACCGTGAGGGCCAGCTCGACGGCGCCCTAGCAGCTGCAACACGTGAGTCCCATTGCGACATGTGCAACACCAGATCTACTTTTTGCAACATCCAGTAACATAGGTCCGAAGCAATTAGAACACAAACATACGTCTGGAACACTTGCAAAAACTTGCAAATGCTGGAAAACACTTGAAAAGCTGTTGCAAAATATATACGACATCCTGATGAAACATTTGGAACGGATGTTTGCAACATACGTGTATAGCCACTGCAACATATGCATCATCTGGATCTACTTTTGCAATATACGTATGAAAAACAGATTAAACATTTGGAACAGATGTTTGCAACATACGTGTATAGCCACTGCAACATGTGCAACATGTGCAACATCTGGATCTATTTTTGCAACATCCATATGAAACACTTGCAACATACATCTGAAACACATGGAACATATGCAACATCTGGATTTACTTTTGCAACATCCATATGAAACACTTGCAACATATATCTGAAACATCCGAAACACATGGAACATACGCTTGCAACATGCAACAAAACCTGACGGGAAGAGCACTGCACAGTGGAATCCAGTGTTAGGAAACGATGGAGGAGGAGGATGACAGCAGGTGGACGACACCTTTACCCATGGAGCAGCTCCTCCGGTGGCTGGTGCGGCTTGCCCCTAGCCCAAGGGAAGCGGTGGCCTAGGCCCGGTCGTGCCGTAGCACTCGAGTGGCAGCCTGGGCGGCTGCGGAGGTGGAGGCAGGGTAGGAGAAGGGGCGACGGCCTGGGTGGGCGCGAACGCCGACGACGACGGGGAGGCTGCCGCGGTCGGGAGCCAAGCCCACTCCCTGGCTCCAGAGGGAGAGAGAGATTTGTTGGGTGAAAGGAGCGGTGGGTGAAGGGATGAGGCAGGGAAGGCTTCCGTGAGACCGCGTGTGGAAGTGTCTAGTGGAAGAGAACGCTTGGACCAAACTGGGCCATGTAGCCATCCGACGGGAGGACTCGTGTTCGGACGTACGACTTATAGCATTTCCGTTTTAGGTTTGGACCTAATTTTAATTCTGGTTCCACCTGTTTCTTTTTTCCCCACGCTATCCTCTCCTGAATCACGCACCGATGATGGACCAGATCCGAAAAGTCAATTTTTTTTTCCCACGCTAACCTTGCGCACGGACGGACCAGAATCCGGAGCACTCTCCAAATCCAAAAACTCGGTTTCTTTTTTTTTTCCACACTAACCTCTCCTGAATAACTCTCAACAAAAACCGCGAGAAGGGTTTTGAACCCTGGTTTTAGGCTTCCCAAGAAAGAAGCACACCACTTGCACTACAATTTTTTTTGTGTTATATGAGCGCATTCGACCTCATTTGAATGTTCCAGCACATCCCATAAGCCAACCGGTTACTATCATCAGTCATGCGTGGCAATAGATATAGTCGCGTTCCTTTTATTATACGGGTATTAAAAAAATCCATAGCATGAAGTTTTTTATAGAAACAAATTCTAGCTAGATGTTTATTTTTCAAACTTTAGGACTATTTATCAGCTTGAAAAGAAAAAAAACATGTTTGGGGAATCTAATTATATATTGGAGTAGAAGAGGATAGAAATGAATGAGTATGAAATGGCGCACTAGCAAATATGTAGAGATTCACGGAGTTCAATAAAGATATAGTGATAGAAGTGGAAAAAATCCACGAGTTTCAAAAATCCAATTATCATTTCACCATAGCAACGTATGGCATTTTTCTAGTCACGTACTCCCTCCGTTCAAAAAATGATATTTTAACATTCAAAATTTGTCCTAAAAGAATGACATTCTAGGATTTTAATCTTATGCATGCATATAGAAAATGGAGAAAATATTCTTCATTTTTTATTCTCCATTTTCTATATGCAAGTTGAACTAACTAAGGGTACATGCATCTTTTTCATTCACCCCTAATATGTCTGAAAAATCTAAAAAATCAATTTTTTTTGGACGGAGGGAGTATGCAATGGCAACACAAGTTTGTGTTGGCCTCAGGATCCACGTACGTAACGTGAGTTTTAAAAAGGCAAAAAAAAGCATTGAGATTTGCAGTGAAACTTAATTTCTTATTTACTAGATATTTTAAAAAAAATCACACGCATGCTGGACGTGCATAGAACTAGTATTGAGAAAAGAGAGTGTTTTGGTGGAGTACATTTTTCCCAATACAATAGTTGGACTAGGGATTGGGCGTATTGTAGATGCTACTGGAGTTCGGTTTGTTTCTTCCAAATTTAATAATTCATTATTCATCATTTATCAAAAGTAATATCTCCTTTGATAGTCCAACGAGCAGTAACTATATCCCTCTAACTATCTGACGACAGATTTGATCATAAAAATCTATCTAATTTCTGACCTTCTGACTACAATTAACGGCTCTCTTTTTCCTTCTTACTTTATCCGCTCCCTTCCACATCGTGCCTGACACCGCCGCATGCTTCTGCCTAAGGACGCGCTCCCCCACCTCCGCCCAGCCTGGCTCCGGCGGCGCCATAGCATGGAGCTGCCGCCCCCGCGACAGCTCCCTCCCTAATCCGGCTGAATCGGATGCCCCCGCACCAAGCTCTGCCCAACCGCCATCCTCAACCACCGTGGCCGGCGGTGCCCCCGTCACCTCACCGTCCTACCCTCCGCCCACCTCCTCCGCCATGCCGACAGCCTCCCCAAGCATCTCTCTACAGTCAGGACCAAACCTGAACCGAGTTTACCGGAGTTAGCCATTGTTGGAGAAGAAGAGGAGCTCGCCGGAGAAGAAGAACCACACGAATCTCAAATTGAGTCCTACAATAACAAATTCGACAAATTTCTCCCCCAAATCTGTCAACGGATGTCAACGGATACTTAACAAAACTCTAACTATTTTTGTGCTAAGCATTGTGATTCTACACGGGAAGTAGTCGTAAACCGACAACTCGTAACCTGCTACACGGCTGAATAAATATGTGCCACGCACCCCTTGTTTGGCATCGTTTTCCAAAACTTTTGAACGGTGCCCGTCGTGATGCCGCCTGTGCGACGACCCAGCGCCCATCCCGCCGCAAGTCCGTACACAGACGGGTGGCTGTCACGCCGCTACCGTATCGCATTCGCATCTGACGTTGGCGGCGGTGCGCCTCCGACCAATCTGCCCGATGACATCCTCTTTGGGATCTTCTCCCGCGTCTCGGGCGCCGCCGACGTGTCGCGCTGCGCCGCGACCTGCCGCCACTGGGGCCGCGTCCGCGTGGTTGCCGCGCGCGCCGCCGCCATCTCCCGCGCCCTGCCACCGCCCGCTAGATTCCTTCCTCGCCTCGCCCTCGGCTTCTTCCACCAGCAGCAGAACGGCGTCAGCCACTCCGTGCGTGTGGGGGCGCAGCTGCGCTTCATCCCGATGGCATCTACCTCGCTGCTCCTAGGCCCGTCCGGCGGCGGCGCCCGTCTCATCCACGAAGGCGGCGCCTTGTTCGAGCACGCCCGCCCCATCGCGTCCCGCAACGGCCGCTTGGTGCTCGAGCTCCGGCGCGAGGCGCGCGCCGACGGCCTCGCCCTTTGCGTGTGGAACCCCATGACGGGGGACGCGGCCGTGCTCCCAACCCTCTCCGGCAAGGACTCTCCTGGAGATTACGCATGCGCGATACTTACCGGCGACGACCTCGACGGCGTGCCGCCGCGCTCGACGGACTTCTTCCGCCTCCTCCTTGTCTACAACCGCCGCGCGGCTCCACAGCACTGCGGTCCTACTCGTCGGACACCGGCAGCTGGGGGGCAGAAGGCAACAATCCCGGTGTCAAGATCAGCTGCCATGTGCTCCGCCGGCTAGGCCCGGCCGTCGTGGTCCGCGGCGTGGCCTACGTTTGGCGTGCGGCTCGATGACGGTACGATGGCGGCGGCGGCAACCATGGACGTGTGCTCGGTGCCTTACGCGCTAAAGAACTGTAAGCTGGACAAGCACGTGCTGGGCGTGTCGCCGGACGGGAGATTGCGCTTCGTCGCAACCGGGTTCGTTGCAAGACGACTCCTTGTAATCTCCTCGTTGATCTCACAGCTTCAGGGCAGCGTCCACTACGACAGCACCGCCGGTGATATAAGCATCGCCGTACCCCAGATCGAAGTGACGAGGACAAATTGGAACACCATCAAGCTGCGGTGGTTCGGCGAGAAGACCGGCACGCTCATCTTCACCGTCGGGGAAACCGTCAGCACATGTGCGATCTTCGCGTTGAACCTTGCTAGCAGATCACTGGAGAAGCTGCCCCACGGCGTGAGCTACCATGCGTGCAGAAACCTCTGTGGTTATGAGATGGATCGGGCCGCGCTCCTTGCGTGGCTAGCTCCTCAGTAACATATCCCGTGTAATCTTTCTTCATTGGTCTCAAGTTTTGAGCGGAGATGCTAGCGTCCGAACTTTCAACTCCGATGCTACCATCGGACGATCGAGAAAAGGGAAAATTCTCGCCAAAAATAGTTATACGGATGTTTCACGTAACATTTTATCTAGATCTCGATTGAGATGGATAATGTGCACGTATACGTAGCTGATGAAGCTACCATGGCTCACAGGCTCACAGCCAATAAAAGCGTGATCACCGTTGTATAAAAAAGATGCAACACGGTACTGTATTTTTTATTTTTTTAAAAAGCTCAACATTGAGGATGTACTACTTCAACATTTTGAATAAATTGTACTAGTTTATTCAGAATTTTGATTTATATTTCACAGATTGTTAATTAAGTTTAAAAATATTAAAACATGTATAAACATACAAAATCATAATCCTATAAATATTGTTAAACATAGAGATTGGAGGGGGAAATGATAACAAAAGAGCAAAAAAGAAAAGCTTATTTCTCTATGCTATATGGCCTATTATTGATGACTAGTAAGAATTAGACCCAGGGATATTGAACTACTTTGCATGTCTTGTGAAATCATCTTTCACGAGATGGATGATACAGGTCCTGCGCTATTATATTGACCAGCGATCTTTGACGAGTTTTGTGCTTGCCTAAAATTTGTTTCAAGATTTTCTTTCCCTCATACTCTCATAAGTTCTCTGCATAGCTTAGGAAACATGATTACTCTTTTTTGAAAGCAAAAACATGATTACTCTTGAGAAGACCAAAAAACACTAAGAGCATCTATATCAGGGTTTTAAATCTTCGGATGTAGCTACCGGTATCTCCACATATAGCTGTTCGATAAGGGTCCAACTATTTGCTCTCTAATTCAATATAGCTACTGTAGCCTCATTTAGCCGGCGATTAGTTGTTTGAAGGCATATCGCTAAATGGCTTAGCCGAAGATTTAAAATAGTGATCTACATTAACGAATAACTAAGACGATGACCAATCACTAGTAAAAAATTCACCTTCCATGCGTCCCATTTTGTCCCGGTTTAAAGTTGGTCCGGGATAAAAGGTTCACCAACCGGGACTAAAGCTTGGTCACTGGTGGGGGGCTCACCTACTGGAACCTTTTATCCTGGTTGCAAAGGCTAGTGGAAAAAAAAGACCCTGAGAGGCCTTTTGTCCCGGTTTGAAACACCAACCGGGATAAAAGGCCTCCTGGGATTTCTTCTTCTTTTTTTTTGCAGCGCCTGCCGTGGTGACCCGTTTTATCCCGGTTGGTATTACCAACCGGGATAAAAGGTTGGTCTTTTGTCCCGATTGAGTGATCTGGGACAAAAGGACCCCCTTTGTTCCGATTGGTTTATCCCGAATGGATTTTTGGGAGATTTGCACCTTACCAATCGGGACTAAAGGCCAATTCTTTACCGGTGAATAACATCGTCGTCTGCTAAAGTCACAGTGGGTGTAAGATAGCATCTGGAGCCAGCATTGGCCGCGACGTCGCGTGTCGAGATGCTGTCAATCACCTCAGGACCATGTCGGAAGAAAATAGAAACGATGCCATCCCCATCCTTACCTTGTTAGATTTTTTTTTCTTCTCGAATATGCAGGAAAGTCGCGCATCATTGTATTAAGTAGAAAAATAGTTTACATCTACGCTCATCGGAGGAGCTGTTTTGTTACCTCGTTAGCCCAGACTAGCAGTCTGGAACCTTCCTTGGATTAGTTGGTTGGTTAACCACCCTTCCCCGGAAGTGTCCGCGTCGTGGCGGTAGGTGTCATCACTGACCACTCCATGGACTAGCTAGTATCTGCGCGAGATGGATGCAAACCTACCAGTTTATTTTCTCGGACTTCCGCTGTGCCACCAACCAAAAAAATACGTACGGGCGGACGGCCAGCCGGCGCCCATACAAAGCTGGTTCGAAGAACATATGGCGTCAGACGACGGCCACACAAAGTCCATGCGTCACGGGTGACTACAGCTGCTATTGGTAAGCAACGTCACGGGTGATCACAGATGCTCCTCGCGTAAGCAACTGTAGTTGGTGCTGTCGTGCGATTCTCCTTCATTTCCTTCGTATTGATGGCACCTATCAGCTGTACACGTGGATTCATTATACATAGGTGCCATGTATGCATCGACCATGGTCCTGTCCTGTGTGTTTCACCGTGAAATGCAGGCTCGGAAAATGGGCACTTCAAGCTCTTCCCGTACTCCCTCCGTCCCATAATAAGTACATTTTTATAATTTAAAATTTATCTTAAAATAAGTGCACATATAAAAATGAGATCACCTAACTTTAGGTTATCTTCTTCTACTTTTTCTCTTCCCAAAGTGTAATGATTACATCTTTATAGGGTATATATATATAATTTCTCACTAACATTAATCTCTTCATCCAAACTCTAGAAGTGTATTTATTTTGGGATAGGGTGAGTATGTAAGAATCAATATTCACTATGCCAGAAAACATTTCCACTTGCGGTCAAAACCAATTTCTGCTGGCGGGTCTGGCACCCGCTAGCAAGCCACTACCAGCAGAAATGGTCTCTCTACTGGCAGGTGGACACCCGCCAGCAAAGATATGATTCGTATTGGCGGGCGATTAGAAGGCCCACCAGCAATGATATTTTTAGGAAAAATAAAAAAAATGGTTGTAGTCGCTCGTGCTATCGCAGCACCGCCACTCGTGTCGCCTGGGTTGCCCACGCTGCTCGCTACAATCGCCCGCGCTGGCCCTGCACTCGCCGTCCACCAGAAGGCTGCACCTGCCACCCGAGGCTGCCCCGCCGGCTGAACGCGCCGCCGACGACGGCCATCGGCTGCTGCGCTGCAGGCCATGCCCGAGCAGGCCGCCTGCGCTAGGCATGCCGCACCGCTCGCAGGCCACCTACGCCGGCATCCCCGCCGCCCGAGCCGGCCACCCGCCAGGCATCCCGCGCCGCCCGTCCAAGGCCCAGGTGCAGCTGCCCTGCAGGAGAAAGAGATAAGATAAAGATGTAAGGATGCGGAAGAGAGATAGGAAGAGGAAGAGATAAATACCAAGGGAGCTGGGTCCACGCGTACACGGGGCACGCCGTGCCACCCGCCCAAGCCTCAGGTGTAGCTGCCTTGCAGGAGAAAGAGATAAGGTGAGAGAGGAAAGAGATAAGATAGAGATATGAGGATGCAGAAGAGAGATAGGAGGAGGAAGAGATAAATACCGAGGGAGTTGGGTCCACATGCGAAATGCATTTGTGCTGACGGGTGATATAAGTACCCGCCAGCACCGATGGAGGCCATCTATACTGGCGGGTGGTTATGTCACCCGCCAGTACAAATGTGACGGGTTTTAACGGGGTTGGCCACTTGACCATTTGTGCTGGCGGTGGTAATCTTGCCCACTAGCAGTAAAAAATCAAGGTGGCAGCACAAATCGTTTCTGGCACAGTGATTTAGCATAAACCAATTGCACCCCCAATATTTAGAATTATATTGGATCCTGTCACAAATAAGCAGCACCGTTTGTCACGTGTAGTTAAACATTACCAAACTTTAGGTACACATTACTAATAATGATTTCATGTGCCCCACAAAACAAGAACATCGATCACTCTCTGACTACTCTTTCTATACAAGCACAGCCATGGAGTACGTACGGTGCACCCACAAAAGGCCGGCTGGACAAGCAAAATGCCAACCCGACCTGATGCACGAGCACGACCCAACCTCCTCGCCGAGAACGATCTGAGACGGACGAACGAACCGATCGTTCCACCACGTAAACCAAAAGCCCCGGAGAGATCCATCACACTCTACGGAACACCAGAGACATGCCCATGCACAGTGTCTGCGGAAATGGGCGGCCACCAACTCACCGAGGAAGCAGCGGACAACATCGAGCGAGTGACGCGTAGCAGTCTTGCACGGCTGCTTGGAATGCTGGATTTGTGGCTGGCCGCGATGCCAAATGGCTGTGGCTACCCCTCCGGTGCCGGGTTCACCAAACCACTCTTTACGGACGTCGTTACTATGATGTACCAAATATATATACTATAAAAATGAAAAATATAAAGTTCTCTTATTGTGTTCTTTAGGTGATGCGGATTTAGATTCTTATCCCCTTTCTGAACAATTTGATTTTATATTATGTATAGTTCTTTACTAAGTAAATTACACCCACCATACAATAGGTGGATGCAAATTGGTCCAACAACTTGTAAAATGCTCAATTCAATATAATAACTTGATAGGTGGGTGCAGATTAGTCCAACAACTTGTAAAGAGCTCAAGTTAGCTTAATGACTTAGCAAATTTGTGCACCTACAGTCCAAACGTTACATGACAACGTATTAAGCAAAGTGCATGGACATACAAATTTTCTTGCAATCAATAATTCTGTTTTTTTATCGTTAATCGTGACATGTCTGTTGCTTCTCAACGGTGCTTAACTTATTTGTTCATTAGTTAAATTGAATCAAATTTAAGAATTATGCAATTGGCATTACTAAAAGACTAAAATAAATAAGAAAGATCTTTGGACCTTAGCTTTCTTCTGTGCTTCTCCTCATGTATTCAACTGTAAAAGAACCATGTCTATTTCTATTATTTTTGCTCATTTTACTTTTCAAAAAACTACATGAGATTTAAAAAAATATTTATGTCGAATTTCTAAAAGATATTGTTAGTATATATTAACATATTATTTTTTAGCTAAACAAAAATGCATATCATCAAACATATAAAATAGTGTGAGCAAATTTATCAATATTGAATATGAAATTAAATATTCCTAATCAAAATTAAATTATTGTATAAAAAAATTAATACGAAGGTATAACATTAATTTCCTAAAAACATAAAGTTCTTGTTCTGGGTGAATACATTACCATAGCGACACGAATATTAATGGTCAAATAATGCTCAATGACTTGTTCGGACGCGAATATACTCTGACCCAGCATTAGAAAATAGGTTGCTTATTATATTACCTGGACTGCGGATGTACCAATTTGACAAGTTATTGCACTAAATTGGGCAGTTTACAAGTTTTTTATTAATCTACACCAAGCTATCAAATTATTATACTAGATTGAGCATTTTTCACGTTACTGGACCAATCTACACCCACATGACAAGTTATTGTACTAGATTGAACATTTTATAAGTTGTTGGACCAATTTGCACCCACTTAACAAGTTATTATATAGTTGGTGCAATTTACTCTTCTTTATTTTGATAACAAACATCGTCCTTCTCTATATTTATATAGTTCTACTGTCATTCATTTGTCTTTCTTGTCTATTCAACGAATATAACCTATCAATTCCTTTGAGCTCTAACCGAGCAAGGGATCATGAGTTACCATCATATGGGATCAATTATTGAACATAAAGTTTCATACATCTATGTATCGTTCATGAAAAAAAAGGTAAACGGAAAAATAACAACCAAACACTTGGAACATGGACCAGAGTCAAAAGGAAGCTCTCACCTACCCACCAAAAAACCTTTTCTGTGCTACTCCAAACCCCAAAAATCATTGGCCACACATCTCCTCCACTCTGGTACACACCCTGCAAGCCCAACCAAGCGCAGCGCCCTCACTGCCGGTGGGCCCCGACCGTGGACTCACTAACGCCGCATCCACCAAACCCCCTCCGGTCCTCCCCTACGGCCCTACCTACCGCATCGCCGTCAATTGTAACGCCAACTCCTCTGTCGTCCCGCCGGCTCACCTTTATATGCGCACGGACGTGTCCCTTGGACTCTACACTCTCCAGGAACAACCGCCGTTCCAGCGCGCCAACACAACAGAGACACACAAGAACAGTGAAGAGGGCAGCGTGCCCGCCATCCATCCCGGCTTCGTCGCCATGGACCTCCGCTTCGCGGAGAAGCTCCTGATCGGCCTGTTCGCGTCCGTCGTGGTCGCCATAGCGGTGTCCAAGCTCCGCGGCCGCAAGCTCCGCCTGCCTCCCGGCCCCGTCCCCGTGCCCATCTTCGGCAACTGGCTGCAGGTCGGGGACGACCTCAACCACCGCAACCTCGCCGCGCTGGCCCGCAGGTTCGGCGACATCTTCCTCCTCCGGATGGGCCAGCGCAACCTGGTGGTGGTCTCCTCCCCGCCGCTGGCGCGGGAGGTGCTCCACACCCAGGGCGTCGAGTTCGGCTCCCGCACCCGCAACGTCGTCTTCGACATCTTCACCGGCAAGGGCCAGGACATGGTGTTCACCGTGTACGGCGACCACTGGCGCAAGATGCGGCGCATCATGACCGTGCCCTTCTTCACCAACAAGGTCGTGCAGCAGTACCGCGCCGGGTGGGAGGCTGAGGCCGCCGCCGTGGTGGACGACGTGCGCGCCGACCCCAGCGCCGCCACCGAGGGCGTCGTGCTCCGGCGACGCCTGCAGCTCATGATGTACAACAACATGTACCGCATCATGTTCGACCGGCGGTTCGAGAGCATGGACGACCCGCTCTTCCTCCGCCTCAGGGCGCTCAACGGCGAGCGCAGCCGCCTCGCGCAGAGCTTCGAGTACAACTACGGCGACTTCATCCCCATCCTCCGCCCGTTCCTCCGCGGCTACCTCAGGATCTGCAAGGAGGTCAAGGAGACACGTCTCAAGCTCTTCAAGGATTTCTTCCTCGAGGAGAGGAAGTGAGTAGTTCCTTCATCCATTCCATAATTTCGTTGGACTAGTGGCAGTGAGAGAAAGTGGGAGAGCAACCGGAACAAACAGAACAAGCACCGTGCGACTCTGACGAAAAATCATATGATGTGCTCACATGGTGGGTGTTTCTGCAGGAAGCTAGCGAGCACCAAGGCCATGGACAACAACGGGCTCAAGTGCGCCATTGATCACATCCTGGAGGCGCAGCAGAAGGGGGAGATCAACGAGGACAACGTGCTCTACATCGTCGAGAACATTAACGTTGCAGGTACGTGCAGTACAGACTAACTTAATCACCCTTCAGGATTAGCATGGCAAAAGACTATTGTCCCTGGAATTTAGTAGCCTAGACTAGAAGTTTCTGTCATGCACTTCCAAGACGCAACGATGGCGCCATGTGAGGCCCAGGAACATTCTGCAACAAAAACTGTACTACAGCACTTGTGTTGACAAGAAGGCTACAACACCTGCAAAAACGCTTGACGTGATAGCCCAACATACCAACCAGTGTCAACAGTGTCCGTGCATTGCAATTTTCATCACAGCTACAAAAATAATCGATCAATTTTATCACAGTCGGAGCTGCAATGCAACTGACAGCAGTAGCTCACTCGTTCTTGTCTGTTTGTGCCTCTGCAGCGATCGAGACGACGCTGTGGTCGATCGAGTGGGCGATCGCGGAGCTGGTGAACCACCCGGAGATCCAGCGGAAGCTTCGGCAGGAGCTGGACGCGGCGCTGGGCCCCGGCCACCAGATCACGGAGCCGGACACGCACAGGCTCCCCTACCTGCAGGCCGTGATCAAGGAGACGCTGCGCCTGCGCATGGCTATCCCGTTGCTGGTGCCGCACATGAACCTCCACGACGCCAAGCTCGGCGGCTACGACGTCCCCGCCGAGAGCAAGATCCTCGTCAACGCCTGGTACCTCGCCAACAACCCTGACAGCTGGAGGCGGCCCGAGGAGTTCCGGCCGGAGCGCTTCCTGGAGGAGGAGAGGCACGTCGAGGCCAACGGCAACGACTTCAGGTACCTGCCCTTCGGCGTCGGCCGCAGGAGCTGCCCCGGCATCATCCTCGCCCTCCCCATCCTCGGCATCACCATCGGACGCCTCGTCCAGAACTTCGAGCTGCTGCCGCCGCCTGGCCAGGACAAGATCGACACCACCGAGAAGGGAGGCCAGTTCAGCCTCCACATCTTGAAGCACTCCACCATCGTGTGCAAGCCGAGAGCGTTCTAGCTTCGAAGAGCTGGCCGTGTGTGATCGATGCTCCGGAGTGGGAATGCTCTGTTCCATCTCTTGGCTGTCTTAATTATATAGTAGCTCTCTATCTCTTCAGAGTAGATAAATATTCAGACAAATGTTAATCGCAAGAGAGGGTTGGACAGATAAAAAACAAGGGATGAAATGTAGAGATCTGATAATTATTCAATGCAGCGTTCAATTGAAAAAAAAAACTCGTTGCAAATAACCAAGTCTGTATCAAGGTTTTTGGAGTCAGTAAGAAGCATGTACGCACACATGCCACTTACCGCTCACTCCCAGAGCTCTGGCAGAAGCAATGCAGTTTTCCTTTCAGATTATTGCAGAGTCTCCGCATGACTTTGGGGTAAACAATACAATTTCTATAGACCATTCCAATTTCTCCAAAATAGTACTGATATCATGGCAGTTTTCTTCTGGTTTAAGCAAAGCAAGAGTTGGCATAGGCAACATTGGTTGTGATGTTTAGTCTCTCCTAACTCTTAACTGTCTTTTTGGTAGCTGGATGCATTATCCCGCGGGGCGGTTTGGTGTTTCCTTAATTTCATACTTATCAAAATATAAGCTAATTTCATAAATTTTGTGAAGGCAACTTTTTAGTGATTAGCCCTCCATAATTCTTGCCCATGTCTTGCGGTATGTGATATAGTTGTAGTATTTTCGCAGCCAATGTTTTTTTTGTCATGGTGGCATGGCGAAAACGGTGAAATTCTTATGTGGACGATGGCGGCAACAATAATCGACAATGAGGATAAGTGCTATATTGTCATCATAAAGATGAGAATGGAAACGACTATGGTGGGATAGAGTGGTGTGTCCCAGCATAGCAGCTAGCCTCTCTAACGGGAGGCGTTGGGGGCGATATGGGGAGATAGAGCAGGAGGTAGGCACGAGTCAAGTAGGTTTGCGAGGACTCGCATGCAACTGAGTTGCCGGTCAATCGGGTCGTAAACCCAAAATAGTCCGCATCTAGTGGCTCAACGGACAAATGGAGCCATAGACAAATGGAGAATACACTTTAATACAGAGAGATTTATTGCAATAAAATTAAATTAACCACCCATTGCCCAGTTCTACTTCTTTTTCCTTTTCTCATCATGATTGATCCTGAATTTGCTCATTCCCTGTTGCGTGTGTTAACCTGCCTTAGCGGTTCTCCTATTCCCAAAGTCTTGCCTACATATTTGCTATTCTGCAAACACTGCCAACCCCTCATCATCCATGGCAGGGGTGAAGCTACATTAAAAAAATGCAAAACAGTGATTGAGGTAAATTTTTCACCATATTACCAATAACATATTAACTCTATGCACCCACAAGCCAAGCGCACCCCCTCCAATTTGCTTTAGTTTCGCGATGTTGGTATGTTGTCTAAGTATATAGGACCATATTTCTAACTATGAAGAACCGTGTACCTAGAGATAGTGGTTAGAGAAAAAAAGAGAAAAGTAGTAGATAGTTGTGCTCATATGATGGATAGGAAGCTAAATTTTGGACGACGAGTGCGAAAAAATTTCAATGCCTAAATGCCAAATCTTCCAAATGGCTAAGATCCTGTTTGTTTCCATTGTAAATTATATAAGTTGGAGTATAGTACCCATATAGTAAAAGTCCATCCTAAAACCGCAAATAATATGAAATAAGCTATTATTTGCGGTCCCATGTTGATCCTAAAGTGTTTTTTTACCATATTAGGCTCTGTTTAGATTTTGTTTTATACTCACTCCGTTCCAAATTGTAGGCCGTTGTGGCTTTTTTATGCATAATTTTTGCTATGTATATAAATATAGTGTATGTCTAGATTCATAATAATATCTATTAACCTAGATAAGTTAAAATGGTCTACAATTCGAAACAAATGGGTATAAAAAAAGTAATGTTTCCGAGCTCCGCATTGAACCAAGTTGGCAGAAGCGTTATTATCAAACAAATTTAAATACTATTGCCTCAGTGGTCAGTGCCAAATTATAACCTTTGAGCACAAATCTCGAGGTTTAGCTTCTACTATTGTTCTAATTCTTCGAGCACATGCTTGATGCTTCCTCTGCATCTTTTCTCTGAAGAAGCTCCCTTGTCAATACTTGTCCATGCCTCGGTACATGCACGGAATACAACTAGCATGTGCATGGTCATTGCAAAGTTGCAAACCATGCAACTTGTCGTGCCGAAATACTTGCATTGCACTTTCTTGCTAGAATGAGCTGTGCCATGCGCTCTGTCCGTGTCCAGATTCTCTAATCATCAAGGGAAGGGGCAAAAGTGCAAATATTTTTGACCCCCTCTTCCAGGTAGGCCCCTCTCCCGTCGTGCCGGCGTGCCCGGTTTCCTCTTCCCCTTCCTCTCACCTCACCCTCCTCGACGCTACTTGTCCACCGCCCCGGATCTACCTCGCCGCGTCGGCGCGCGGGACACCACCCACCGACGCGAGGGGGCAATCGAGGCGGACGAAGCGCCGCGCCGGAATTCGACGGGGCATCGACCACCGGAGGCGTAGAGCAAAATGTTCAAGTTCCTCAAGGAGGTGGTCGCGGGATCCGGATCGGGCCTCAAGGACTTCCCCTACACCATCGGCGAGCCCTACGCCTCCGCCTGGGGCTCATGGACGCACCACCGCGGCACCTCCAAGGTACGCCGTCCGCACTCTTCCCCGTCTCTCCCGATCGATCAGATCCCCCGTAGGGCTGGTCGGAGGTATTCGCTGTGTCGCTGATTAGGTTCGTAGGCTGGAACTGTTCGGTGTATCGCTGGTTCTGTTGGTCGACTTCGAGTTGGAACAATCCGGTGCGCTATGCTAGCGTGTATTTTGGTGTGCGTGTGAGGGTGTTCTGTGGGCTGTGGCCCGTGCGCTCTGTAGCAGGTTGAGCTCTCGGTGCTGTTTTGGTGTGGTTTCGACTGTGTTGGACTGTTGCTAGATTTAGTAGCTTCTAAGGATCACAATTGGTTGATTCATTGTAGAGTTGACTCGAGTTAGTTTGGTTTTAGCGGATGGAAGGTATTTGGTTTACATTTTGCAGGATAGTTGTGTGCAGTTGTTCAAACCTGGGTATGCTGGTTTGATTGTGTAATTCTTGTGGAGCTCACGTGCCACAGCATGCCATCCAACTTGGTGAGGTTCAAGGATAATGAGGATATTACTGCTACCAGCACTTACGTTGCATTTGAGTTTTTGGTGTTATATCTAAGTTTCTTCATGATATTTTTGTTATCTGGAGCTATGCTCTTGATTTCATCTGGTGCTATTGGAGTGTACGGGTATGAGGTGGTTTCTGGGATGTGATGCCTTGGGACGCCTGTGATTGCGATGTTGACTGCGAGTATTGCAATAACTGATTTTGGCCTGAAGGTCTCACACTATACTTGGCAGCAACTGACTCATTGCTTGTGTGGAGTTACCCAAAACCTTTTAGATTCTTTTGGTCCAACCTTGGAGTTCTTTAGAAACTGTAAGCAAGTTTGAGCCTCTACAAAGGGTTTGGTGCACACAGCTTGTTTCACTATTACATCACACCAGCAGTAGGCTGAGAAGATGATAAAAGCAAATAATTACCAAACCTAGGATGAATTGCAATCTTAGTAATGGTTAATATATTTTCAAATATGCAGAAGTTTAGAGATCGTGTGTCATGTTATGATTCTGGTGATTATCAGCAGTTGATAGAGTTTTATTATTCATCCTAGGTCTACCATTAATACTGATTTTTCTGGTGCAGTTTTGATTTCTTAAGCTGTTATTCTTTTTTTCACCAAAGGATTATTTTGTCTTAATTTTTGTTAGATATGTATGCCCTTGCCAACACTATTTTTGCCTTGTCTTCTCCAGGATGATGGATCGCCTGTGTCAATTTTTTCTCTGTCAGGGAGCAACCCTCAGGACAGACACTTGGTTGCTGGTCGCAATGGTGTTAAGAGATTACGAACGGTATGCTAATAACTGTAGTCATTCGGTTTTGATGATCTATAGTGCTGTAAATTTAAGAGTTAAGACTTAATGTGCAGTCTGTTGTGGCAAAATGTCAAGGCTTAAAAAAAAATCCCGGTGGCAATAAAGCCTTTTTTTTAACTGAAAATCTGGACAATCCCTTAAATATTCTAGATCAAATGGAAGGCAGCAATTTGTGCCAAAAAAGAAGAAAAAGATTCTTGTGATATTTCAGCATTACTTCTATGTGCTGTTTTGCCCACAGCATATCGCATCGTTTCTGTTGTCTTACTTTCATCAGAAGGAGCACCTCTGAAATATACAATTTTTTTCTTTGGTAAGTTTGCTATTTTGTTTCCCAATATCTGCTAAGTCAGTTTACTGCTGTTGTGGCTACTGCAGGTGCGGCATCCAAATATCTTATCCTTTTTACACAGTACTGAATCAGAAGTTCCTGATGGACCTGCCATGAAGCACACAATTTATATTGTAACAGAGCCTGTTATGCCACTTTCCGAAAAGCTCAAGGAACTGAATCTTGGTGGCACCCAGAGGTACCATGATCTTCTTGTACTTTTGTGTTCATCAAAATGTTCATTCACTAAGAAAAATCTTGTAGTTTCTGGCATTTTATCAATATATTTTGATTCACCCCTGTTATTTGTTTATTTATTTTCATTGAACTACATGCCACGGTGGCTAATAAATAATGGTGCAGGGATGAGTACTTTGCATGGGGGCTTCACCAGATATCGAAAGCTGTGAGCTTTCTCAATAATGACTGCAAGCTTGTAAGTCCCTGCATTAAGATTTGAAGAAGATTGCAATCTGGCTAAAACCTTACATAATTTGTTGCTTTGCGATATTCACTCATAGATTTTGCATTGATGATTTCTCATCATCCATTCTTGCTTGTGGTTGTTTTGTGGCGTTTACTTGTGGTTTTATTTAGTTATAAATGATGGAACAATATTATGAAGCATGTGGGTCTGTATTCGTGTATGCTGCTTGCAACAGAGGTGATTCTTAAAATGATTATTTTTTTACTGTTCGAGTCTCGATCTAGGACATTTCCTTGTTTTGATTATTTGATGTGGGTGCCTTGTACACATATCATTGGATTATATAGTGCAGTCAAATTAAAACGGTGCGGTGTTAACACATAATTGGAAACTACAAAGGCTGGAAATGCTTTGTTTCTTAAATGACCTGATTGCCATCACTTGATCAATTCAGGTTCATGGGAATGTATGCTTGGCGAGTGTAGTTGTCACACAAACTCTGGATTGGAAGCTTCATGCTTTTGATGTTCTGTCAGAATTTGATGCTAACAATGAAGTCTCTGGTAGCCCCATGTTGGTAAGGACTTAATCCCACACCTTTATTTATGTTAGTTATATGTATCGCATGTATGCTTCCCTCTTCTATATCATTTGGTGAATATTCAAATAGTGCTATAAAATATATTAAAGCTTGAAAACTTGTTTTATTTAAATTTCTACACCTGTTTTGTTAGGGTCTACTTAGGCTGTTCCTAGAAATCAGGTTCAATATCTCTATTAGTACCATAGAAATTGATGAAAAAGATGGATTTTATAAATAATTCCTTCATAAAATAACAAAATGTTTGAGTTTATCTAAAAGCTGTTCTGATTTTTGTGTTTTTTTTGCAGCAATTTGAATGGTTAGTTGGAACGCAGTACAAGCCGATGGAGCTGACAAAGTCAGACTGGGCCTCAATTAGAAAATCACCTCCGTGGGCCATTGATTCTTGGGGACTGGGTGAGCATATCTAACTCTTAATTGTTCCTTGTCCTGCTCCTGCATTGCATGCTTGCAGTGATTAGGCCTATAGATTTGTTGGCTACTGTATGGGAGAAATTGTGTTCTAGCACTTACTATATGGGAGAAATTTGTCTGCACTTGTATCCATAGCTCCTAATCTTTTATGTTAAGTAATACTGAGGTTTTGGATTATTTATAGATAAAGGCACAAGGAACTAAACAGAAACATCAAAGTGTGAATTGATAAACTGATGCCATTCAGACTTATCTATTGTTTGCCTTCAGTGGTCTTCAATTCTTCATCATTTGGTTGCTATTTCCTTAAAGTTGAAATAATGAGAACATGACACTTATGACAGGGTGTTTAATTTATGAACTCTTTTCTGGAGCAAAGTTGGCTAGAACAGAAGACCTTCGAAATATTGCTTCAATCCCAAAGGTTTGCTCGCATAATTTCTCTTAGGAACTTATTTCGCAATGTGCTAACCTTTATTGGTTTTGGAGTTTCCCACTGGTCTAACTGCAGAAGTTTCTATGCATTTGTCATTTTGATGAGTTATTTACTATTTCTCCCTTGCAGTCTCTGCTTCCAGACTACCAGAGGCTCTTGAATTCCACACCTTCTCGTAGATTAAATCCTTCAAAACTTATTGATAACAGTGGTAAGTTCAACCCTTTTTTCTTGTCATTTAGTCATTTTTTGGGGTTCCAATGGAATTTTATTGAATCAATACATTTCTTCAGTGCTCAGTGCCTCAGTCTTATTACAATATTGTACCCTACAAGGTGGACGGCAATTGCATTAGTTTTTAAAAAATTGAAACAATGTCTTTGGCTCTTTGTTTTCAGAGTTTTTCCAAAACAAGTTAGTTGAGACCATCCAGTTCATGGAAGTTCTTAATTTAAAAGACAGCGTTGAGAAAGACAGCTTTTTCCGGAAACTCCCAAATATAGCTGAACAGCTTCCTCGTGAGATAGTCCTAAAAAAGGTACCCTCAAAATCTAGAGTTCCCTTGATTCATCCATACATGATTATTCTTTCTACCTTCGTTAATAGTTTTCCCAACCAGCTGGGTGATCATGTGCTTATTATCTGGACTACTTTGTGCACAGTTGCTCCCTGTATTGGCTTCTTCTCTTGAGTTTGGTTCAGCTGCTGCTCCAGCGTTAACTGTTCTGTTAAAGATGGGTTCCTGGCTTCCAGCTGACCAATTTAGTATCAAGGTGATCTTTTATTTCCACTTTTGATAGATTTGTTATGGTCAGCGCTGTTTTATGTTACATCAAATAGTCTGATTAATAGATAATGCTGGTGCTTTCAGGTTTTGCCTACTATTGTCAAGCTTTTCGCCTCCAATGACAGAGCTATCCGAGCTTGTCTTTTGCAGCACATAGATCAGTTTGGGGAATCATTGTCAGCTCAAACTGTTGATGAACAAGTATGTAATCTCTTTTGTATACAGACAATTGGACATCTGCATTTGTGTTTCTGGAACATTTTCTGCATAAATATATCTAATAATTTCTCTCTTTTTTTAGGTTTTTCCTCATGTTGCCACTGGCTTCTCCGATACTACTGTTTCTATTCGTGAACTGACATTGAAGTCGATGCTTGTTTTGGCACCAAAAGTGAGTTGCTTCTATCCTACTGAGCATATAGGTCTATCATCGAGAGATGTAGTTAAAATCTGATCATTCACCTGAGCTATGAAAAAGTATTAACTGTTCTGTCAAAATTTTCTGAATTTATCATTTACTTGGCCATGATTTATATTCCAAAGAAATCAAAAACCTTACATGTATTCCTTTGGTAACCAATTTTGGCATGTGTTCAGTTTTGTTCTGGAAATGTGTTTTTTCCAAGGTTAAATATTATCCAAAGTTAGGGTTAAACTCCGACTACTGATTTACTCCTATCATTTACTTTAGATGCAGGAGCGTGTACATAACACATACCAAATTGCCCTCCTGGGATTTTAGATCCTCAGGCAGTCCTTTTTATTTTCTGCTGAAAACTATGTTCCCTGATGACTAATTGTCTGGCCTGATACTGCAGTTATCTCAGCGAACAATCTCAGGATCCCTCTTGAAGTATCTCTCTAAGCTACAGGTGGGTGCTGTTCTCTTCTGATTGAGATGCCCTTTGACTCTGTTATACCTGGTTAGATTTGATGAGTTTTGTACTGCAGTTATAGTAAGCACTGCTGTCTGTTACAGGTGGATGAAGATCCCGGAATCAGGACAAACACTACAATTCTTCTTGGCAACATTGCAAGCCACATGAATGATGGGGTCTGTCCCAAAGATACTACTATTGTGTTACCTGTTTTCCTTGTTGATTTTCCTTGAATGTGTTATGTTCTAGTTAGACATGGTGAACACATGGCATTATGGAATTTCTCTGAAATTAGCTATTTTTAACATGTGTCAGTTGTGCATAAAGGAAAGGTTTGTAGCATTTTTTTTACTCTGGAAATCCATATGCTCTAATTCTGCTTTAAACACAAAATACAGTAAAAAAATGAATCCATAGGTATTGTGTATAAGCTTTTGCTTCCACGTTCAAGGTTCATGTTTATGTTAAAAGTGCTGGTTTTCACAGCTGACCTGACTGTAGGCCTGGTTAAGGGTATTCAGCACTATTTTACTGCTGAGGAAACATGATAAAGAAAAAGAAAAAAAAATATGATGAAAACTTCCTGTGTGGCTGTATCTATAATTCGCTCCTAAGTGAAAAGTAGAACAATATCTATATTAACCTGGAGATGGATTATGTGCTATTCTAGCATAATCTTTGCCTCTTTTGCTGACAAGGCTATGTTATCTGACAGACCAGGAAAAGAGTCTTGATCAATGCATTCACAGTCCGTGCATTACGAGATACCTTCCCTCCGGCCAGAGCAGCTGGTACATACCTTTGCAGATGTGCTGCTTTAGTACTTTTAGATCTATCCAGCAACAAGTATCAGAGCAAGTGTGCATGCTTTGTACCATAACTGACATTTGTTTACTCTTGCTTCATGGCAGGAATCATGGCACTGAGTGTCACTAGTTCATACTATGAGATGACAGAAATTGCAACTCGCATCCTGCCTAACGTTGTTGTCCTCACATTTGACCCAGATAGGTACAACCTCAGTCTCTACATTCTCCTTGTTTCATGTTTTAAATAACATGCTTCATCCCTGTAAAATTGCTGGGGATCTGTGAGATGATCGAGCGTGAGGTTTTATGGCGCTAGACCAGGTCTTGGGCCCCGTGAAGGGTATGTGTTTTGGTGAAGTTTTCACAATTGTAGTTGGCCCATTTCTCACACATATGTTGTAGACAAAAGAAGCGAAAGGAAGGACATGAGGTAATAGTCTTTGTCTCATCACCACACTTGAGCCCAACAGCTTCTCATCACCAATTCCTCCGACCCTGTGCTACTGCCTGCCGTCTACTAGTCTACTGCTACTAGCCCAACCCCTTCACCTTGCTGCTGCTGGAGAGGGAGAGAGAGAGGGAGAGAGAGATTGGCTCTCCTCACTTAGCAAGGTTTGCCTTGCCTCACCTTGCCAAGCAAGGCTAGGCTAATGAGCGATGTTGGGCAATAAAATCATGCCAACATGAATGCATGGCACTATTCATTCCATGTTTGGATATAGTACCATCAAATGTCCATCAGAGTTCTTTTTTTTGGCCCCTGTGAAGCAAGTTTTGCTTACAACTTTCTGTGATAACTGCGGGCCCATGATTCAGTAGCATACCACACAAAGATAGAGACATTGTTTGAGCACTCTGCACAGTTGCTAAAATAAATTTGCTTGATGGGTGCATTTCCAGTTTGAATAGAAGTTGTAAAGTAAGAAATGAAGTTAAACAATCTAGGTGGCAGGCGGTTGATTCCAAAATGGTTAATTGCATCCCATTTGTAACACTGCATTTCGAACTGTACTTTTCTGCATGATGCTTTGGTGATTTGGTCTTTAAAACAAATCATGTGATGTTTCTACAGTGATGTGCGAACCAAGGCTTTTCAGGCTACCGATCAATTCTTACAAATAGCTAAGCAACACCATCAAAAGGTACCCATATCTAGTTTGTTGTTTATGATCTATATCCACTTTGCTGGATCACTTTAGCCTACTAATATTTTTGCAATTCTTGTGGGTTACTAGCGACAGGCAGTATAGATTGTATTTTTTTTTATGTTCTGAAGCATCTCTTATCTTAAGACGTGATTAAGGCAGAAGGTAAAAATCAATAAAAATATACATCTGGATAATGCCAATTAAAAACACATATTCTAAAAGCATCACTGCAATTGATTCTGGATCCTACCATAAATGGAAGGGATCCTCAGAAATCTCATTTGCATTTTGAGCTAGTTATTCCAACTTTGTTCATTTTGATTCAAGGGCTTTTGTGCTTTACTGTTTTTGGAACTGCTCCTTTTACATTATTTCTGGGATAAGGTCATCTTCTGTAATTTTTACTAGTAGAAGTATTCTACTTTACCTTTATGTTCTGTCAATTTGCTATTCTTATGTTGTCTGATGTTTTAATTTTGTGTACTATAGCTTACCACGGGAGACATGATGGTGGCTGAAAGTACTAGTGTTCAGTTAAAGCCTGGAAATGCCAGTTTACTTGGGTAAGCTGTCTTGCCTCTATGTTGGCTGCCAAAATGGACACAATATTCTTTATTAATTTGGGTGGGTGGCTTGGTTCTCAATCAAATCATCTACACCAGTAACTAGTTATTTTCTCGTTGAAAGCTTGGCCTAAATGCATTATAAACTTCTGAGTGCCAGTAATATATTTACATGCGTGTATCAATTGTGTGCTGTCCAAAATCTACGCAACAGTAGAAAAACATATGCTGATTCTAAGAAGCCACCCCAATGCTAATGATTTGTTATTTTAGTCTAATTTAATGTTCTACTGGATTTTTTTATTCAAACTCGTCTGAATCCAGGTGGGCCATGAGCTCTATTACTCAAAAGGGTAAACCTTCTGATCATGGCTCAATATCTACTGCAAATGCCAGTAATTCGCAAGTTTCAGCAACCTCCGCTGCCACTCCAGGTATAGGTAATTTTATTCTCCCAACTGCTTTAATCCCTAAGAATCACCACATTTCTCACTTGCATAAAGTATATCTGGAAAGAGGATTAAGAAAGTACTCCCACCATACTTGTTTATTTGTCGTTATTGACTAGCGATTTTTGTTATGCATTTGACTACTATTAAAGAAATAAATGGATGAATCTTCCAATATGATTTTCATATAAATCAAACTTTAGAAGTCTCACCTATCAATGGTGGGAGTACTTTCTTAATCCTAACCTTGACAAACAAGAATTGATAGTGTCATATTATACTTGAATCGTAACCTTGTGGTATACCTATAGTACCTTCTTGCCACATTCCAGACATCTGTCCTAGTATTTAGGCCCTGTTTGTTTTAGCTTGCAGATTGCTACAATCTAATAATCTGCAAGCTGAGACAAACAGGTCCCAGGTTGAGTCCCAGATTGTGACAATCCATAGACCAGATTGTTACAATCCAACAATCTACTTTCCTCAGCTTGCAGATTGTAACAAATCTACACGCTACAATCCACAAGCTGCAAGCTAAAACAAAGAGTGCCTTCTTTTTGTTACGTTTTGACTGTGAATACCCCTACTTAAACTTCACTTTGAAAGGTCTACAATTGAGAATCAATTCTATTGCCACAGGTACTCAAGCTTCTACTGTAGGGCATGCACCATCCACATCCAGCTCCCTTGATCATGCTGCACCGGCATCAGCAAGGTCTTCAGTAGATGGATGGGGTGAGCTCGATGATGGTAATATCCATGAGGAGAATGGCAGCGATAAAGAAGGATGGGATGATGTAGACCCATTTGACGATAAGCCATCACCCTCTCTTCTATCCAACATACAAGCTGCTCAGAAACGTCCAGTGGTGCAACCAAAGCAAGCAGGTAAGTTTGCTTCTGTCAAGTGCATTGGTTGGTTTCACGCAGCTGTGTCATCAACTTTCATTAAAAAACAGTAGTAAAAGGTGATATTACTTAGTATTGTTGCTAAGATCATAATGAGAAATTACCTCCCTATGTGTCAATTACATATAGCCCCTTGACCCACTTCTCAACTTCACATTGGATGACATTTCCAGTATACATCCTTGTGATGGTAATGAGCTAATTGATTATTAAATAACCATCTAATTCTTGTTTTCTTCTATTGATTTTGTCAAACACAGCTGCAACCTCAGCCAAATCACATCAACTGAAAGCGCCAAAATCAGAAGATGATCCTCTATGGGGTCCTATAGCTGCTGCACCACCCAAAAGTGCATCAAAGTCTGCAGACGTCAAACCATCAACGTCACATAATGATGAGGATGATCTCTGGGGTACAATAGCGGCACCCGCTCCAAAATCATCTGGGAAGCCTTTGAAGGCGGCCGCAGCAAACAGTGACGACATATGGGGTTCGATTGCAGCACCTCCACCATCAACCAAAGCTAGACCCTTAGCGTCATCAGGTAGGGGTCGAGGGACAAAGCCGGCACAACCAAAACTTGGTGCTCAAAGAATAGGAAGGACATCCTCAACTGGGATGTGACGTCTTATGATATCAAGTGTTGTATAAGAATGCAAAGTTGTCCTCTTGTTTTTTTCCCCCTTTGCTTTCTGGTCTGTCCAGGATACCATTCTTTGTAAACTAGCCAAAGCATTTATGTGGACACGATTTTGACCATTGTATTAGTCTTGTTTTACCGTTGTGTATTAAGTAGCTCCAGAAGATGTATGTACATCACAGCCAGAGTCATCTTGAATCGATATTATTAATATACTGGTCTCGCCTTATTTTGGCTTGATTACTACTTTGACAATTCCCTTTTTGTGTTAAGATTAAGCGTATACTTATGGTTGACATGTAACATATACAACAGTACCACCCTTGAGCTCAAATTATGTGGGAAGAATGTAGACTAGAAATCGTTCCCGACTTTTTGAATGCAGCCATTCCATGTAAGCATGTAGCTATGCTGCAGTACAGTATGCGATCTCAAGTATCCACACCGAATCTGCATGCTTTGTGAATAGGTAAAGAAAGATGAAGGGAGTTTGGCTGTACACCCTGGATGGTCTTAGAGCGAGAGTGTTGCGCAGCCTTGCAAATTACTTCCCTGAATCCAGTGTTGCGCTCGTCTTCCTCGGATTTTCCATTAGACGTCGTCTTCCTCAGATTTTCCATTAGATGTTAGCAGGAAGCAGCCACGACGTGAACGGTTGATGGGTGGTGTTGTCAGCTTGTAGCACATCTCTATATCGGCACATTCGAAGTAGCGCCTTGTTCTACTATTCGTCGCCTATGCCCTGAAGTTTAAGGGCGTCGGTTTCTGATGCTTTGCAGACAATGATTTCCCACAGCGACTCAGCGAGCACGTCCTTCACCAGTAATCTTTGCAGGAGCAGACTCCACCCTCAAAGCGATGGAAGCGGCTGGCGTCCCTGACCAGGAACGCCCGGTTGGCAATCCCAGAAACCGCCTTCAAGAACGAGTGGCAGTCCCCGCACACCCTGAGGTTCTTGATCACCACGATCTCACTGCCGGCCTCGGTGTTCAGCAACCCAAACGCCACGGCCAACTTCTCGCTGTGAAAACCGACCAGCCGCTGCGCAGCAGCCTTCTCTGCGCCTCCCTCGGCCGCCCCACTCTGACTCACGCCTGGTCTCTCATTCACCACCTGCTCCAGCCTCATCACGAGCTCGTAGATCCTCTTCGCCTGCGGGTGCGAGTGATCGTCGGCCATGAAGAGGTGTACCCGCCCCTTGTGCTCGAGGTAGCTGCACCCGGGCTCCTTCTTGAGCCCGCGCTCCTTCATCATCGCCCGCACCCTCGCCACGCCGTCCAGCTGCCCTGTGTCGATATATATGTTCGACATGAGCACGTAGTAGCCCGCGTTGGTGGGCTCCAGCTCGACGATGTGCTCGAAGGCCTCCTCCCCTACCTCCGCGTTCTTGTGTATCTTGCACGCTCCAAGAAGGGCACCCCAGACCGCGCCATCAGCCGGCATGGGCATCGACGAGATGAGCTCTCTTGCCTCTTCCAGTCGCCCAGCACGTCCGAGGAGATCCACCATGCATGTGTAGTGCTCCAGAGTCGGTCGCAATTTGTAGGCGCTTTCCATTGTTGAAAAGTACTTACGTCCCTCGTCGTACATCCCGGCGTGGCTGCACGCCGACAGGAGCCCGACCATCACGATGTTGTCAGGGCGGATGCCTTCTGACACCATCCTTTCAAAGAGGCTGACGGCGACGTCGCCGTGTCCGTGCATGCCGTACCCAGTGATCAGCGCCGTCCACGACACGATGCTCCTCCTGGGCATTTCGTCGAACAGCTGCTGCGCCCGGGGCAGGCTGCCGCAGCGCGCGTGGAAGTTGATCAGCGCGTTGCACAGCTGCACGTTGGTGCGGAAGCCGGGGAGTCTCTCCCGCACGTAGCGCTCGACGTCGAAGCCCACGCCGCGCGCGCCCAGGTGCGCGCAGGAGGAGAGCACGCCGACGAGCGTCACGGCGTCAGGTTCCACCCCGCCGCCGTCCGGGCCATGCATGCGGCGGTAGAGCTCGAGCGCGTCAACGGCCAGGCCGTTCTGCGCGTGCGCCGAGAGCACGGCGTTCCACGACACGAGGTCGCGCGAGGCCGCCGGCATCTCGTCGAAAACCCGCCGGGCGAGGGCGGCGCCGGCCGCCCCGCCGCGCGCGTACGTGGATATGAGGCAGTTGGCCACGGAAGTCTCGGCGGCGAGCCCGGCCCGTGCCGCGAGTGCGTGGACCTGCGGCACGGCGCTCAGAGGCGCGGCGGGGACAAGAGCGAGCAGGGTGACGGCGTCGAAGCGGACCGAGGCGGCGCGCATGCGGCGGAAAACGGCGAAGCACGCGGCCGGCATGGCGTGGAGCGCGCAGCCGGAGATGGTGGAGTTGAACGCGGTGCGGAGCGTTGTCTGGGGCGTGCACTCAAGAGGCATTTCGTCGAGGAGCTGGTGGGCGAGCGGGAGGCGGCCGAGGCGGGAGTAGGAGCTGAGCAGCGCGGAGAGGAGGAAGGCGTCGGCGGCAGGGAGCAGGCCGCGCTTCGCGGCGAGGGCGTGTATCTGGGCGACGCCGGATGAGAGGGACAGCGCGGCGCAGGAGATGGCCGCGGACGGGAGCGCCAGGGCGTGCGGCGGCGGCGAGGGGTCGCCGCGGCGCAGGAGGGCCAGCGCCTCCCGGTGTCGACCGAGGCGCGTTAGGGTGCGCACCCGCGCGCTCCATGGCTCGGTGAAGTTTGCGTCGCCGGCGAAGGCGGCGGCGGGTGTGGAAGGATCGGTGGCCATGGCCCATGGGTTATAGCCTTGTCATGGCCTCATGGGGGACAAGGCCATTGCAGGCGTTCGATGAAATGCATCTCTCGCTGGCATGCGGGCCCATCCTACCAGAAAGGACTCTATCCTGACCTGCAGTAGGTAAAGCAGCGTGCTCTTCTCTGCTTTGAAAAAAGAAAAGAAAAGAAAAGGAAAGGAAAACAGATCTCTCCGTCACGATGAAAATAAGTTTTTTTTCCTTTTCTTTTGAGACGATGGAAAGTTCTCTTCTTCTACCTCCCGACGGGAACTTGGTCCTCTGAATCAACCGGTATCAGTAATTTATTTTCGGGACAACTACATACATGCCGGCACTTTGACTTTTAACTGTATGTTTGCTAAATTTGCACAATCGCTCATGTTTTGACGAAGTCAACGCACTGTTTTGATGGCAAAAGCTGGAAAAAAAAAACTAGATGGGTTGACTTGATCAAAGCAAGGGCAATAGTGCAAAGTTGAATAAAAATAAGAACAAACGATTTAGAGATCAAAATTTGGGTAGAATTGCAAAATGCCCTTCATTTCCCTCCTCTATCAGCAACTTCTTTCTTTGTCCTCGCCCCGTACACTCATCTTCCTCGTCTCCGCCGCCACCCGGTGCTACATCAATCCAGTACATGCACTGTGGTGCCTCTATCCCTTCCTTTACCCAATCAAACTAGTCTCATCAAACTATCCACGTCTTGCGTGCCCACCATCACCATCGGGTAGGCTCGTCATTGAAGACTCTCAGGATACTTACTCACATTAAAAAACTCAATGCTAAGTCCAATCTATTTGATTTTGAGAAATTTTATAAAAGAATATAACATTTAAAATATCAAATAATGTATCATCAAGAGATGTTTATGGTAGATTAATTGAAATTTGATGTTATATATGATCAAAGTTAGAAAAAAGTTTGATTTATGGCAAAACTAAAACATGATGTTCTTTGCATAGATCCTGTTTGAGTTCCCGTTGGATTCAGAAGACAGAAATAACAAATCTGATCGAGTAGGTAGCATAGACTAACATAAGAAGAATCCCCTCTTTACATTATGGACCAATACAATTCCATTACGAATTTCTTTCTAATTCACTAAAAGAATATACAAAGAATGAAAAAAAAACTTTGCATCTCTTCACGAAACCCCCCCCCCCCCCCAAATTAATCAGACTCGTTGTAATTTACACCCAATTTAATGAAATAAAACAGTAATTGGATGAAGAATTCTTCATGAATTCTCACAGATCACAAAGCCGCTGAAATCTTCCCCGCGCCGTAAGAAGGGACCCCAAAAATGTTCATGGAGCAGAAAGATTCAGCTGTGCTCGCCGTACCGCTGGCTCCGTAGAACCGAGCTGACGGAGCTGTACCCGAGCACGCGGTGAAGCGGCCCCACCTGCCCTGGCTGCTCGCCACTCAGGTTGCTCCACGCGCGCGCGTACTCGGTGTCCTCCCCGCCGCCGACGGCAGGCTGCGGCGCGGAGAAGATCTTCTTCGGGTGGTCCGTCGAGCCGCTCGCCGGCAGCGTCAGCTCGAACGCTTCGCCGCAGCCACCGCACTTCAGCCTGGAGGCTCTGCCGACGGGCAGGGCGGCCGGCAGCTGCAGTATCTCCTTGCACTCGTCGCAGACCACGAACGGCGTGCCGCCCAGCAGCGGTCGGCAGTGGTGCGCCCGAGCCCTGGGCCCGCCGCGCCGACTGCTCGAAACCGACGACGCCGACGACGAGGAGGAGGCGCTGGCGTCCCGGCGCGGGCGCTCGCCGGGCAGCGCCCGCGTGAGCTGCGACTCCAGGCGGCGCATGAGACGGGAGCTGCGCCTCGTTATCGTGCGCTTGCCGCCGCCGCCGTCGTGGCAGGACGCGCTCAGCCGAGGCATCATGCCTTGCCAATGCCCCTCGATGCTGCGCGGGTGGTCGACGGCGGCGATGAGCTTCCGGAGGTTGTCGAGCGCATGGAGGAGGTCCTTCTGGAACGCCGGGTCGCTCAGCGGTGATTTTTCAAGATTGACCGTCGGCTCGAGTCCAGACAGGACCGACGCCACCTCGAGTTCTTGGGAGCTTAGCGGCGATGCCCGTCGCCGGTAAGGCATCGCCGGCACGTCGGACTCCGAGTCGGTGCCGGATCCTCCGTCGCTGCGCACGTCCACATCGCCGCTGCTCGACCGCCTGGTTCTCCGCGACGACGGCCGGAGCTCGGTTACGCGGCCGTGCAGCGGCGATCCGCGTCGCGCAGCCTCCGTTCGGTCGTCCCGGTTCATGCTGGAGCTGAGAGGGCCGCTTCTCGCACCATCTCTGACCGACCCAAACCCTCTGTAGGCAGAGGACGACGACGCGGCTCCCGTGTCCTGCCTTGTCGGCACGGAGCTTCTACCGGTAGTTGACCTGCTCGCCAGCGACGGCCGCCCGTCGTCGTCGTCGTCGACGGCCCAGGCCGACCTCGGATTCGACGGCTCGACGTCGTCGGAGAAGACCGACGCGGTGTCGGCGGAGAGGATCTCGAGCTGCGCGAGCGCGTACTCGGTCTCATCGGTCGGCCGCGGGTTCTTGCCTGCGCCAATGCGGGAGAAGAAGAAGAACCGATCAATCGATCGCGCCGGGGACGAGTATTTGCCGGAACACGAAGGAACAGCGTCGTGTGCCGGAACTCGAATCGAGCGGCGGAGCTGTGCTTTGTACTACCTCGGATTGGCGTGCGGCACTTGCTGCAGTAGAAGATGATGGCGGTGAGGTCCTGGTAGATCATGGCGCGGCAGTACGGGCACCGCCCGAACCGAGACTTCACCTCCTCGGCCTGCATGACGACGGCGCCGGCCGCGGCGCGGTTCTTACCTGCAAGAACAGGGCAGGGGGGTTTCGTAAGCCGGCACCGACTAGAAGCGCGTCGCGTCGCGTCACGGCGACACGCCGTAGCAGAAGAACCGATCGAGAGGCTCACCTAGACGCCAAATCCTTTAATTCTCCCAAATTCTTCTTCAGCAGTTCATCCACTGATCTCAAGAGGGGGGCACATGCCAAGATTACGAACTGCTCTGTCGTCTGTTCCAAGAAACCCAGGCACGGACGGAAGATCCACCTCGCGAGACGTGAGGCCGAAGGAAGCTGGACGAGGAAGAATCGTCGTCGCTTTAAACAGCTAGGAAAAGCAGCAGCTGAGACTGGGTCGAGAAGAAGCTGTGCGCCACGACGAGAAGATTTGCTTCGATGAGAGAAAAAAACAGAGAGGCAGGCTGTTATGGAGAGATTGCTGCCTCCAAACCGCCGTTGACGCGAGCCGAACGAGAAGGTAGGTGCCAGTGCGACGCGCACGGGTGTTGAAAGCGAGGCGGGAGGAGGCGGAGACCCGGTCCCCTCGCGCAGAATGAACGCATTCCCTCACGGCAACACACGGTTCACGGGTTTAGTTCACACCACACAACCCCCTACCCTCTCTTCCAATGGCTGTTACATACAAGAATGGGAAAATTACTTGAGCAGTTTTGCCAACGACATGGATTAAAAAAGGATGGTTTCAAGTGTTGTTTGCTCAATTCTTTTGTCTCGATTGTTACTAGTAACTACGGAGTACACAAGCAGCCACGTGTTCTTCTGAACACCCTGATCTCTCACTGTCACCGGCGTTTCCTCGTACAGTCATGCTAGCTGCTAGTGCTATCGCATCAGTTCACTGTCGAAGACTTGAGGAAAGGGGAACCGAGGCCGGGTTCCTTGCTCTATCGACGCAAACATCCAATCTCGTCCCCAGCGAGAATGCAGTTGACGAGGTGTGCTGTGGTGAAATATCAGAGGTTCGATGCTCTCCCCGGAAACTGAGAAAGGAGCAGAATGAGAAAGTGAAACGGCCGAGCAGGACCCGTGGTCAAAACTAAAGAAGCCATTGGAACCGAGAAGCAAGGAGCCGTGTGAGAGGTGACACGGGCGGGACTGAAAATTCCGTGACAGCCCTCGCACGCGCTAGTAGCAAGTACGGAGTACTTGCCAAAATCCCCGTTTGTTCAGTAATCAGTAGCGATCGACGTCAACGCCAGGACCGGGATCGTATGGCTGCCCGAGTAAATCAGCGTCGCTGTCGTTGGAGTTGAGACCGTGTCATGGTGTACGGGCCACCAAGGTATCGACCCTTTCTCTGCGCTGGACGTGGGAACTTTTTCAAACACGAAACATCCTCCAAGCAAATCATTAGGTTGGTCTGCGCTGGACGACAGAGAGCTCATGTCTGAATACCTGGACGCCGCTTATCTTTTGATTGCACGGAACCTCGCGCCAGGAGCTAATAAGAATTAATTTGGCAGAAATTTCCCCCAAAAAAAAGGAAAAAAAAAGGATGTGTGGCCCATGCTAATAAGAATTAATTTGGCAGAAATTTCCCCCAAAAAAAAGGAAAAAAAAAGGATGTGTGGCCCATGCAGGTCTCGAACCTGCGACCTTCGCGTTATTAGCACGACGCTCTAACCAACTGAGCTAATAGGCCGATGTTGAATTGTATTTTTATTTTATAAATTTATTAATTTGTAAGTCAAGTCCCCCCATTTTTGTCATGTTGAATTGCTGGTTATCATTTGCCCTCGCTTCCACTTCCCTCGTGAACATTTGCACCCGCTGTTTCCCCTCAATACCATCTGAATTATGGGTCTTGCTTTTTCGGGAGCTGCCAATTTCTCATGTGTTAGAATGTCAATTTTTGAAAAAAAAATAGCATACACATATCATGTTTGCTTATACATCGATAGCGGAATCGTGTAAGGGCCCGTTTGGAGGACTGGTACCGCCTCCAACTTCATCTATTTATACAAACCGAAGCACTACAGCGTGAAACCATTTCACAAACTGAGGTAAGAAAATAGAAGCTGAATAAAATTAGTTTTTTTTTTCGCCAGTAAAACTGTTTTTTTCTCGTTTGCCTCACGGGCGGGACGAGCAAGAGCATCGGTCATGCATACAGCCTGCAAGTGGTCGGAAGCTCTCTAACATACTACTACAGCCAGCAAGCGCTAGCTAAGGACGGTACATCCAGATCCAGCAAGCGGTTGCTACTTACCACCAGACATCAGCTACCAGATAAAGCAAGACTTTCGTTTGGTTCCATCTTTCCAACTTCAATTCATTAAGGAAGCACCGCAAAATCCGAGCACAAGGAGTGGCAGAAATATAGAAGGGAAATTCAATTCATTAATCACGCTGCAGATATTATGTCAAATTACAGAGCAACATTATCCTATGAAAATCAGAAGAGCTACTGATTTAACTGAACGATACAATGGCACGGATTATCAATCAGAATAAGGAAAAAAAATGCACAACAGATTTACTGGAAACAACCGGGGATCGAACAGAAACTGCGCTACGCAGGACGCTATCAACTTTGCTGAAGCTCTATAAGCAACTCACTATGCAACCTAGTTACCGTCTCTGGCTAAACTATGCTGTACCCCTCATGGTGCTTGGGCAGTCTCCGGCTTGTCCTCCAAGGGCGTCCTTGTCCCCGAAGAGTAGGAGTTCCGGATCTCCGTGATCCTCCTTATCACCTCCTCCATCTTGGGCCGCTGGTCGGGGACAGCGGCCACGCACGCCATTGCGATCTGAAGCATCTGAACCATCTCGTCCTCAACGTTGGGATGCCTTAACAAGTCCACATCGAAGACCTCAGCGGTCCATTCCTCACGAACCACAGACTGCACCCATCTTGGAAGGTGCTCGATGGAATCCTCACGGCCGGGAGATCTGAGAGGGGCTTTTCCAGTTAGCATTTCAAGGAGCAAGACACCGAAGCTGTAGACGTCGGACTTCTGAGTTGATTTCTTGGTCTCAAGGACTTCCGGTGCCCGGTATCCAACAAGACGTGGGGCAGCCTGTGGAGTGGTCATGAGCTGTGCCAAGCCAAACTCAGATACACAACCGTCCTGGTTCTGTGATAGAAGGACGTTCGATGCTTTGATGTTGCCATGGATGAACTTGCCACCTCCCTCAGCATGAAGATGAGCAATACCACGGGCTACATCAAGCGATATCTTGACTCTTGTCTCCCAGTCCAATGGAGCTCTTCCAGCAGATTTGTTACCTGAAAGTAGTTACAATGAAATGCAATAGTGTTATTTCATTTCAACAGTCAACACATTAGACAAAGTTCTCTTCAATGAAGACCGATGCTTCTGGCATGAGCTAACACACATTAAAAACGTAATGCTAAATGCCTAAATCTTATTGATACACTTACAATGAGTGCTAATGCCCGTGCATTTTCATGTTGAAAAATAATGCCTGTGCATTTTCTAACTCATGGTTTGCCAAAAGGGAAAAGGTAATTAACATAGAGAAATGGTGGTAAGTTTAGTTGATTCTTTCTGACAGAAGAAAAAAAAAGTAATTATCCATATGACCTCACAATGAAACAAGAACTAACACATCAATTCTAGTACAAAATATGATACTGCTAAGTTTTCAAAGGAAATTATTTATCCCTCTCCTGAACCCACTAATAGCATGCTGATTTCACTGTAAAAGCCAATGAATCTATAGTTTTGGTTTTTTGGTTTCCTAGCTATATCTTAATAACCTTGAACTGGTGCATATTAGTCAACCTCAATTACCAGTTTCTGGCATCAGTATTAAGGAACAAGTTGAACAGGATAGAAAGCCAGAAATAAGTACTAATCGGTAATAACTAAAGAGGCAAAACAAAGAACATACCATGCAAAACAGCAGCGAGGCTACCAGACGGGACATAGTCAAACACCAATAGCTTCTCATCCTTGGAGTAATAGTAAGCACGCAATGGAACGACATTTTGGTGTTGGCCAACCCTGCCAATTATCTCCATCTGCTGTTCAAAGTCCTTCTTGCTCACCACCACTTCCTTCAGTCTCTTGACCACAACTGTGGTGCCATCCTCAAGAACAGCTTTGTAGGTGGTTCCATAACTTCCTTTCCCAAGAACTTCAGCAGAAGCTCTCAGTAAATCTTCCAAGTCAAAATTATATGAACTGCCCTCGAAGAAAACCAACTTATTCCTCTCTGCTTCCTGAACACCACTGCTGTAGTCTTCCTTAGGATTTTCTGCCCTGCCACCTGCAACAGCCTTTCCTTTGGATGAAGCTGTGGTAGGTTCAGTGTGCTTCTTTCTCTTGAAAATACATATCAAGAGCATGAGAATCAAAATAAGCAACAATACTCCTCCAACAGCAGCAATTACAATTATCACAATAGTTTTGATCTTTTTCCATAAGCTCTTCTTGGTCTTACTGGGTGCTAGGGGTGATACTGGAGAAGGAGAAGGTGCCGTTCCTGGACATGGATCCAAAGGAAATCCACACAGAAAAGCATTCCCCAAGAAGGAACTTGCAGGAAATTTCTGCAAGGAAGGTGGTATTGGCCCGCTGAGGTTATTGTTGCTCAAATTCAAATGTCTCAATTTGGGGAGTTGGAGGTCAGGAATGGGTCCCGAAAGTGAGTTATTCTGGAGAAGTAATGCAGTAAGTTGAGTAAGATTTTGCACTTTCAATGGAATTTCTCCATCAAAAGTGTTGTACGACAGGTCTAAGAATGTTAAACTGGAAGAGAGGGAAGTTGGTATGATTCCAGACAGGTTATTATGCTGAAGATAGAGGGAATGGAGGGCAGGAATAGATCCTACATCAGGAGGGAGGTCAACAGTAAGGCGATTGGACCTAAGGCTCAATACCTCCAAGGCATCTAGCTTTCCAAGAGTGTCCGATGGTATTGGACCAAAGAGTCCTACAGCAGGTAGACGTAGTGTATGTACACGGCTCTTATCTGGTGTGCATGTCACCCCCACCCAGGTGGTACAGACAGGTGTTGTGGAGCTCCAGTTGAGCTTCTTGCCATGGGGCAGTGATGCAGCAAATGCAAGAAGAGCCTGCTTATCAGAGTTGAGATCAGCACTTTTGGCATGAGGAATGCTTGCAAAGAGAAGAGAAGCAGCCACAAAGGCTATCACTGTAAGATGTTGCATGGTTGAGACTTGCTGGAAAAGAATTGGATTCAGTACTACTGTACAAGCTTTCCCATCAGAACTTCAATCCTCTAGCAGCACAAGAAAAGAAATAGAAGTTAGTGAAACAGCGCATAACATCAAGATCATATATTCATATTTCATATACAACAACATAGCCTTTCATATTCATATTTCATATAAAAGAAAGAATTCAGTATATGATGCATGATGCACAAACTTTTGACCTCTGACACACTTTCATCGCTAGCTTCCTAATGAGAAAAATAAAGACGATCAAAAGAATCTGAGAATTTTGAAAAGATGGGCATCTGGCAAATGTTGTAGAAAATAATACATCAGATATTTTAACCCCCAAAATACAAAAGAGATCTTCAAATAGATAGGCAGGAAGTAGACATTTTCTTGTACTAACAGCCTGTCAGTAGCATCTCTCCTTAGTTCCAAATCAAGGCCCCATTTTAGCTCATTTCATAAACAGACTCCCCGATTCAGTAAATAAATGTTAGGTATTCCATCACAAAACACAACACTTACGGCCTAAACAGAACTGTGACACACTAAAAGTACAAAAAGTTACTGCATTAGAACACTAAACAACAGAGTGTACCTTGTACAACATGACAATTTCTTCAGGAATTTCAGGGCAGCATTGAGAGCTACCCAAACTGTACCTACCTATGCTAGTACTTTGCATAACCCAGAATAATTCACTTTGGCAACTGGAGCTACCATGGTCAGAAATCAGAACACAGCCCTTGTTGGAATAAAAAGGAAAAGAAACTGGATTTAAGTGGTTAATAGTGAGGCATGCTATGAAGGGCGTCCCGCTGAAAGGAAACACACATGACCCTCATTGTCTTTTCCCTAGTCTCAACCATGAGACAAGCATCAAACTGACCTGCCATAGTTTATCTTCCTATTTTTAAACGGGGCAGTTGGGGATGGGATCAGGAGCATATGACAAAAGCAAACCATCCATATCACATCAGAAAGTAGCCATCATTCATCAGTCACGAGCCTCCTTTTAATAAAGCACATACCACATTATATTAACAAATTAGCTACAAAAATACTCACTAAACACTGCCCCCAAGCACTGGAATTATGACTAACAACCATCATAAGAGAACAGTGGCAGATAATGCCAAGAGCTGTTTAGCCAAAGTCTCCAAAAAGGGGAAAACTGCTAGATTCCTGTACTTGGAGCCTTGGAGGTGATCTCCATAATGTACCAGCCCATAATACTGCATTATAGCTGACCCAAACCTTCCCTCTACACCTGATGCAACAGTCATGCCGTTGCGTTCTAAAGAACCAAATGCTTACCAAAAGTGATGGCACATATACTAAAGGCTAGCACATAAAAGCGAAAGCTCTCTGATGCAATGCAAGAAACCAAAGGAAGGAAAAAGACGAGAGCTTTGAACTTTTGGTGGGGGGCTGGTTGAATTAATGCCGTTGTTCTATGCCCTGGATGGGCTAGCCTGGCATGGCCCTACACGCGAATCCATCCGCGTAATCGATTGTGAACCCAGTAAAGTGAGGATATGACTGTCTCAACCACACAAACAGCATTTACACCATAAAATCTTTTTCGATATGAAAAATGGGATCACTAACAAATACAGTGTAGGAAAGGAAAAGCAACCAAGAACTCATCACACCAGAGAGTAGTACTAAGTACTGACCAAGTGGTTCTTTAAATAACGTAAGATTCAAACTACCCAACTCTTCAAACACTAAAAATCGGTCAATTTTCTCGTCTGCTGAAGAAAAAAATAGCAGCTACAACCAACTACTCACATTTTATCAAATCCTAAACAGTGACCTTTTGCAAAAAGGTCAAACATAACAAACTACATTTCAGTAACCTGCAATATCCCATATGCCCTGCATAAATCCTCTCCCAAAGGTGGGGAATAGGGTCCAATCCAGAATTTAAAGTTGGCACCAAAATCAAACACCGAAGGCAAAGATTGCAGAAAACAAGAAAGCACGGACTGAAGAACGGAGAAGGCCCCAAACCTTCGGCTAGCAGAAAAATCAAGAAACGGCCGCCTCCCACTCCCCCTTCTCGCGTCCTCCGCCGCAAGATCCGTCCTCCGGCCGGAACCACGCGAGGGCGGCGGCGATTCGAGAGCCGCGGCCGCGGCTCAGCCCGATCTGCCCCCGGAGAAGGCCAGCATTGCGCCGAGGCGCCGCGGAGAGCCCCGGGCGGGAGTCCACGCCGGCGGCCACCCCCTCCCTCCTGCTCTCTCGCTGGAGACCCGGGAGCTCGCCGCGACTGTGAGCTGTTTCTCGTGCCTGTGCGGCTGTGCTGCTGCCCCTCTGTCCGGAGTGTCTGGGTGTGTGGCTTGTGGCGTGGTGGAGAGTGGAGTGGAGTGGGACGCGGGCTGGGCGCAGTGAGAGAACTCGAGTGTGCTGCGGCCTGCGCGTCGCCTGTGTGTACACATTTGGTGTGCATTTAAGAGAAGCGTGTCGGGAGCTTGGTTCTGGGGACTTTTGGGTGACGGATCTGCCCCTGAGCGTGACCGGCCGACCTCGGCCACGGCCAGAGCCGCAGCCCTGCAGAAGATGCGCTGGCGTGGCCTCTCTGGCAGTCTGGCTCATTGACTCCTAGAGTACAAACTACAATCTTCTCTTCTCCTGCCTTGGTTTCACCGTATGATGAACCAAGAAACATCAACCCTACATTTACCAGTACGCTCTCAGCTGTTTTCTCGGTTTTTCTTTTTTGCAAAAGGAAAAGGAATTATCCTATCCTCTTCCTTTCAAGATTTTATGAATCTCCGAGCTTGAATTATCGAGTTGGATCTCTGGAAAGAATGTGGCATCGTTTCTCTCTTCATTTTCGAAGATAACTGGTATTGGTGGGTGCTTCAGTACACTGTATTGATTAATTCCTGTCAACGGATACCATGGTAGGTGAAGTTGGTGAACCGTGAGAGCAACGCAATACAAATTTCATGGCTATTAATTAACGCCTCAGATCAACAACCCCCCCTTTGGCTACCTCAGGCAAGCACCCAAGCTCCAACGGCATGAACAGATTGAAGTGAAGCTGCAACAGCAATGTTCACAAAATGGAGCCACTCAATCATGTCATGTGTCAAGCAGAACAATTTTGTGCCGCAAAAATGTCGATCACATATTACCAAGTAGAAAAACTGCAACTGGTCAGGCTTCTACAGCATCAATGATCTGAAGTACAGTATTTGGCTAAGAATCCGCCGGTTCTTCAGGAGATGATCCAGCACGTTTCACTAATTAGCAAGAGGATGCAAAAGGTCATCATGCTCCAACGCAACATGACAACGGGATGGTTGCATCTCGTGGTCCATTATATCGGTGGTTAATTGAATAGCCATGCTACAGATCTACAGTACCACTATACTACCATACGTGGCTACATCTTAAACAATAATTTTGCAGTAGCATGTTGGGATCCAGAAACAAATTTATGTTCCCATCCAACTTCGCCGCTCCTGTCTTCTCAGCAGCCTGGATGAATCGACTGGCAAGCCAATGCCAACACAGAAAACTTTATTCCAGATGAGCTACCACCGAGCAGGCCCATTCGAGAAAAAGATTAAGCAGATGATTAACATAAGCATTTCAACATTTCAAGTTTAGCACAAGGTTGACGACAACGGACAGACAGGTAAACTCCAAGGAGAAGAACCTCCAGGCAAACCGTTACCTAGGGCAAATAAAAGAATTGAGAATTTGGGGGACCTGTTCTTAGCTCAGGTTATTTTCACCTAGAATGATGGTGCATCAGAGTGGTTGAACCACTGTCACAGCGACCAGTGGAGTTATTTGGTCAACCAGCGGCTCAAGATTCCACTTCAATTGCACTGGGACCACCTGTCGACTTGACTCGGTTTCCAGCAAATATTGTCCTAGACAGGTATGTCAGCGAGGTCTTAAACTTGAACATGCTAGTGTATTACGACCAGCTTTTACAATTTAGTAGATTATAAAGGGAAAAAAATGCGACAAAAAGGTCCTGCGAGTTAGGGGGTTTCCAAGAGAAAAAAAAAAAGAAACTACTCCTCAAATTGTTACGATCAAGTACCTGCATTCCTAATGAGTTTTCACATCCCCTAATCCCCTCTGACAGCGTTGACCATTTGATATGTCTTTCGTCTGGCCTCGTACATCCCTTTAGATACCTCACTATGGATCGGGTACGCTTTAATTCAATTTGATACACTAGAATTTTGATTTAGGAGGAAGGATTTATAAAAATATTGAGATCATAATGCCACGCGTGAGATAAAGAAGAGAAGAATCCTGATGTTGTCGGTCCATGCGAATTATATGAAGTCTAAGCAATGGTGAAACATTTGGAGACTAAGAGTCACACTGGAGGCTAATCCTGAGCAATATCGAGCAAAAAACTCTATGGGATACGAAAACTTATAAAAGTTACAGCTCGTAGGAGGGTTTTTGCCATTTTCCAATTATAAATCAACGCGTGGGAACAAAGTGGTATTACAATTCACGTCATCGTGCAGTGAACACTTGAAACTTACACATCATAATGATGTTAAGGTTGTAAATTGAGTATATATTGTGTTCCCATACATTGGGTATTTGGGTTTCAAACACAAAAATCACTCAAAATAGATATTCAAGCTATCAAAGGAGTACAAGGTACAAAACCCCACTATCTTTATCTGCTCTAGCAGATCTATGAAAAGATGGGGGAAGGAGGAAACCGAACAGAGATAGCAGCATACAGTCTGTAATAGCTAGGGAAGAACAGAACAATGAGCCCATCTTTACGGGTTGTAAACAGTTCATAGCGGACCAAATGGCTCAGGGAGCGGCTCAAACCTGTGATCAAACACTGGGCTCTGGTCAGACTTGTCATCCACACTGTGCAACCAACTCGTATTCTTGGTGTCCTCCTTCAGCAACATCGCCTCATATCGTGAATTGGCGTATATATCCAGTTCACTCAGAACCTCTTTTGTTCCAGTGCTTTCCCTATCAGGGGAACCAATGGAGCTCCCGCCATTGTGTGAAAGAGCACCACTAGAATCTCCAGAGAAGTGCCCATTGCTGCTGCCATTATCGGTGAAGCATCGGTCACCATTTGAGACGGAATGGCCTGGGTCTGACGATCGAGCTGGTCGGCCCTTGGTATTAGTAGAGCGAATGCTATGAGGAAATAGAGAGGCACCACGGATGCCACCCAAATTTTGTCGAATGTCCTACAATGAAAGAGTCATTCAGTTTCTTCTAAGCAAGAAAACCTACCTGCAAACTTGTGAAACTTGAAATAACAAGAGTCTGTTGCCAACTGCAGATCCAAGAGGTAAAACTTACCAATTCGTAATGTATTTTTTTTAAAAAAAATGCATCTTCTATAATTTACTAGATTCTTTATAACATTCAAAGTTACTACTTTAAACAGGCATAATCTGAAAAGTACTTTAGTTCAGGAATACAATAGCTGTAATCTTTCCTGCATACAGATGGAAACTACCTCTTTTTTCTGATTAAAATGGCAGAGATAGAAACACATAAGACCTTGTTCAATTCAATGTAAATATGAGGGGGTGAACATACCATGTGCCTGATAGCCATGTCAAGTGACTTCCTCGATATTGTCCTACCGAATCCATTGTCTGCAGCTGTGACAGATCGCGAGGGTCTAGTTGTTTGACCTTCCAAAACAGATCTTTCACTCTGCCTACTTTGGTGCCCATTGGTAGGAGAAGATGCCTTTGATTGTACATCAGAGAACTTACTTCGAGTGATAGCAGGCACAGACATCTTTTTTACAGGAGCTGAGGAAACTGGTTCAGCATTTGGCTTTGACCTGGCGCCCGAACCCATACCTGGTCGTACTCTACCAGCAGAGAGTGGTCGTTCTGGCAGTCTTGTCCTCAAGTTTGGTGGAGTTTCACTTGGAAAATCTGGAATATCTAGTGGGCGAACTGGAGCTCGTGGCCGTGTATTTGGGGAACTTGGACGGGATGATGGCGCTGATGAAGGTGCTGAACTCCGACCACTACTGGCTAAGGATCTGCCATTAGATGTCAAGTTATTGCTGCCAGAAATCCGCCCAACAGAAGGTGAGCGACCAACAGATGGTGCTGATGAACGCATGGTTGGCTGACGAGTGGGTGTGGATGACCGAGAGCTAGAACGGTTCACTGAAGGAACTGTACTTGATGAAGAACTGGTACGAGTTATTGCAGGAATTTTACCAGAGGATGAGCTGGGACGGCTCACTGCACTAGTTGTGCTTGAAGATGAACTGGACAAGATTCGAGACCGAGATGTTGGAGTTGATGATCTTGAGCTTTGTACTGACATGGTCTTGGGAGCAGTGGAGTTGGCCATAGAGCTAGACACAGAAGGATGATTTTTAACTGGAGTAGATGGACGAGTTTTAGTTGGTGTAGACGTACGGGCTTTGACAGGTGTAGAGGACCGTGTTGGCACTGGACGTGAAGATGTAACAGATGATTTTGATGCAGTAAGAGTGGCAGTCCGCTTGCTCGGGGTTGTAGGTCTTGAACTGATAGAGGAAATGTTTGCATTGAGGATTGATGAGCTGCTGTTGCTAGACATAAGAGTAGATTGAACTGCTGGGCGGGAGACAGAGTTACTTCGTGCTGGTCTAGCGGGAAATGTTGAATGCCCATTCTCTGGTTCAGAAGCGGAAAGCTGCAACAAACATACCATACAGTTGTGTTAACTATATTCATGATCCCCAACGATATGAGCAGCTGAGAGTAAATTTCAAAAAACAGTTCTGTAGCTGAGTATGTTCTCACAATTTGACTGAAGTGGGTGATTATCAAGTTTGCCATTTTGAACTACATGATACTTGATTTTCATGTCTCAAAAGTAAATTCCAGAATGCTGTGGAATTGTGGATTCAAATGTACTGCATGTACCATGGAGTACAACTAACATATGAGAGGTGTGTGCAATAATTTAAAGGTTTCCACATATGGTCACCAAATAATCAACCAACTATAAAGCAATTAATCAGCAAAGCCCTATGAGAAGGACAGTGATTTCTGCAATTGCACAAATAATAGTTATTCCTAAGGAAAGTTTTGTTGACAATATTGACAAATCATCGAGACATGATTGCTGAAAATAGAGTAAGAACTATGTTTTAGTACAATTTCATGTTTTAACATCCACTAATTTGACAGACTACCCAGATGATGAAGATGCTTATCAATCTTGTGCACACTATTTAAGACTGTACAGAAGATAAAAATGATTCTAGCAACTTTTTGAAGCTAGGCACAAAATGCTCTTGAATCCACTGTAAACTCCCAAATCAGTAGTTATTGCAGTTGTAGATCCCGTAAAGCATGGATAGATTATTGTTGCAAGGATGTCACAAACATTATTCCTTATGCAACTTGAATGCAGCAGTAGATTGTTATTCCTTATGCAAGCAAACCATTAATATGACCTGAGTGAATTCAAATGCCACTGATAATATAAAATATATATAACCTTCACAAAATATCTTGACATTGCATAGACAAAGATCAAGAAATATATTACATATAGAAACATTTAGCATATAATAACAGTAACTGTACCAACCCTCGATGCTCTAGTCGTTGAGGATGACCTGGTAACAGTGCGTTTAGTCACTGTTGAGGATGTATCTTTCTCAGCAGCATCAAGTGCAGGAACACGAGGGGTTCCAGGGGGCGTCAAAAGCCTGCGGAATTCATTACATATGTTACAAGATCGGGTCAAGATATGTAGTCACTCGTGCACACATGCCACATGATCCTGGACAACAGATATCAGAATATTAAGACACAGATGATGATGTTCAAGCACAAAAATAGAAGTTAGCTCCTACATCTTGACCAACAAGGCAACAACACAACAATCCGTTTGTGAACAATCTCATGAAAATGGCATCCAAATCAACCTTTTTGTACAACTAGATGTTTATAGTTTCTTTCTAGAATACGCAGGAGTACCGTGCATCATTACATTAAGACAACTGCACAGGTTAGTTTATGTTGCACATAAGCCACGGAAAAAGTTGAGACTACGACCTAGCAAAGTGTCTAAAGCTGTTGCTCCTGCCAACAGCCACAACCAAATCTCATCTGAAAGCTCCGCAGAATGGTCTGCACCTGTGGATGCATTATCTTATCATTGTAAATCAGTAATGCTTCCTAATACGGATAAAGCTACCATGTTCACTAAGGGCAATCGAAATGGTGCTATGGTTGCATGAAAGCAATAAACATTTCAACTAAACTTGTATTGAAATGATAAGAAAACACCACAAGTCTGATATGTGTACCTTCCAAATTTCACAATTACATGGGCGATGTAATCATATTCTACAGAAATCGCAGTATTTCATTTAAACAACAATAGAATCATTCCAAAATGAGATAATTTGAAGACATTCTGAAGTAGGAAACCCTATCTGTCATTCTATTCTTTTTATTTGATTTCCTCTTACTAAGAAAAAAAAAGTATGTATACATAACGTCCAGAGCTTTGCTCGTCATGGAAGGAGCCCACATGCCAACCATCAAGTTGCATGCCTATCTTTGCTCTCAGCATAACTAACTCCCCAGCTAATCCAAACAAGGTCCCTACCAGGCAGGCCAACCTTGCCCAATGCCCACAAGCAATCACAGTCAGCACACCCAAAACCCCCCAAAAATGATTTGGGAAAAACCCTGGAGAAACCAAGTACAATGAGTAGAGAGTCGTCGGGGAGCGACCAAGCAAACTTTCTAGACCGTTCGAGAACACCGCATAGCCAACCATTTTGACTACGTTCACGGCAACTATTCAAATGATTAACCAATCGCATGCGGCACAAAATCGTGGCCACATTAGGAAATCGGATCACCGCAAAACGAGAGTAATCATTCAATCACCAGTCATAGTCGTTCTTCCCGATCTCCGTGTCCAGCAGGTCCTCCATCTCGACCCCCCCACCGCAGACCAAAAACCGGCGCTAGATCGACACACGCAACTGCAAAAGGGGAAAAAAAATTTAAAACCACCACCCGTAAACTCAAAACGCGAACGATAAAACTCAGCGGTGCCGTTACGGTCCGGTACTCGCACTTACCCCGGCGATTGGGCGAGAGGGGGTGCGTCGGCGCGCCCGCCGGAGACGGCTCGGGCCTCGAGGGATTCGAATCGGCGGAAGGGGAGAGCCTCTCCCACCCTGCGCCGTGCTCTCCAGGGTCCTGGCCCTCTTGCTCGCGGCGAGGAGCTGCGCGTTTGCGCGGGTTTGAGACCGCGGGGGAAGAGGAGGCGACTGCGACGGGAGACGGGGCAGGGATGGATGCGTGTGCTTTGCTCGATTGCTCCGCGGTTTTTTTTTTTTTCTCGAGTCTTCCTTCCCTTCGTTTGATTTTCGAATCGCCAGGCGGTAAATATTGGCACCTGGTGAGTGTTTCTTTAGTCCATGTGGGCCCAGTAAAGAGCGCGGTCCCAGTGGTCAGTGGGTTTGGCTGCTCGTGGCACGGCGTGGCGGTAGCGAAAGGGCTGGTAATAAACTACTCCGTAAAACCGGACAAAGTGTACTTGAGGCGGTAAGCCTGGAGGTCGGCGGAGTCTTTTTGGACGGAACGGAAACGGACAGAGGCCAGGTGTTGGGGTTCAATGGGGGGCGCACCCTGACAGGTGGGGTCTCATCAACATCCCCACAGGTCAGTCGCTATCCATGGCAGCCAGAGGGCCCAGAGCCCACCGGCCACCGCTCCGGTCAAGGATGGGGATGTTGAGGTGGATGAGTGGATCACCGGTCCGAGCGCGCGGGCGATTGTTTAACAGGTGTCAGGCGTTACGGGCGCGACCGGCAGCAAGCTAGCGACGGGCGTTTTGAGTCACGGAATGCTGAGCTAGTTAATTATCTAGGGCCTTCCTACCTTAGGTCCCCCGTGCATCCAATTTTGAATTTGGGCCTGAAATGGGAGACCTACGAAACATTTGCATCCTAATAAATTCTTAATAAAATAACCAAAACGCGTGTTGTTTCTTTTTGCGTTTAGATTTAAACCAGAATGTCGCCACCCAACAATTCCCAAAAATTCGCATTTTATATCGTACAGCCCAGCAGCACAGTTCCAAGTTTGGTACGAGATCGTAATTAATGACATCACCTGCAAGCTTTATCATCACGCGTCGTCGTCGTGCTTGCGTACGCGGTACGCGCGTCGCAGCTGACACCTCAGGATAATCCGGAGCTCCGGATCCAGTACCTGGCAGGCTGCCGCAGGCGTGCCGCCGCCGGGGAGGCCGGAGGAGGGCACGTCTAAGCGCTGCGGCGCCGGTGCGCAGCGCACGGTTAGTTGGGCGGTGGCGATCGGCGCAGCTGCCCCGTCGCCGTCAGGAAGCCGGCGGGAGAGGACAGGAGATCGCACGCGCCATTGATGAGGGCCGGCCGAGCTATAGCCAACTTTGTTTCATTTACTGGCATCAGCCGCCTCTCGTGAATGCTTCGGATGGATGGACGAGAGCAAGTTGGGCTGTTACTGTAGGACATGTATATTGCAGCGGTCCATGCCATATTGTCATGCCAAATGACATGCGTGGCGCCATTGCCCCGGCAGGGGGCGCGGCGGCGTGGGCTGTGGCCACACAGGCATTTCCGCAAACAGCTGACGTCACGCGCATGCTCCAAACAACGGCGACAGTCATCGATTGCACTTTGCAGCAACCCATCCAGGACCGCAGGCGCCAGGCATGGCTTGCCTCAGCCTCAGCAGGAGCCGCATTGCAGAAATTAGTAAGGGAGGAACGGAAGATTCAGGATTGCCATCGATGGAAATCATCGGTCTTCGTCCTTCCCTCGCGGCAGCCACCCTCGAGTCGCTGATGATGGTGGCGCGGCTGGTTTGACGATGGATCGAGGGGTTGCTTTGTGCAATTTCCGTCAAGTTAAAGGGGCCGGGGTGCACAGAATCTGAGATCAAGTCCCCTGATACCTTGTTTGGTTGCCAAAATTTTTGTGCCAGCACTGTAGCACATTGTAGCATTTCGTTTGCATTTGTGAATTATTGTTCAAACATTAACTAATTAGGCTCAAAAGATTCGTCTCGCAAAGTACAACAAAACTGTGCAATTAGTTTTTAATTTCGTCTACATTTAGTACTCCATGCATGTACCGCAAGTTTGATGTGATGGGGAATCTTCTTTTTGCATAGTGCCAAAGTTGGGATTTGGGGTGAACTAAACAAGGGTTGAACTTGATCCAACGGACAAAATGACTTTGGGGGTGTTTGGATCCCCGGGCTAAACTTTAGCCCCTGTCACATCGAATGTTTGGACACTAATTAGGAGTATTAAATATAAGCTAATTACAAAATCAATTTCACAATCTCTAGGCTAAATCGCGAGACGAATCTATTAAGCCTAATTAGTCCATGATTTGACAATATGATGCTACAGTAAACATTCGCTAATGATGGATCAATTAGGCTTAATAGATTCGTCTCGCGATTTAGCCTAGGAGTTCTGCAATTAGTTTTGTAATTAGCTCACTAATTAGCATCCGAATATTCGATGTGACATGGACTAAACTTTAGCTTTAGTATCCAAACACCTTTCTTAAATTTGCAGGAAGACCCCTCATTTGGATCGTGGTTATCATTCGCGACCCAAATATGTACAATAATACCCTTCATTTGGATCGTGATGGTAGATCGCGATCCAATTTTTTACATAAACCCCCCTAGTTGCTATTGGGATACTTTATGGCCGGGTGCCGGCAGATGAACAGCGATGAAGAGCGAGGAGATGGTCATTATGAAGGCACAGCGTCATCAGAGGGTAAGGAATCAGACGGAGGTGTCCGACAAATTTCGGCCGATTCAGCATCACGGAGATAGTTCCATGTGCAGACGAAGGTCGCTAGGGGGGAGCCCTCAGCGTTGTGAGCCGCAGCCGAGCAAAATAGATCCCAGACTCCGAATCGAGGCCGGCGATGAGGATGTGGCAATTTCCTCATGAGGTTTGCTACGAGTTACTGAATACCATCTGCAGTCAAATTCAAAGTTTCAAACAACAGACGAGGCATAGTTTCTTTCAAAAAAAATTTGAAAGGAAAAAAAAGACGAGCTACAGAAATTTCAGGCAATTGCAAATGCAAGTGACTGAACCGCACTCCCCCCTTCTAAATTGTAAATCATTTTAGTTTTTCTATGTGCATAGTCTTTTTCATGCACCTAGATATTGTGTATGTCTATATGCATAATAATCTTAAAAAAGTCAAAATGATCTATCATTTGAAACGGAGTGAGTACTTAACTAAACGAGCGTCACAAATGTGGACACAGGCCTGAAGCTGTTGGGCTTTGCACCTGATGGCCAAAACTTTGCAAGTCATCACTCGTGTCTCCTCTCTTCAGAGCCCAGTGTCGGGAACAGGGAGAATAAGGTTGCTCCGGCTTCAGTCGCAGGAGATCCTACTAACCCAAAAGCCCAAAAGCCCCAAACTAGTTGCGTCGTCCTCCCGATCTGTAATACCTCTTGAGCGAATTGGTGCTGCAGGGGAGTACCGGAATTTTTCCAGGAGCCAGGTATACGTTTTCAGTGCCTGCATTGTGATTCTCTGCAAAGAGAGATTCAGAATAATCAGTAGCCTCAGTTTTACAGATTTACAGTTATACCACCAGCGAAATGCTCGCAGTTGCCAGTCCGAACATGGGCCTTTTCGCTTCAGTTTATTCAGTCGGCTTATCAGCCACCAAACAGTGTTTTTCTCTCACAACAAATCAGCCGTTTCAGCTTTTCAGTCGGCTTATAAGCTGAAACGAACAGGCCCATGGATCACAATGTACGATTACATTTTACTCAAAAAAAAAACAATTGGCATGCTACTGACTACAGAGATTCTTCTGCAGTTCTTTGTAGGTAACCGAGTGCTGTGCTATCTCAGCACTAATGCGCCAAGTTCGGTTCAGTCTACGGCCAACCCTGTCCATCTGAAACCTTTAGACCTGGTTTGGTTCGTTTGCTTATTTTTAAGCACCCGTCATATCGAATGTTTAGATACTAATTAGAAGTATTAAACGTAGACTATTTACAAAATCCATTACATAAGTGGAGGCTAAACGGCGAGACGAATCTATTAAGCCTAATTAGTCCATGATTTGACAATGTGTTGCTACAGTAAACATTTGCTAATGATGGATTAATTAGGTTTAATAGGTTCGTCTCACTGTTTAGCCTCCACTTATGTAATGGGTTTTGTAAATAGCCTACATTTAATACTCCTAATTAGTATCTAAACATTGATGTGACACTTGCTTAAAAATAAGCAAAGGGAACCAAACGCCCTCTTAGTTCAGTCTGTGACAGGTGTTAAATGTGAAGCCAAACAGGCCCGTAAAGTTTCCCGTTCTCGTGGCCTGTTTGGACGTCGGAACTTGGGACTGGGCCCGCCGGATCTGGCTCTCTCATCTCCGAGACCCCATCTCTCATCTGTTCCTGTCAGCATCCTTTTTGATGGCTTGTTACTGTCAACTTCAGACGTACTGCAAGTCTCCTGCCTATGTAAACCAGCACTTGCCTTGCCGTTTAGTTGAAGCACCTAGCTAAAATCCGTCCTGCTCAATCTTCCACCGAAAGCTACCGCTCCCCTTGTTAAACTATGGCCATGTTTAGTTTCCCACCAATTCCCAACTTTGACACTATGCAAAAAGAAGATTCCCCATCACATCAAACTTGCGGTACATGCATGGAGTACTAAATGTAGACGAAATTAAAAACTAATTGCACAGTTTTGTTGTACTTTGCGAGACGAATCTTTTGAACCTAATTAGTCAATATTTGGACAATAATTCACAAGTACAAACGAAACGCTACAGTGTGCTACAGTGCTAGCACAGTAATTTTGCATCTCCTAAATTTGCCAACTAAACAAGGCCTATGTCCTCGCGCCTTTCGTGTGTGAATGCTGCTGCATTTGCTTGATTCCGTTGAGCTCCGAGTCGGAGAGGACTGCAACTGCAATGCTGTTCTCCGTCAGTATCAGCATCACTGCATCAGCATCAGATAACGCATAGAAGAATACCTCGCCCAGAGAACATCGCCATCGACATCCACCGGTGCCGTGGAAGCTAGAAAGTGAGCGAGCCACAATCTTCCTGGATCATTCCTTACCTTCGACTCAGGATTAAACTTTTCTCACGTCATCGAGCTATCCATTATGCATATACAGTTCATCCGGCTAGCTCATCATCGGCGCCGTTTTTCCGATGGGATTTAGCTGCGTGTCGGGCGGCGAGTCCGTACTTGAGGCGCCGTCAGCGAGAAGCTCTCGACCCGCCTGCGGTCAACGCGCGTGCTGCCCTTGAAGGCTTAACTTACTTGTCCCTTTCTAGTAGGATTTGGAACGAATCTGAAGCAACGTAAAAGGCTTAGGCCCCGTCTGGAGGCCGGTACTAAATTTTAGTCCATACCATATCAAATATTTAGATACTAATTAAATCTATTAAATATAGATTAACCGTAAAACTAATTGCATAATGAAGACTAATTCGCGAGATGAATATATTAAGTCTAATTAATTCCTGATTTGATCATGTAATGCTACAGTAAATATGTGCTAATCATAGATTAATTAGGTTTAATAGATTCGTTTTGCGAATTAGCCACGACTTATGCAATTAGTTTTATACAATTAGTTCACGTTTAGTCTGGTATCTGTGACTTAGAATTAAAAATTAATCCACGGATTTTATCAAAAAAAAAAATTAATCCACGGATCCAAACACCCCTTTTAAATTATGGCGTTGGTCCTTCTTGTTCTTTCTTCCGCGGCGGATTAGTCAGGGCGTGTTGGACCGTCGGTTGTGCGCACCAATCGGAGACGCTGCCGTGGCCGCGCCCTGGATCTTGGCAAGCCGTTTGTAAATGGAATCCTTAACTTGTGCAGCAACTTCTGATGCTTAGTCACTGGAGTCTGATGCTTAGTCAGATATGATAACTTAAGATTTTTCTTTAGAAAACTGCTTTGCATGTACTAAACATGTTTCCCCTGAAGATGTGAGGCAGTTGAGAGAAGTTAACCAAACTCCTGGACCGTCCAGAAGCGGCTGCAGTGCACACACGTACGCATCTTGGAAGCTGAACCTCATGATATCTCGTGATGGCTTTGGCTTCCTGTTTTTTCTTCCCGGCCTCTCCGTGGACCTATGGTTCGAAGTCGGATTACCTGCCATGGCTTCAATAAGCACGGCACGGGACAACCGGACAACTACCAGGTTAGGATTGGAGCACGTCCTTCGTTTCAGTTTTACGCGTCACTTCTGTGCACCAGCTAGGACGTGATGTTTACTGGGATTTTGTTGATCTTGTGTCTAAAAGCTTCTGTTCAAACCCTGTGTTCCTAGTCTAGTACTACTGACTCACCGCGGTGTCACTGTTCCTGAATACTCGACACCTACGGTCAAGGCTCTTTTATGTCCAGGTGTCCTTGTCTTGGACGGATCAACGAGAATTACGTACGTCTTCTGCTTTGGTCACGCTCAACCGACGGTGAAAGCTACGAATCGCCTCGCTGACTTGACGTTCTCCTCCTAATAAGATTACTATGTGACAACCTGTGTGCTGTTGAATGGATGCAATATTACGCAATGCATGTTTTCTAAATTAAATTTCACTAATTTTTACCAATTTTTGGAAAAAAACGAAAATACTAAATTAAAGCAAAAAAGAACGGGTCAGATTGGGACTTGTAGGCCCTCGTGGCCTTGTTTGTCAGCTAGCTCATCATCCGCGGTCCGCGCCGTTGTCTCGATGGGATTTGTCTGCGTGTCAGTACCGGACAACGAGTCCGTACTCCAGGCGTCGTCAACTAGAAGCTCTCGATTGACGAGTCTGATGAAGCAAAAGCAGAGCAAAGGTAAAAGCAACCAAAACTTGTCCATTTTTATCCTTCCTTTTGGCTCCCCGGTGGATCAGAGACGATGCTGTGCCTCGGATCTCGGCAGTTGAAAACGGAAATCATCGGAATTCTGCTGGAACGAGGCGTGCGTTCAGATCTTGGCATGTCTTCCCTGAAGCAGATCAGAAGCGGTTGAGGCAAGCTAACCAAACCTGGACCATCAACAGAAGCAAGCGGCTGCGGGGCGCGCACGTACGCATCTTCCGTGCTCAATTAACGTTGGATTACTACTGGTCGTGCACTCGTGATGGCGGCCTGACTGACTTCTTCTTTGATTTCCTCCCTCGTCCTTGCTGTCAAATCGGCAATTCAATGGCTTCCGAGAAACAAACAATTGGAGCTTCAGTTTTAGATGTCACAGATGATGATATATCTGCACCACCAGCTGGGAGTCTAGGACGGGATCGATGTAATCGTAAGCTCATTTACGAAGCACGACTTCTTTGGGAATTCTGCTTGCAAGAGCCCCATGTTCTAGGAGTTTGCAGGACGCCGGGCCGGGACTTGCCCGAGAGCCTCAGCTGCGCGTCACTGTGCTGTCACACTGTTCCTGGACACTCCGGACGTCAAGGCCATTGCTCCTAAAAATGCTCAGAGCAAGTGGAAGTGTCCTTGTCATTGACCGATCAACGTCGCCGTACCAACCAGGAAAAACAACTCGCCGATACGGGTTCCGACGGAAAGAAAGAAGGCGAACAGTGTCGCCGACAATATATCTTCCCGCGCTCCTTGTCACGACAGCCTCGCTGACTTTGTTGGCCCGCTGACCGGGCTTTTTAATTTTCGATTAGGAGGCTGCTAATGAACTGCTCTGTGGCCATGCAGCCACTTTGCGTACCGTACGGATCGGATGCACATACCTACTGCAATGCGTGCCACTTCAAATCGTATGAGTAGGTCGAGTTCACTTTGTTCAGGACCGGTTCACTTAATTTGTGATAACGAAATCATCAAGGGCGAGTGACGCTGGGGTGATGGACAAGATCAGTTCTTCATGATGGTGCCTCAAACGGGTTCGGACTCAGCAATGCCTGTACGGTAGGCTACTAGCCTATTTACAGTACAAGCACGGGCAGCTGAAACACAGCTCCTTTTTCATTCGGATGTGAACTCGACACTCCGAAAGCTATTGGATACAGTGATACTAGTGTCTTTCGGTTTCGGAGCAGGGACTTGTGTGACGTCTGTCTGTGCATAGGATAACTGAAGCAGAGGACTGAAGGACGCGTGTGCAGAGTGCAGACCATTTGTCCTCTTTCTGGAATATGTCTGTAAAGTTACGTAGGAACAAAAGGTAGCAAAATCAGTTTATGCGGCATGATTGTGGCTGCCGTTATTTTACACTTGTCCTATATATAGTGTTCCTGATCTTGAACGGCAACACCCTTCTCCTGTTATTTTTCCCATAAGATACTCCTAAGAAAAAGGTGATCTTTGTATCCATTGGAGAACGCTCGGAGTGACTCGGACGCAGCGCGAGAGAAAATATAGAATAACAAATACTAGAGTGAGTACTCCTTTCCTATTTCCATCAGAAGAAGAGATCCATCTGGGTCCCTACTATACAGATTATAGAATCATCGAAAACGACGTGCACGATAATGTACTAGTAGTATATAGTATACATTATGCTATTTTTGTGACCCATTTCATCAAGAGGTCGTACAAAAATCCGGTAGCTGGAAGCATCACTAGTCGTCTAGTCCCCTCAGCGTCTACTACGGAGTCCAGAACCAGAAAAGCAGCGGCCAAACCAGCATCTCACAATATTACAATACAAGCCACCACCAACCAGCAAACCATCCCCACCCGAGTCGAGCATTAACGTCGAGTCGAGCACGCCGGAGGAGCATTAACGTCGACTCGAGCACGCCGGAGGTGAGGACGGGAGCGAAGAAACTGTCAGCACCGCGAAAGCGTAGAGAGAAAATGCGCCACCACCTTCTCCTGCATCTTTTCTGGTTGGGGGAAGCGGTCGCCTGCGGTTGACCGACCACTGGCCTGAGCCGCGGCGAGCGCACGCGCGCGGCTCGTTCCCACCTGTAGCGGGTGGGGGCAGGTCCGGACTCGTGGTAGCCCGTACGGTGCGGAGCCGTGCACCGATATAAAACGCCCGGGCGCCGCCGTTAACCAATGAGCCCCTGTTCCGAGCTGCCAAGTGCCAACCCAACAACCCACTTGCCTCGGCTTCACCTGTGCTCGTCACCACCGGCGCGGAGGAGGGAGGGAGGGAGGAGGAAACAGCGCGGAGGATCAGGAGCCCACTTGCACTATTGAAAAACGGGCGATCGCTGCAGCGGTCTCCTGTTCGGCTTTGGGTAGTATCTGTTCGCTGCGGCGGAGCGCGGAGGGGAAGGAAGGAAGGAGGCGAGCGCGTCCTCGCGGTTTGCTCCCTCGCTGGCCTGCCCTCGAGCCCTTCTTCTCTCGTGCCCAGCGATTGCTGAGACTGCTGCTGGAGCCTGATCGAGGCGCTGGTGGGTTCGTCGGGGAGTCCAGGATTGCCGGCCGTAGCTCCAACTCCAAGGCCGGCCGGTTTCTTGGAGCTTGCGGCGTCACCTTGTCCGGTTGTCCCTTCTCGTGCAGCTCCGTCCGTCCAAGGATTCCTTCCTGGGGTTCTGCTTCTGCTAGTGAGTTCTACTCACTTGGTTTCTCTTCTTCGGTTGCGATTTCGCTACACCTTGTTTTCCTTGGTTACTCGATCATTCTCGCTTCTCTTCCTTAGTTCCTTTCCCTTTCCCATACCGCCATCGAATTATCGAAGCTTTGCTTTTCTGTAAAGGAAAAAGAGACAGATTCTTACGATTCAAAATATCTAGGTAGTACTATTACGTACAGTGCGAGTAAAATCCGGTAATTCGGTTGGCAGGTCCTAATTTCTCTAGGTGGCGTTGCTGTCCTTTCTACCACCTGCTGTGGAGCTTAAGCAACATGTTTAACCCTGCTTACTTTTCTCAAGTCAACAAAAGCAAGTATTCGCTCCGGGCCATATTTTCTCCCGGGGCTGTTGGTATGAACAGCGGACCGGTGTTAGGTCAGAAAGGCCGTTGAGAATCGCCCTAAAAAAAAAGGCCGTTGAGAATCTGGGGGCAACTGGCATGCTTTCACACCTTATTGTGGATAAACACCTCCATTTTGGGCTCGCCGGTCATTGCATATTGCTCCCCATAGGCCCTGACCATTTGTTTCTTTCCATGGTTAGGATGGTCTGAGATTGTTAGCGGTTATGCTCTTGCAGGGATGACAACTTGACAAGTGGCTGCTGATAGATCTCTTGTTCAGAAATGGGTAACCTTGGAGGCATCCTGCACGCAGTGATCCTCCTCCTTCTGTGCGCTGGCTGTGTGGATGTTGCAAGGGGACAGACAACTGACCCTACTGAAGGTAATCTTCTGCTGTCTTTGCTTTCTTTCCGTCAGAGCTTTGAGTCACATCGTCGAAGATTGTTCGTGCCAGAAAGAAATGAGAGACGCACTATCAATTACGATTAAACTGGAAGTTGACATGAAGCTTTGATTCAAGCAGGCCCTATTTTGTGTAGATTCACTGTCAATCCTTCCGTTGCACAGTTCGAATTAACTGAAACCTTTGAATAACTCGTTTTCGCTTCTGGTTCCGTTGGTTAATTGCGCACAGTCCACATCTACTATGTATATGTAATCAAGTGTTGTACTACCTCCATCCCAGAATATAGCTACTTCTAGCATGTAAATTTTATCCCATGATATAGCTATTTTTAAGTTCACAAGTAGCTTATTTGGCATAAGAGGTCTAAAATGCCCTCCATGCATGCAAATAAATTATGGCATGCAGATATGCATGCAAGCCTGTTTGAATAGGAAATGTATAATTATTCTAATTAGGGGCAATATAGAATTTTAATCTGCATCCTTAATCTGTCTGAAAAACTCCAGAAGTAGCTATATTCTGGGATAGAGGGAGTACCCATTATTGCTGCGCAAGTAACCAGTTATAATCATGAACTAATCAAAAGCACTTCACAGACAAGACGTGATCAGAAACGTGACCTCTTTGTTATACACATTATATTCAAGTAGGTAGTAGGTATAACTAGGGACTGATTCTTGTTGACATCTCTTGAATTGTGTATGCATTCTCATTCTGTTTCTTGATCAGGGGTGTCTGGTTCAGACAGTAACAATATTGTGCACTACTCTGATACCCCCGTTGATCTGTTGAACTGCTTCTGAATATTGTCTCTCTTATATTTGCAGTGAACGCTCTCAAGGCAATTAGAAACAGTTTGATTGATCCTTCTAATAAACTTAAGAATTGGGGCCGTGGGGATCCATGCACATCCCTTTGGACGGGAATCTTCTGTGACAAGATACCAAGTGATTCATATCTTCATATAGTAGAAATGTATGATGATTTTTTTCCACACTATATTTATAACATCCACAATGGTTCTGTTGCTAGACTCTATCTTACTCCTTCCTTTTGTTTTTAGTAGCGGTTTTAGGATTTTAAAAAGTCTTTAGAGATATACTTTGACTAAACTTTCTTACAATCTACCATCAATTGCTAAAAAGAATCAACATCATATTAAAAGTTCTATGAAATATGAATCCGTATTTATAACTAAGCATGTTTATAATATTTTTTGACTAATTGTTGGTTAAAATTATTATTTGAAATTTTAAATCCTAATATGCTTACTAATTTCAAACAAAGGGAGACATCCTAATATATATTTATTATTTATTTCTGTCATTTTCCATATAGAGTGTAACATTTAATTGTAACAATGGATACTTTTGACTCTTGTAGACAGTTGTTTAAGATGAATCTTTCCGGAACTTTGGCACCAGAGGTCGGCCTTCTATCCCAGCTTAAAACATTGTAAGTACTATTTTAACAGACCATTGATGCTACTTAGTGCAAACTGATTTGAGCATTTTCAAGCATATCATAAAAAAGTGTACCTTTACGGATCTACTTCATGCTTTATAAATTATACAATTAATTAACTATAAAGCAAATCCCTAAGTCTCTGATTAAATTGAAACTTGCAAAAGATATCATAGAAAGGTGTCCTGACTTCATCTATTTTAACTGTTTATTTTCATGGTTAGAACCTGTTCCATTATGTTTACTAACTTGTATAAATTGTTCTTTTCAAGGGACTTCATGTGGAACAATTTAACTGGTAACATCCCCAAAGAAGTTGGAAACATCACAATGCTGAAGCTCATGTAAGTTCTCCTCTCTAAGCAAAGTTCCCTATACCATTTCTTTATATACGAACAATGCTAACTGTTGCTACCACAATCTTGCAGAACTTTGAATGGTAATCAGCTATCTGGTTCTTTACCTGATGAGATCGGCTATCTGGTGAACTTAAACAGATTACAAATAGATGAGAACAAAATATCAGGCCCCATACCGAAATCATTTGCTAATTTAACAAGCATAAAGCATTTGTAAGTGTAGAGTATCTTTATTTTTCAGCCCATCAATGACACTTCTCGATTGTAAAATTAGTACTGATTATGGTTCCATTATTACCTTTAGTCACATGAACAATAACTCACTAAGTGGGCAAATCCCATCTGAGCTGTCTAAATTGCCTTCACTCCTTCATCTGTAAGTGGATATCTACTTTTTCTCTGTTTGTTTTCTTTTGTTATGCAAGTTGCAGATGAGTTGTGCAGTTAATACGTTCTTGTACTGTGAACTTGTAGTCTTGTTGACAACAATAATTTATCTGGGCCTCTTCCCCCAAAATTAGCGGAAGCACAAAGTTTGGAGATACTGTAAGTACATTTTTCTGTACTCGAATAAGATTTTATATAGAAAGTGAAGCACAATAATGGCTTCCAGTTTCTTTCAGAGAATTTGTACTAGCTTATTGTAGCATGACGTTGACAGATGATCACTCTCTTTTAGTTCTGAATGTTTAAGAAGTTTAAGTAATAAAACCAATTTCTTGAGCATGCTTCACTTCCTTTTGTAAATTTTATTACATATTAGTGAAATGTATAACGGGCTTTTAACTTTCTAATGTTTTAAACAACTAGCACAAACCTTTCTCTTTGAAAATGCTTGCTTATTCTGTTGAGAATAGACATTTTTTTCAATATATATGACAATCATTTCTCATATATCTATCTTTCTACTATAGTCAGGCTGATAACAACAACTTCAGTGGAAGCTCTATCCCTGCTGAATACAGCAACATACGAACACTTCTAAAGCTGTGAGTGTAACCCCTTTTCCGTCAAGTTTTCTCTTCTTAGGATTTGAGGTATATGAGTGCAAAAGAAAATTTTAAGAAGTAAAGAGCTCTAATAACTTTCAATGAGAAAAAAACTTTGTTAGAAATGTATGCACTGGTGATTAAAAGACTAGCAGAAAAATAAGAATATTATGAGTAAAATGTTTATATTTCCTAAACAGCTTATGCTTTTAGTTGAGGTAGCCAGTATAGTAAGTCCAGTGCATCACATACGTAATAAAAAACTTTTTATGCAACTAAAACTACTTTTTGCATGGTATTCTCTATTATTACAAGTCATAACAGCCAAATAGTTGAATGCTGTTGGTCCATTTGTCTGGAAATCTTTACATCAACTCTCTTTAAGAACTCTTCCTTCGCTGTGTGGACTGTGGAGATCATTCTTACTGATAACTAAAAACAGCAATTTACTTCATTATCTTCATTTAAGAAGGACAAGCAGCACTCGGTCAGCATTATTTTTAAATTCAAATCAATATGTGTGGGGTAAATCATCCTTTTCCATGTTATCAGGAGTCTTAGGAACTGCAGTTTGCAAGGAGCTGTTCCCGACATGAGTGGCATACCCAAATTTGGCTACTTGTAAGTCCAGATTAAAATGATGTGTTTCCTTTCAGTTGTTAGACATCTTACAATCATATACTATCCTTTTACATCAGCTTGTCACTGCCTTTGTGAAACAGTTATTTTATCAATACTATTTCTTAAATGCCTTTAGTGATTATCTTCACACTAGAATGAAAGGATGCCACTCAATTAGTAATCCAGGATACTATTTCAAATATATTGGCACTAATTTCGGCATGTATTTTCAGGGATGTTAGCTGGAACCAATTGAAAGGATCTATACCAACTAATAGGCTTGCTTCAACTATCACTACAATGTATGTAGCCTTTGACAATCTTTCTTTTTTCTTTTTGGGTAGAACGAAGCTAATTTCAAATTTTGACAGTGATTTGTCACATAACTTTCTTGATGGAACCATTCCACCAAACTTCTCAGGGCTACCTAACCTTCAGTTATTGTAAGTACTATTTAACTTAGAAGAGACATTTATGTACCGCAAATATCCTGCTATTGAAAAAAGTCCTTTCCCTGTCAAACTTTAAGTGATCAAACTTTTCAAGTAATAATGTGCCGGCCAGCACTATTCTTATACCGTATTATCTAAAAATGCCATTTTACAGGTCAGTCAATGGGAACCTCTTAAATGGTTCTGTTCCACCGACAATTTGGAGCAACATTACTTTTACGGGAAATAGAACACTTATTCTGTATGACCATCTTCACATACGTTCTCTCTTAATACTTCCTGAGATATGCTTTTGTGTAAGATAGCATTCAAATAATGCAGGGACTTCCAAAATAACTCCCTTGACACTATTCCAGCTGCATTTGAGCCTCCAGAAGCTGTCACTTTGCTGTAAGTTTATTCACCATGGAGATAGTTCCTCTAGTTTACACTCCTGTACTATGTTCAACTGTATGGTTTGTTGGAATATAAAATTTCATCGCAAAAGCTCTGATGAATTTGCTAATTAGTAGTCTTACCTGTCGTCAAGCCACTGCTGACGTAGATCTGTATAGTAGATATTAAGGTTCTACATATCCTAGAATACTGATAAAAAAGCTCAACTTTTCAATCGAATCTTCTGAGTTTCTGACGCAACAAAAAAAATATTACCGTTTTCTGCAGACTTTATGGAAACCCTGTATGCACGACATCTAATGCAGCCAGGGCAGCTAATCTTTGCCAGCCTAAATCTGTAATTGGAGAACCATCTGGAGAGGGAAGACAAGTTAATACATTGTGTCCTCCTTGCCCGACGGATAAAAATTATGAATACAATCCAGCATCCCCTATACCTTGCTTATGTGCTGTGCCTCTGGGAGTTGGATTTCGACTAAAGAGTCCAGGCATATTTGACTTCCTTCCCTATAAAGAAACTTTTGAGATAAACTTAACCTCTCTGCTGGAATTGCGTGTTTATCAGCTGTACATTGAACGATTCATGCGGGAGACAGGCCCAAGGCTTAATACGCATTTAAAGTTATTCCCAAATAATACACCTTTATTCAATACGGCTGAGGTGGTGCGGCTCAGGCAGGTACTAGCTGGATGGCAGATCACCCTGTCAGATGTTTTTGGTCCATATGAGCTTCTCAATTTCACGCTTGGTTCCTATGCAGATGGTATGTGAAACTTACTTTGCAGAAAAATCATTTTGTTCCTAGTTCTATCATACTAAACGATTAGTCAAAAGTACCACACTATATCTGTATTTCTTTCGCCAACACAAAAGATAGTACATGTCTCATTGTTGTACAAGAATGCTACAGCCAATTTGATAAACCTCTAATTTACTGGCTATTACGTTTTGCAGAATTTCCTACTGTGGTGTCATCAGGTTTAAAAAGGAGTGCACTAGCTGGCATTTTGGTAGGGACAATTGTCGCTGCCGTTGCAGTATCTGTGGTTTCTACAGTTTTTATAATGAAAAAGCGCAGAAAGCATCGAACAGTTTCAAGGCGGTCACGTAAGTCAATTTTCCTTTTTGCCCCTTACAAAAAAATGAAGTTAAATTTCCATGTGCTGCATAGAAAATGTTGCCATCTGACAACCTAAAATCCTTGCTGCTTTACAATGAAAAAGAATTTTATGAAGCAATATTTATAGGAACATATTTAGGAGAAACCTTTTTTCGCATATCTAAATCTGGGAACTTTGAACTGAGTTGTAAGTCTTGCTTTCGTGACCTCATTCAAACGATCATATTAGGACTTCGGAACATTAATAAAATATTTAAAATGTCTCATCTCTGTAGTGCGTAAAATTCTTACGGTAGATATTAGGTTCGTTCAAATAGCAGGATCAATTCTTCAAAACTGATCACAGGATCTAAAGATGCATATTATTTGGCAGTACTTTCAAGGTTTTCTATCAAGGTTGATGGCGTGAAATGCTTCACATTTGAAGAAATGGCTGGAGCAACAAGCGATTTCAATATTTCAGCTCAAGTTGGTCAAGGAGGTTATGGAAAAGTTTATAAAGGAACTTTAGTTGATGGAACAGCTGTGGCAATCAAGCGTGCACATGAAGATTCTCTGCAAGGCTCAAAGGAGTTCTGCACAGAAATAGAGTTGCTGTCAAGATTGCATCATCGTAATTTGGTCTCTCTTGTTGGCTATTGTGATGAAGAAGACGAGCAGGTGTCTCCCTATCTTTTAAAATATCTATATGCAATTAGATTGTTGAAAATTTTCCCCACAGCCCTCTACATTGTGTAAAAATTTGAGGAAAGTCTTGGTAGTCATGGTAATTAAATTTATTGAGGTCCCCATATATGTAAGAGTACTTCTGCAATACTTTCCGCTCATAGGGAATTATGTTTTCCAGATGCTGGTGTATGAGTTCATGCCCAATGGTACCCTACGTGATCATCTTTCTGGTAAGTTGGAAGCGTTTAGATATTTCCTTTATTTTCCATATGACCACCATGGACTTCCACATTCAATAATATCCATGATCCTGTCCATTTCATAGAAGTTATCTTTGGTGCGCATTATCAGTACTGCATGCATGTTTGTATTTGAAGTTTTTAATTTAGCATTAACAAATTAAAAGTTCCTAGTTCTTTGATCTTGTGTTGGATGGGGCATGTAATCTTGTTCGACGTTTTCACAGCTAAGACTGAAAGACCTCTGACCTTTGGTCGGAGGGTGCACATCGCGCTTGGTGCTGCAAAAGGAATTCTGTACCTACACACTGAGGCAAATCCTCCTATATATCACCGTGATGTTAAGGCCAGCAACATTCTTCTGGACTCCAAGTTTGTAGCGAAGGTGGCTGACTTTGGTCTTTCAAGGCTTGCTCCAGTGCCCGATGTCGAAGGGACTCTGCCAGCTCATATCTCTACTGTTGTAAAGGGCACCCCGGTAAGTGGCATTACCTTTTGCTGTTTCATATCAGACAATACGAAACATGGACCACCTATTAACTTAAGGTGTGGAAGTTTAGGTGATGACAACTATTCTTTTTTTCTTTTGACAGGGCTACCTCGATCCAGAATATTTCCTAACTCATAAACTGACAGAAAGAAGTGATGTGTATAGCCTTGGCGTTGTACTTCTTGAACTATTGACTGGAATGAGGCCAATCCAGCATGGTAAAAACATTGTTAGAGAGGTAAAGTTGTTCTCAGCACAGCCCTTACTGTGGATCTAATTACCCCATGTACAGATGAAATACAGGATTTGAAGTATTGAGATACTGAAACACATAGTATTATTCGAAGTGCCTGCAGGCTGCAGCACTGATAATTATGGAACAAGCTGAACCATTTAATCTCATCCGAATATCCGTTAAATATCATCCATAGATATATTTTAGGTGCTTCAAATTAAATACTGTAATGCGCTACATTTAAGTTTGGAATTATTTGAAATTGGTTGGTAACATATCGAATAGAGATACCTCAACATGGATTTGCTTATCTCAAATAAATTAAACTAGCTACAAATTCTTTGCTACACAGAGCTCCTTTATTCATCGTATTTGGATTCAAACAGATGAATGAAAACTCAAATGATTCGCTTTTGCTGCAGGTAAACATGGCTTACCAATCAGGCGACATCTCGAGGATCATCGACAGCCGGATGCCCTCGTACCCTCCGGAGTGCGTCACGAGGTTCCTCTCCCTGGCGATCAAGTGCTGCCGGGACGAGACCGAGGCGAGGCCCTACATGGCCGACATCGTCCGAGAGCTGGAGACCATCCGGGGCATGCTGCCCGAGGGAGAGGACGCGCTGTCCGAGACCACGGGGTCGGGCTTGCTGACCAAGACCATGTCGTCGTCTTCGACACCCACGGGGGCCCTCTACGTGTCCTCGCATATGTCCGGCAGCGGCCAGGTCGACAGCGGCATCCCCTCCGGCACGGTGGCTCCCCGGTAGGGGGTGGCGGTGCCGGCGCCGGCCGCGTTGGAGATGGTTTTGTAGACACCTGATGAGTGACAATGATTTGTATAGCTTTGTAGGTAGCCAGCGTCCACATTTCTGTGATTTTAAGGGGGTGTTTGGTTCCACCCTGCTAAACTTTAGCTTTAGCTGCTAAACTGCTAAACACCCTTGCTAAAACTTGTTAAAGTTGAGTTGCTAAAGTTTACCACTTTAACAAGTTTTTGTTGCTAAAACTTGCTAAAAGATGGGCTGGACAACCTATACCCCTCATTTATTGCTTATCTCTCCCCTCCTGCGTACCATTAATAAGGGTAGATAGATCTTTTTACAGCTCATTAAATGCCTTTTAGCAAGAGTATCCAAACAGTTTTTGTTAAAGTTTAGCAACTAAAGTTTAGCAAATTTTAGCTGCTAAACTTTAGCAAGAGTAACAAACAAGGCTTAAGTAGAGCAAAAGGCAAGCACGGCATGGTTTCACACCCACGACGGTTGGACCACAAGAAGCTGCTGCAGACGACAGTCTCATGCTGAATTTGCAAACGTGGAAGATTACATGAAAATAATTGAGCGTATGATAGACTACGGGCAAATACTATATATATCAACTTCTTACACCTATTCCAACAAGTAGATTCCAGCACAGCTAGCTTCCATCTAGGGTGGTTAACCAGACCATGGCAAGCAACATTTAGTCACTCTGGATGATCTTTCATGTCAGCAAATTTGAGCGCATGCTGTCAACAATCACTTTTTACAAGGTAACTCGGGCGCTGGGAGATGTCATCCAAACATGTCGAAGCCTTCTCCGTGCTGGAGATGGGAGAAGCTCCGGGAGCTCTCCACCTTCCCCGGGAAATGGTCGATTCCTGCAAAGATCAACCAGCATCAGCTTCAGTAAATTCTTTGCTATTTTGTGTTGCCTAATCAATGAAGTAACGACGCTGGTTGCAGAGGAGGTACTTGGATTCGACATGATGTTCTCGTAGAAGGACATCTGGCCAGGATTGCCAGACGATCTCATGCCGTTGTCACTGGATCCATACATCATGCCTCCGATTTGATCATGATCTGATGCATCAAAGTGGTGCATCCCTGAGATCCTCTCAGCATTGTGAATGCTCATAGTCATAGCCTTGTTCTCATGGAGTGGCCTATCTGACTTTGGTTTCTTGTCCGTTAGGGCGTCCTCGTCCACCTCAGCTTCAGATTCGGCGTTATTAGGTAAAGCAGCAGCCTGCTTCCGCTTCGACCGTGCCCGTCTGTTCTGAAACCAGTTGTACACGTTTGTCTCTGAGATCTGGCCATGGTGTGATAGCTCTGCTGTTATCTCCTTTATCTTTTGCTTGCTTGGTGTTCCATTGCCTTGGTCAAATATGTTTTCAAGGATCTGCAGTTGCATCGGTGTTGGTTGCCATCGTTGCCTTGCTGTGATCTTGTGACCTCCAGGAATAATTAGAGGATCACAGTACAGATTACTGAACCTCATTCCTAACGAAGAAACCAAACTTCAGTTGACCAGAAAAAAAGAAGAAACAACCATATATTGCATCGACAACATACGTTAGAAAAGAACAATAAAACAGATTTGTAGAGGGGAACGGGCAGATTTAGTAAAATCTGTTTTGAAGATTATCTAATATATAAGGAGAATATTACCTGGCTACAGTTAAGACCATCATGTAATTAGGTTGAATCATCAGAACATAAAAAAAATTAATGACTTCATTTAAACCGCCAAGTAGAAAGGTTACGCAAAAGTCATGAAAAAGAAATGTAGTTAATTGAAGCAGCATGGACAGGTTTGGCAAATTTTAAATAAGTGATATCTGATGGTTATAAGTAATAAAATAATTGCAAGTACATAATAAAACTAAGTATTTTGAACCAATGAAAGACACGTTGACAAGTTATGAGCTCCCTGAATGTCGCTTGCGGAATAATTAGGGTGCACATGACACAAAATAGTAATTAGTTGGCCCTACATGACAATCATGTCTTGATAGCTAATTGTTATTTTTATAGGGGAAGTAAATGATTGAACATACGAAATTGATCTACAAGCAAATTTTACATGTTAGCAGAAATAACAATCATCCGCAGCCATGGAATACGACCTAGAGCAATTAATCAAATATATGCAACTAAGGTAATAAATAAATAACCGGATTTCCACTGTTTGGTATTTACTGAACCTATTGTCAACTTCCTATAAGACATCAAATTAATGCACTGGCACTTTCGACCTATCTTCAAGTACCTACACAGGCATCAAATTGATGTGGTGCTTTCTTTTGTTTTGTAAGTTCACGTTGCAAGCAATAAACATTTTTTTAAAAAAACACAGAATAAAGTTCAGGAACAAGAAGTGTGGTAAATCCTGTGGTGATTGGATCAAGATTTGGGAAATTTTGGCATCGGTTTGACAAGACTACAAGCTCCAAAATGGAATTCTAACTGCAAGTTCTGGTTTCTGTGAGTACTGCAGTGCCCCCAACTTTTCTGCATAGAAACAATGCAGTGCCTGTACTGGCCCTACACACATTTCTAAACTGGTTCATTAGACCAGTCAAGGGGATGATCATTACAATTCCACTATCAAGATACTTTGCAAGTATTATGTAGTATCCCATGTGAATAGCAAATACTTTACAAGGATTATGTAGTATCTCATGCAAATAACAAACCTAACAGATGGCAGTACAGTTAATGACAGAAAATAACGCATGATAAACTAAATTCTTACTACTATAGTAATGTGTAGTATTACCATTCCTAAGACAGTACCAGGACGGTAGCAAAGCAGAACAGAGAGACAAAGCCACAAGTATGCATCGATTAGCATGAACAGAGTGAAAACGAACTGACTTTACCAATTGGAGAAAGCAGGCTGTAATACTGAACATAAATTGAACAGAAGAGCAAGAGCAATGAATGAGGCCTCTCTCATGGAGTAATAACAACTAATACCGTTGTGTCTTGAAAGAGTTAGTGCAATGAAATAAGATTTAATCGCTACGAATTTCGTATAACTAGTTAAAGCAGCTTCTAACACATGAACTTGCTCTATTCATAAACAAGCAAAGGGTGCGGCATTAAGAGCAAGTGATGACAATGCAAGCACCAAAGCAAAAGTAATCCCCCGATTTTGCACTTCCATAAAGCTGCAAGAACAAACAATGAACAAAGAGCAGCGAGACTAGAGAGTAGCAATTGTCTCGGCGGCAAGTGCGGCGACCGACCTGCAATGGAGTCCTGGTGCTCGGTGAGGGTGCGGTGCATCTCGACGAGCTGCTCGCAGATGGTGGCGTAGATGGAGATCTGCTTGCGGAGCACCTCCATCTGCTCGTCGGTCATCACCTTGACGTACCCGCCGAGCCCTTCCCCACCACCTCCGGCCCTCTCGTCGGCCGCCGCCGCCGCCGCCGCCACGGCGGAGGCCTTGGCCCTGTCCCCCCACTCCATCACCCCCGGTAGCTACAGGACGACGCGCGAAGTGGCAAAGATCTCGGAAGAGGGGGCCACGGGGACGCGAATCGGGAAAGCCGCGCGCTATTTGTGCAGTGGAATGGAATGGAGCTACGCAAGGAAGGAAATCGGCCGGTTAGGCAGGCACCCGGTTGGCGCCGATGCGGGAACCGAGGTGCCGCCAGCCTAGCTCGGACACGCGTCCTTTCGCGGGACTGTGAGGGGTGGCAGCGGTGAGGTTGGCGACGGGCGGCAGCAGGTGAAGGTGAAGCGAAGGCCGCAGGACGGCGGGGAGAGTGCAGAGCAGAGCAGAGGCTGCAGAGGGGAGGGGGGATGGTCAGGAGTGCCAGACAGGGATGGGGAAAGTCCGAAAGTGGCAGGAGGACTATTTGGGTTGGGAGTGGGAAGACGGTAGCGGCGGTTGCGGACGCGCGCGCGCACCGGCCACGAGCGGGCGCCGCGAGTCGCGGCGGAAAGAAACTACGGGCGGCGGGCGGGGGCGCATGCGGACAGGACACGGAGGGGACGGACGGGCCGCGCCGCGCGTTACGCCGTGACGCGCGGTGGGGTGGGTATGGGTGGGTAGGCCGGGCCCCAGCGGCGACGGGCGTTCGGCGGCACGGCAGACAGGTGGGGCCGTCCCATGCGAGAGGGGGGGTGGTCAATGGCTCAATGCAGCTGCCAGGATGAGACCCGCGGATGACGACGGCGCCCCGCGCCCGGCCCCAACGTGGACAGCAGCAATGATCGAAGGAGCACGAGCAATACGCTTTCGTTTGAAACGGGCGCAAACGATACAGTGAAAGCGCAAAGGCGCTTGTCCTCTGTAGTACCAAGTGATCTCAACCTTTTTCACGTTGGCCGATTGCGCTGGGGCATCTCCGTCGGCTTTAGCTTCAGCGAAGCTTTTTAGCCACATCATATTCTTATCCCAGCTGGAAGAGAACGTGAAATGATACTGGTCGTCGCAAAAAAAAAAAATCACGCTACTTCTACCAGCTAGATGGAAAGTGAGTAGCATTGAGAAGTGTGTGTGAGAGAGAGTGTGACTTATTCTTCATTGCATTAAACCTGCAACCTACTATGGCCGAGCTACGTTATGGCCATAGAGGGCCACGGCCCCCTGCCTAAGCTAATTCTCCACTAAATAAACAGTAAAAACGGCACTGTAGACTAATATTTAATCCACATTTCCTTAGACTGGTCCCAGCTTTGTCAGTCAAGCTCCGCCAGTGCTTAGAGGGTGTTTGGATACGAGGTGCTAAACTTTAGCAGGATCATATCGGATGGTCGGTTGCTAATTAGGAGGAGCTAATTATAAAACTAATTGCACGTATGGAGTCTAATTCACGAGACGAATCTATTAAGGCTAATTAATCCATCATTAGCAAATGGTTACTGTAGCATCAAATCATGGATTAATTAGGCTTAATAGATTCGTCTCGCGAATTAGACTCCATCTGTACAATTAGTTTTGTAATTAGACTATGTTTAATACTCCTAATTAGTATCTAAACATCCGATGTGATAGGGTGCTACCAAAGAGCTCTCTTGTACTCGCAAAAAAAAAAAGATAAAGAAAGAGCTCTGCTGATAACATTCAGTTGAGAGAGCCCCCTTCGAGATCCGACCTCATCACATGTAAAAATTTATCCTCTTGCAATGGAGACAGCTTGTTGTAACAAAAAAGCTTATCTTCTTGCAATGGAGATAGCTTGTTATCTATATCAGTGCCATGTCACTTATAGTTTAAGTAAAAGTAGCTGCTGCCACACAAAACCATTGCACCCTTAGCTAAACTACTCCCTCCATCCTAAATTGTATGCACAAACACCTATAAACATAGAAAAGTCAAAATAACCTATAAACATAGAAAAGTCAAAATAACCACAATTTAAAACGAAGGTAGTACTGCACAAATGTCGTTGCTTCAATTCCAACCAGAAATCTGATACTAGCAATTTTAAGTATACAAGTCAATTCAATAGGTAAGATTTTTTTAAGAAAAAACAACAGGGTGAACTGGAAGCAGCAAACAGCAAGTGAACAGACAAACGTGCTACAGAAAATGCGTCTCAGAGATGCATTTTCGAAAATAGCGTCACGGAGATATAAGATCTGTGTCGGCAAATACTATCATGAATTCATAATCAAGTATATGTCGCACAGGCATAACTTTATAGTCAATCAAATAGCTTAAAATACTGGAACTCTCACTCTCTGCACTATCAGCACTAATAGTCGGCGACAACGAAGAATTAAAAGAAACATTCTAAGTACACAGCCATGGAGGATTTTGTTCACTACTTGTCATCTCAGCCGCAGGTCAATGTCATGAGGGAGATCAAAATTCACCAGCTAGCAATGGCATGAATTCCAACACCATCACGGGAGCTTAAGCATCAGAAAAGCTATGTCTGTCATGAGAGCAAGACTGGGTAGAGTCTAGAGAGTTTCTGCAAGGATCAGGGTTGAGGAATGAGTCCCCCACTCTCACTGTTTTGTGCCACCATTGCTGAAGGGAGAGGCACTGCCGTTCTGATGTGGGCTATCCTCTCGATATACTGAGTTCAACATAGCAAGTTCTCGAAGCTGTTGCCTCTTTATGTTGTCTTGTGACTCATCCTACATGATAAACCATCAATGAATTGGGATTAGAAAAACAGAGATAAAGAAAGCAGATTGTGCATGCTACCTCCCTTCTATTTGTTTTATGGGAAAACCATGTGATATTACTACGAAAACCATGTGATATAACTACAAATTGATGCTCCAGAACGATGTTATTAGTTATATATGGGGCAGTATTCGTGAAGAAAATAGAACTACCACTGGTTCATAATTAACACTGATAATCCATAAATGACTTAGGAATTGCAAAAAAAATTGCTTACGCAACATATTTAATAACAACTCATTTCATTCACCTTTCCTAAAATGTTGTTTGCTCATGAAAGTATTGAGGAATGGATAAAAGAAGAGGGTTAGACAATGATATGCATACCACTGGTTTCAGCAACTCCTCTAGTATCTCCTGTGCTTGTGCCAGTTTGGTGTCAATGACATCAGCAGGTAATTCAGCCTCAATCAAGATATGTGTTGGATCGCCCAAGTGTTCATAGCCAGGCCTTCCCTTAAGCTGTTCCTCCTACAGGAAACAGACAGAATGGCATGTCAGCATTTTATGCTTGCCCCACGAAGTGTTACATCTAATTAAAGAATCAGCTCAAGAATATGAGAGAATTTATTTACCTTCACAGGATCTTTTATGGATCCCTTCCCTCTGATGAAAACACGGCAGCCTGTAGTAGCTTCAACTCTCTTCAGTGAGTGTCCCCTCGGCCCAAGCAGACGGCCAATGAAGTTGAACTGCATGAAGCGCATCAAGGGTAATTAAGAAATTATAAATTACAGCTTGATATTAGTAAGCATCACAAGCAGGAAAGAACATACGTTAGGGTAAGCATCTGTTGGTACTTCTAATCGCACGATCTTCTTGATAATGTAAGAGGAATGGTTCTGTGCAGCACCTTGCCAGCCCATGGCTCCCCTAGGAAAACCATTTCTCTGAAAAGTCATGGTATGAGAATAGGATGGTAAGTTAAGCTTACTTCTTCAGAGATAAAATAGATAACAATAACACAATACAACAGTAATGAGAATAAAAAATTGCAAAACAAGAGTAGCTGATGGTACAATTGCATGATAAGAAGCAATTCAAAAGTATTATGCATATCACCAACTTTTTAGCTAAGACAGAGACCTTCAAATGCAATGTTTCTTGTACCATATTTTAAAAATTCAACATACACTAGCTTCTAAACTACTCTTCAAGGAAGCTTGAGGAGAAACCATTCCGCGTGAAACCAAGTTGACTTTTCAAGCATTTTGATTTAGGCCTTCTGAATGAAAAAAAAAACGGAGCATAACATTGAAGCCTTTGGTATGAAGCTAGTTTCACAACTACTCTTATGGGCCAAGTGCAAAATATCATTCAGAATGAAAATAGGTCGCTAATGTAGAAGGTGTATACTATTTAGTGGTGTTCAGATCTTCTGGATACCTTCGCACTGTCTAGTAAACTGATTCAATGCATTCACCAAAACAAATGAACCTATCTGTTCGACTCATAACTAAATTATATGGATGGTACATCTATATATTAGATTACATGCATTGTTCCAACCGACAAATGCTGTCTTTCAGGCTTTCCTATAAATGGATAGTCTAGGATATGAATATTGAATGTAGTTTCCTAATAGGCAAGGCTCACTATATCAGGTGAGGTCTGTCTATTTTGGAACTTATGCATGCATCCATTGATGATAACAAAAGAAACAGATGTGAAGGTAGCTTGTTTGCTCCATTTGCCACATGTTTACATCCACATAACAGCAACACTTATTTTTTCAAAAAATAACAGCAACACTTGTGAACAGCTGTATTATCCAAAGAGCGATTTCATAAACACATTAAAGGCAGATCCATATGACTATGGAGTTATATCCTAATGAAACTACAAGAGAACCAAAATTATAAGCTTCAATCGCAGACAACCTATATATATTCTGTAGTATCATTTTTTCCGCATAGAATTTGAAGGCACACAATGCAGAGCAATCAAGTAAATGGATGAACTGAACAAATTTAAAACAACTTTAGTAGACAGAACAAATACCTCAGGATGCATCCCATTCCATGGACCAAAACCGTTTCCACAAAAATTAGGCACCCTGGGCAATGGAGGCATATGATTTGGACTTGCAATTGGTGGCAACCTCTCATTTCCCCTAACTCCAAGGTGTGAAAGTATACTTGATATTTTCATTATCTCTGCACATTATGGTTCCAAGAGTTCAAGTCTGCGATCAGCATTAACATCGGCATACAACAAAATAGCTACCATCGATAAAGCTACCATTTTCAGAAGCAAACAATTACATCTTGTACTGAGATACAGGAAATATGTCAGTTCCCCTTACAAGTCATCCCACGTTGAACCACTGTGCCTTTATACGAACAAATAAATGAAAAGACTGCTCTTTTATCATAAAGACACAAGCTCATAACAGGAACAGAGCAGACGAACTACTGAATCTGAGCCAAGACTGGTACTATAAAGACGAAATATATCTCACCTTGATTCAACAGCCTACCGCAGATTGGGAGCACCTGCACGAAGGGCCCGAGCTTCTGTTGCTCCTGCAGCAACTCCTCCAGATACTGACTGCGCCGCCGCAATCCAATCCAATCCCATCGAACCAGCACAGAAAAAAGGACACGATTCAGGAGACGATCCAACAACACCAAGAACAGGGGGAACAAGATTTTGGCAAAAAGCGAGTAGATTTCAAGAATCCTATCGGAGTGCCGTCTTACCTGGCAGCGTCCGGTGATGCAGGGGGCCTCATAATCGGCATCGGGGACATCGCCCTGGCCGGGGAGAAGCATTTGTCCGTGGCCGTCAGCGCCTCCATGGCGGCGGGCCGGACGGGGGTCGGATTAAGCTGCTACCAATCGCGCGAGGCGGCGGCGGCGGCGGCGGCGGAAGGGAAGATGAGATTGCGTTTTCCTCCGATTTTTATCGTGTTTATCCCCTTTTCCGCTGTGCGGTAAAATCAGCCGCGGAGGATTCCAGCGAAATCGAGCATACGAGATGTCAAAAACGGCCGCTTCCACTGGGGGTTTCTTCGGCTGGCTCGCCTCCTTTTTACCCTCTTTGTAGGGTTTATAGCGGCGGTAAGGTGGAGTAGGTTTTTAGCAGCCGCCGCCGGTTGGTGAGACTTTTTTTCCGTTCCCGGTTTGACGTAGGGTTTAGGGGATGCGTATAGGGCAGACCGTCTATACCTGTAGAGATACGTAGAATTTAGTCGTATCTGTACTTATCATGTCAAATTACCATTAAGCTTAATTATATTGTTTAAGTGTATATATCTCAAAAATCAATTTCATCCCAACATATTTTTCATGAGAATAATCACAAATAGTTTTGTCTTCCATGCATCCACCATGGACCTTCATCATCATTTCATTTACAATAAACACTACTTATATGCATTTTTCTTTGCAGTAGTGTCATATAATTGATGTCTAAATCTTTCATAACACTACTCCTTTTTATTGTATCTTTCTTTTTGGCAGACACAAACACGTCTAATCAATATTTCAACACTGTATTATATGTTACTAATTTATGTATGATTTGCTTTTACATGTAAAAGTATGTCGTTAGCTCAGTTTTATTTTTTCATTGCTTGTTAACCATTATATGAATTTTAATGTTCTATTCTCTTAGACAAATTAATCAAATTAAAGACAATTACTTTGATTGACAAAATAACAAGATACTAGTCTGTGAGATAATGTTATTGTGTCTAATATCGATCATAAACTATAAGTGTGTTTTTCTATTTACAAAATTTATTAATTACAACAACACATCTTGAATTAGAATCCAAATGACCGCTAATCATTGTGAGTACGCATGATATCTATAAAATATACGCACATAGAAATAAAATATAAGATTAGTATAGAGATTTAGCTTATCAGACTACATTGATTGTGTAAAGTTTAGCACAAAATTACATGCTGAAAATAACTAAGATGAATGAAATTATCAACTTTTTTTTTTGCCTCGGTTAGTTAGTTTTTTAGTTTTTCTGCCCCTAAGTCTCCCTGTACTTTGATCTACACTTGCCACACTAGGGGTGTTTGGGAGGAGGGGGCTAAATTTTAGCCCCCGTCCCATCGAATGTTTGGACACTAATTAGGAGTATTAAATCTAGACTAATTACAAAATTAATTACACAACCCCTAGGCTAAATCACGAGACGAATCTATTAAGCCTAATTAGGTCATGATTTGACAATGTGGTGCTACAGTAACCATTCACTAATGATGGATTAATTAGGCTTAATAGATTCGTCTCGCGATTTAGCCTAGGGATTCTGCAATTAGTTTTGTAATTAGCTTATGTTTAGTCCTCCTAATGAGTATCCGAACATCCGATGTGACAGGGCTAAAGTTTAGCCCACTCCTCCCAAACATATTCTCACAGGAAGTGTCGCATGTTTTTATCGTGCAACTCCACCTACTACTAGCAACCTGTCCATCAACACATATGAGGACACCGTTAGGGATAAGAGGATGCACATGCTTTGTATGGCTACTTCTCCCATCTCATAGTTTAGCATAATCATCTCGGTTATTATAGGAATATGAATATACTCAATACACGTTTTATTACTTATAACCATTTGTTTTTAAAGTAATATATACCTTTTATCATTAATTATACCTATCTCATTAGCTCTCAAAGATCAAAGCATCCGTGTCGTAAATGACTTTTGCACCTCAACTATGTTTATTGAACATGCAAAATAATTACAGTTCACGTGAAAACAATTTTAGCAGTTTTACAACCAGGGGATATCTACGGACTTATTATAATAGGAGATGATAAGTGGATCTATAAGCAAAAGTGATCAAATTTAAGGCTTTACATCCAAGGCTTACAGTTGACGGGTTCAATTATGTCATATTACTTTTATTATTTCCCTTAACAGCCACGCATACACTATTGCTTTTACTGAATAGATACATTTTCCTACACATAGTTAGAAAAATAGGGCCAAGTGCGTTTATAACTGAAACAACAATAGCAAAGAATTTAATTAGTAGGATGGACAATTATAACTGGGAAAAAAGAAGAGAAGTTCTAGACAACCAAACAGAAGATGCTACGTTGCTGGTTGTGATCTGTTGTTTCGGTGAAAGATGTTAATGTGTATGTTTCTGTTCTGTGCATAATCTCTTGAACGTTTTCTCTTCAACGGGCAATCATTTTAGGAGTACCATTGACTTCAGCAAGGAAGTTCCATCATCTGATGCTACAAAGAATGGGCTACATACTCATAGTAGCTGACCAATGAATAATTCTATTACCACCTTCCTAGCCAATGACCCCGTAAGGCCGTAAACAAAACCTTATTGCCTCCTCAGCTGCAGCCTGCAGAAAACAATAGCCTCACACCGCCACACGAGACTAAACAGAAAGCGGCAAAAACGACAACAACAGCACAAAAAAGAAGAGGCTCCATGTGTTGACAAACGCCACCCCCCCTCTCGTTCACACGAGCTCGAGAGTCGAGCGCTGTGGGCAGCTAGCGACCTCGGTTGGAATCAGGCAGGGGTGGCGGCGCACATGGAACTGATCGATGAGAAGCTCTTCCGTGGGAGCGGCGACGGCGAGGCCTACGCGGAAGGAAGGCTGGCGCATGGTGACACGCCTCCACACGAGGAAATAGTAGAAGGAATCACAAGGTGGGATCGGCGCCACGTTTCGCTGTTCCGGCCGGGACCAACGCTCGTGCTCGCATCGCCTGCTCCCTGCTCATCTGTGCGTGACTCTATAATGCCCTCACATGCTCCCTTGGCCTGAGTGACCACCTGCCTCTCCACTCCCACCACGGTTTGTACTTACGCTGCTAGTTTTTCTGTGAACCGGAAGCGACAGACGGGGGCGCTGGGCATAGGATGCGGCCACGGGCCACGGCGGCATGGCTGGCGTTTGCCGTACGCTGCGACGGATGGGCTGAGGTCCTGAGGAGCAGACCCAAATCTCGCGCATGTTACTTGGGGTGAAACGGGAGGAGGATCCGCGCCCCGCGTCGCGCCGGCCGGCCTGGCAGCGTGCAGCCGCGGCAAGCTACGCCGCCGTAGCGGAGTACCAAGGGAAGATGACCAGCAGAAACGAACACGATTCCTCGGCGCCGACGCCATACGCGTCGCAACACGGCAGCAGCGCCCGCGGCCGCCCAGGGCCATGCCGTGCCACGCACCGAGCTGTCAGCTTGTCGCGGCCCCCACGGACACGACGGGTCCCGGGACCGTCCTGTGCCAAATAAAGGCCATCTGAACTGACCCATGCCCTCATTCTTTAACCCTTTTTGACGCTGTTGGCGCCTGCAAAGTGAGGATACCGGGAGCACGAATCCAGGAGCTCGTGTCACCCGCCGGAAGCCGAGATGAGATAGATCCCCAGATCCCCACCACCGGCGGATCCTTTTCTTTCAAGTTTCACCGAAGCGCACGAACCCGCAACCGCAATCATTCATTTTCTCGTCGGACAAGCCTCATTAAGCCCAACTTTGCAAATGCCTGTCTGTCCGCCGGAAACGGCCCAAAATCGTGCAAGCCAGGGCCCAAAGGCCGTGGGCCGAAAATGAAGTTGCGAGCGAGGCCTTTGTTCGTGTGCCTGCCCGGCGCTGCTGCCGACGGACGCGGCGGGGAAGCCAGCGATCGCGCGCACGGGGCGCGACGAAGGCCGCGGCGGGCACCAAGACGTTCAAATCCCCACGCCCGCAGACCACGCCGCAGCCGCAGCCAAAAGATGTCGGCGGCGCTGCGCGTTCCGCTCCGCGCTATCCTCTCCCGGGCGGCCCCTCCCACCGCTCGCCTCCTCCTCCCGCTCCACGCGCACCTCATCGTGTCCGGCCGCCTCGCCGCCTCCCCCGCCGCGCTCACATCCCTCGTCTCCCTCTACGCGCGCGCCCCGGCCGCGCTGCACCGCCCCACTATCCCGCTCCTCCTGGCGCCCACCGACCCGCTCCCCTGCTACAACGCGGCGCTCTCGCTGCCCCACGCGCTGGCGCTCCCGCTCTTCCGCAGCCTCCGCCTCGCCCACTCCCCCGACGCGTTCTCCTTCCCTCCCCTCTTCTCCTCGGCCCCTTCCCCGCCGCACCTACTCGCGCTCCACGGCCTCGCCCTCCGCTGCGGCCTCGCTCACGACCTCTTCTGCGCCAGCGCTCTGCTCCGGGGGTGCCTGAGGTTCGGCCTCGCCGACCACGCCCACCGCCTGTTCGACGAATTGACCGACCGGGATGTCGTCGTGTGGAACGCCATGGTCAATGGGTTCGCGAAGCTCGGGTGCTTTGACCGTGCCACGGAATGCTTCAGGAAGATGAGAGAGGCGGGCGAGGTGGAGATCAGCAGCTTCACAGTCACCGGGATCCTATCGGTTTGTACCGCGACAGCAGATCTCAGGGGTGGGGGCACGGTTCATGGTTTGTTGGTGAAGTCAGGATTTGACAAGGAGGCATCGGTGTGTAATGCGTTGATAGATCTTTACGGGAAGTGCCATCAGGTGGACGATGCAACAAGGGTGTTTGAGTCACTAGGGGAGAGTGATAAGGATCTGTTCAGCTGGAACTCAATGCTGTCAGCACTGCAGTACTCGGCTGACCATGTGGGGACGATGAGTCTGTTTGCGAGGATGAGACGTGCTGCACTGTGGCCGGATGCAGTGACCGTTGCGGCTGTTCTCCCTGCATGCGCAAAGACTGCAGCCCTGCAGGTTGGGAGGAAGGTGCATGGGTACATCGTAACGAGCGGACTGGCCTGTGATGGTGCAATGGACGTGTTTGCTTGCAATGCACTGGCGGACATGTATGCGAAGAGTGGTGGTCTGGATGAGGCTCGTCGTGTGTTTGATTGGACACGACAACGGGATGTGGCATCATGGAACATTATGATCGATGGGTATGCATCACACGGGCGTGGGCAAGAGGCACTGAAGTTGTTTCACCAGATGATAGAAGAAGGCCTGGTGCCAGATGAGGTAACGTTGCTGGGAACATTGTCGGCTTGCAGCCATTCTGGGCTTGTCGAGGAAGGGAAGGATTTTCTAAAGAGGATGAAGGAGGAGTTTGGATTGGAGCCACAGCTGGAGCACTACGCATGTGTCACTGACATGCTTGGGCGAGCAGGGTGGTTGGATGAAGCGAGAAGGGTAGTACAAGAGGCTGGTGATGTGGGTGCTGGTGCGTGGCGGACATACCTTGCAGCATGCCGGATGCATGGTGATAAGGAGAGAGCAGAAGAGGCAGCTAGGATGCTGATGATGGCAGAGGAATCAGGGAGCGGGGGATGGGTTCTGCTTGCCAACACTTATGGTTGGGAGGGAAACTTTAAGGAACTTGAAGAGGTGAGAGGGGAGATGAAACGCCAAGGGGTGCAGAAGGCTACACCCGGTTGCAGCTGGGTAGAGGTAGGGTGAGAAAACAGTGAAAGTGGGAAGGTGATCCTGAGGCTGACATAATCTACGAAATGTTCCACATGTTGATAGGTTGGATGGAGTGCAGGCATTTGAGCAACATAACTCCATTATATATGATAGAATGCTCGTAACTTTTCAGATGTTGCTACAACAATTTGTTACAAGCACATGGGCTGACATTAGCGCATAAGTTAGAATGGTGCATTGGAAGATAAAGTTAAGCTCGCACTATCAAGATCAGCACCAAAACTTGGTCCTGGCAACAAATTTTCACCAAATATCAGAGTTCCAGCGGCCAGCGCTCCAGCTCCAAGCCCCATTCCCAGGTTAGGCGGACCATTCTGACCTGCAAACCTTCTTGGTGGCATATTTATGTAGTTCTGCGGCACTTGCCCCCTAGCAGCAGGATATGGTGGGGAAAAGTAACTGGGGTTTGTAGTGGGAGGTGGCAGGGTTTGTGGGATCAGTGGGGGTTGATTGCTATAGCCATGACTTCCTGATGGTGTTGGATCTGACCGAGTGGTAGGGGTTGCTGGCATGGTGTTGCCATAGAGATCATTATGTTCACTGTGATCCCTATAATGGCTTGAAGGCAGTGCTGGATAATTATAAACTGGACCATCTTCTATAGCTAATGTGATCCCAACCTGGTTTGGATACTTTGATCCGTCATGTGAGCCTGCACATTCACAACAAGGCAATAGAGTTGAATTCAGTTGTATGCGGATTGTATAATCAATAAGGTAAATGTCTGTTAAAGTCGTCTTAAATCACAGGATCTATTGGTTAAACATAACTTTGTATTGTTTGTGTGCAAATTCTTTGTAGAAAGATCTATTTTGCAAGTATTGTACTGAATACCTATCAGCGCAATGGGTGCAACTGCTATCTAGTATGTCATATTGTTCTATCTTGAAATGAAAAACAGAAGTTTCTGTTTACCTGAAAACTGAGCATGGACATCTTCCTCCTTGCAGATTCGGATGGATATATCTACAAACCCATGAGCTTTGTCTGACTTCTTCCTCCTAAGCTGGAAGCTTGCAGTCTCCTCAATAAGCCCCGGGTGCTCATCGCCATTCGCAAATTTGTCGAAGTACTCCTTCATCTGGACGATGGCAGCTCCCTGGAGGTGCTCCCTCAGGAAGATGGGCTCTCTCCTGTACACTTCCACCGTCAGCGCCTTCCGCTGCAGGCTGCTCAGATCATGCTCGTCAGCTGAGACCGAGAACTTCATGCCCCAGCTTGGATCGGAGCTCCCTGACGCGTCCACCTTGGTGCAGTACTTGCTGTTGGGATCAACCCATGCGACGGAGAACCACTGCGGTTTGAGCAGCGACGACCTGCGGCCCAGGCCGCGTGCAGAGATCACGCAGAACTCAACCGACGTTTTCGCCATTTGCGTGAAGAGGAAAGGTGAGGAGGTAGCAGGACGGCGATGTGGACCAGTGAAAACGATAGGCTGAGATTCGTTGCCTCAACAGGGTGCTTTACCACGCTGCATTAATTCCACGGTGGGTGCTGGTTCGTTCGTGTTTGCTTTGCTGCTAACTCTGGCCATGGAATTGATTCCAAAGCTGCGGCACCAGGAGAGGGAAAAGAATAGCTGAAACACGGTGTGGTGCAGCGATGTGAAGTAAGCCGTTCTTTCGTTTGGCCTGTGGGTTTTCTTTCGCTGTGCTTTTGCAGCATTTATTGGTGTCTGCGTTGTTTGCTGCAACTTGAGCACGGAGAGCACCAGCCACCAGGAACGTAATACGGAGTATGTGCTCGTTTGTTTGACTGGAGATCCCCGAATGAGGGCATCGAAGTTTCCATGTGCATGCGTGCCTGAATGTAAACATATAGGTATAGCCTGCACTAGCCACTGTTATCTTTGCAGTGACTGAAACGTTATGTAGTACTACCGGAGGCATATGATATTCGAGCGTACTCCAACATAATCGAGATTTCCCCAACTATGCTTTGGAGCATTATTGTGCAGCAGCAACGGCCTATTGGACTATAACAAAAGAGAATCTGCTGTCCATAGATAAAGTACTTGTTCTGCAGTACGCGTCGCAAAGTCTGCCCGCTCCGTGTGGCCTATTCGTCTCAGCGAAAGTTTCTGTGCGAGCAAACCGCCCAGATCTGCTGATTGCAATCCACCATGCGACGTTGCGCGTTGAGTAGGATCGGGTGATGCGATGCTCGCTCGAGTGGAATTTTGTCTCGCCCGACAACAAGCACGTACACGCTGGCATGATCCCGATCTCGTCAGTAGTTACGCAATTATTGACCCCGCTTTGATGGTTCCACTAGTTCAGTTCAGATCTGCAGGGTCCCAGATCCATAACTCTATAAGCACATGGAGAGATCAGACGACATATCATACCACCACAGATCTTAAATAACGAATCGCTGTCAGAAGATGACAAGGAAGGTGCTGGAATCCCATGGGGCCAGCTGCAACTCGCAATTCTTGATCGTTCAAAAAAAAAACTCACAACTATTGGCTTCTGATAATCAGATCCATGGAATGTGGACGGGGAAGCAATGGGCACAGAGCACGTTTTCTGCATGATACGACATGATGCGCTCCAAAATAAACCGTTATGGGCAGCATAAGACATTAGGTATATATGCAGCTACACTATTTTAACGAGCTCTCAACGTAGACATCTCAGACAAATACACTTGAAAGGAGGTGAGGATTAGATCAAGATCATGGATACTATATTGTTTGGAACGAAGACAAAACGGAAAATAGGGGTATTGATAGGGAAAACGTTCATTTTACTCCTCTCACATATTCACTTTATCCATCCCACCTTCTAATCAAAATTTTAGTTTAATTTACTCCCTCCTCCTGTTAATACCGGCTCAATTTACCCCCAAATTAGATTCTAACCCGAATTAGCCTACGTGTACATGGTTTTACCATTCAGCTAGCTGACGTGAACAGCGTATGCCGAGCCACCAAATCGAGCTGAGCCACGCACGGTGTCTGGCCCCCCACTCCACCGAGTTGAAGCCGCACTCGTCGGCCAAGCCGAGCCATTATGTAGGCGGGTGTGCTTCTTGTCCCGTACTAATCCTTGCACGTCGTCGCAATCCTCAATGACATCGTCACTGACGGTGGTGGCCACGCTGACATCATCATCCTCAAATGGCTTCCGCCCAACCTGGCAACCTCACCGCCGTCACGCGTCGCGCTAGACGTCGCTTGATGGGAGCGATCTCCCCGGCCGCCTGGCTGCTGCAGGTACTTTGAAGCATCCAAATTCCAATCCATAACCATTAAACAATCATTCTGAACGGCTAATTTTAGTCTAAACAACGATCCACTGATAATAAAGGGGAAAATCAAGAAAGCAAATTCCAACAATATTACCAAAAGAATTAGATTGATTTCTAAAAGGGGAACGAAAGAATCGAACACAAATGAACACAGAGTAGGGAGAAGGCATTCCTGAAGAGTCCCTGAAATGATCTGCCCCGCTGCACATCAATCACCCGCGGGCAGTCAACGGCCCCAAATTCGTCGGCGGCCGCCTGGGTGGCTCTGCTGACTACCGTGATCAGTGTCTCGGAAAGGACCGATTTGCATCAATAGCAATCCCCGCTGCAGACATTAGGAGCTCCAAATTCTTTCTGTCGAGATCATCACGGGGAGACATCGGGAGCTCCGAATTCTCTCATTGACTCTTCTGGTGTTTTTGCAAATTGCAAATATATAGCTCGTATTTAGTAGGAGTGCACCCTGCCTAGTAGCAAGCAAATGGTGCTGACGTCCTTGGGTGCGTAGGTAGCAGCGATTGACGAGGAACGAGGTGTACGCAGAACAGTTTTCACCAAGTGGAATGGCCGATTAAGCCAGACGCGCGAGCCCACGGGTGACAGCGACAAACCATGGGGTTGGGTGTCCGTCAATGCAGCTCGGCTCGGCTTAGCTTTGGTTGTCCACGTAGACCTCATTTGACTTGTCAAAACCATGCCAAGGTGGCAAATCAAGGTGCACATCCGGTTTAGGGGTGTATTGAGCCGGTATCAATAGGTGGAGGGAGTAAATTAAGCTAATATTTTGGTGAGGAGATGGAATGAACAAAGCGAATGGATGGATTGGGACAACGTGGCATCCCCATCTAAGTGGTTCGGGTGTGACCGAGCAGGGCAACACCGCTGTGCCATCTTCGCTCACTGCTTGCAGCAGTGGGAAGAGAACCACAATTACCATAGCATTGGGAAGGACCGTATATCAATGCTGATACAACTCATACCTCACCATGATTTACTAGCTACTGTACATATTCATGTCACTATTTTCGCCGTGATACTTTGGATGATATGTTCTTTCAAAGATCTTCGTGTGCAGTAAGGTGTCTGCAGATCAGTTGACCAAATATCAGATCAACGTAAATATCAAGGTTTTCTGTTACAGCAGACAGGTGCAAATGCGATGACAAATGGAGCAAAAAGCAGCTAAAATAAGGGAGCGACATACTTAGAAGAGCAAGCTCAAATATACAATGATCCATCCTGCCATGGAGAACACAGCAAAAATGTGAACCCAGAACAAGATTGCAGCTGATTCTTTACCACACCCTCTCAGGTTCGCAACAGCACCTGCAAAAAAAAATGTATAATCAGATTCCATAACATGGTTTGCTACCATGTGGAACATGGCACCCCACCCCCATTACCTAACAGATCTCATATAACACAGCATTATAAGAGGAATCTGTTCTCCCTAAGCACATGATGAGTGATAAGTAGTAGTCCTTGGTGTCTTATCGTACCTGACAGCACTGATGTGGGCATAGAATGCTGCAGTAGCACGACAAACTTGAACATTTTGTCGTCTTTGGGAATGAAACCAAGTTTATCAACTACCATGAAGATGCCAACCCCAGCAAGAGGGACCAAGACCAAACGTGCAAAAATTATAGCAACGGTTGTACGCACACCAAGCCTCTTACTTCCTTCACCAGGACCTGATGCCATAAACATAGGTAAAGACAAAATCATGAAAAATGCCTCTAAACCCTATAAGATGGTACTGCTAAGGTTGATCTCGCCCCATGCAATTTTCCCAGAGTTTCAAACAAAAAAGATGCTTACCGTCAACGAGATTGCCCCCAACAGCAAGTAAAATGCATGGGATCATAGCTTCCCTGAAAGTGTTTTACGGATTAGACACTAGATACTATTATAGATTGTCAAAGTTTGCTAACTTTATTGGCTATAATCTGTATAATTCATAAGGAAACAGAGAATGAGACATGTAAATACCCAAGAATCAGGCAGCTGTCTGTGAAAAAGAAGAGAGGCGCTTCATCTGTGAGTACAAAATTCTTCAGGAATGGGACAATACCAATGACAATTGCAAAAGCCTGTGCATTTTTAAAAATAAAGTCAAGACGCAGAATGCATAATGATTTATATAAACACTACTAAAAAGTGCAACAGCAATACATACAGATGCAATAATCGGTGGCTGGAGAAGCTGCTTGTCTTTCAGGAATTTAATCACACATTTAACATGGCCCATTATCTGCATTAGTAAGAACATGGTTATTTTTTTTAGCGGGAAGTAAGAGCATCACAACGATAACTAGAAACCCAAGTCGATGACTACATTTTCTTACCTTTGATCCTACAGAAGTGGCACATTCTTTTTGAACTTTCTCAGCAGCTAACAATGGTTCATCCTCTGGTACAGTGCTAGTGTGAGTGCTTGTTGGAATTGGATATTTGCTGAGTTCGGGCACCGCATTCTCTCCAGATGCCTTGACTGGAAGTTCATCGTCATCAGAGCCATCAAAGGTGCGTCCTGGTGGTGGAGCAAGCATCCTGAACACATATGTGTAAACAATAATAGCACCAACCTGCAACACGAAAAGGATTCACTGAGTGACCGATCCCAACAGCTATTTGTAGCCTATATAGATGCTAAGCGATTGTCTTTGATCTACAGAGTTGGTATTCAGACTTCTGAGTAAAACATGGACATTTATGAGCTGGGAAAAGAGAAGAGGATAGACATACCCATTGACCAAATGAGATATATGCATTTCCATCTTGGTTGCATTTATCAGAGTCACCAAACGGATTAGATGGATCCCGACATAACGCTGCAATGAGGACCAGAGGTATATTTCCAATATTTCCTGCATAAAACACAAGGAGCTGTATTGATATTGGATATTTGAATGAAAAAAAAAATACAAATGCAGTTATTTTCAAGAAACAAAAGGTGGTACCTATTCCTATATGGATAATGGTGAACTTGAAGTACGGATATGGGGGTCGGATGATAGATGCCACAACAAAGCCAATCAAAGAGCCAGATACTGCACCTACAACAATATTTACTGGAATATACCACCTGCAAACATGCATATATGACCTTATTAGAAATATAACAGGAGAGGCAGAACACGAGTGCACAGCTTATTTGGCAAAGCTGAACTCCAGAACATACTCCTAAAGTAGTTTATGCAAAAGAAAAAAGAAAATTGACACTTGTAATGCATATACATGCGGGGAGTGGAAGAAAATTGAGGCATGTGTCAATGCAAACGAGGACTGAATAGTCCATAACAGCATAACATCAAGTTCAATATATTAAATTACAACAAGATAAACATTCCCAGTAAGAAAAATTATGACAATTTAGATTATTACATACATATGCAGATAAATGACATGGACTAGTTTCTCCAAACTCCAACAATTGCAATATTTCAGTATATTAAATAACTAAAGTAGTCAAAACCATATGACCCATAGATTCAACTGGAACCAAATTAACACTTGAACGCCCATTTCTTTTCTGTCCCTTCTGAAGGAATTTTGAGCTCAGCAAGCTAATTTGTTCCGTTTGGAAGTTCATGATTTAAAAGTTGACCCAACCAGAAACATGTAGACTATTTCGTTGTACTTTTAAGTAATATAGTAATGGTTGTTTCTGATTATAGACAATAGAGGACTAGAGGCACATACAAGTAGACAGAATATTAGCAGAAAACAACATCTTGGTCAATAGCTCTCACATCAGAATTCAACAACCATACAGCACACTTAGATGAAGTAACACAGTATTATGTTACTAGATAAAACAAAATTGATGTACGATATCAATCCATATTCCTTACCACTGTAACATCTTCTCAATAGTGATTGCTCTACCCAGTTGGGAAAATATAAGGCAAGGAAGCAGAAGCGAAAACACAAGCTGCAGCAAACAATGAAAATGTCAGTCTAATTTGATAGTGGGAAAGCGCATTAGTGCAATCATGGCCTCTAATGCTCCACGTCTTCCTACTTTGAACAAAATCCATTAGACAGCCTTCCCATAGCTAGCTTTTATTACAAGGAGACAAAGCTCACCCCGTTGAGAAGCTTGCGGCCGTTGGGCTGGAGGATGTTGACGTACTTGCAGGCCATGAGGAACCCCATGAAGCAGACCGTGAACACCTTGGCGATGGGCAGCACAGCATACTTGAGCATGCTCAGTACCGAAGTCCCCGAGGTGCCTCCCTGCGCCGCCGTGGCCAGCGCCTGCAGCAGCGACCTCTCCATCATGGCTTGACCTGGGACTGAAGCCTTCCTTTTCCTTTCCTTTCCTTTCCGCCTTCACAGCTTAGGACCCGTGTCCAACGCAATCAGGAGTCTGCCATTATGAATGACTTAGAAGTTAGGAGGCAAAATATAGAGGCAGCGTCTGGAAAATTCTGGAACTGCTTTTTGGCTCTGGTTGTTCAGGGGCAACCCAACTGGAAGAGAGCCCGCCGTTCGCTCAGCTCACCGGTACGCGTAACCAAATCCGGCATGGAGCTTCCGAAGCGGGAAGCTTAGCAGCAACCAACTTCTAGTTTGATGAAAACCCACGCATAGAAGATTTAATCATCTCGGAACGAGAACCATGACCTAACTAGATTCCAACTAACTCGACTCGTAGAAAAATGACGACACCGATTCCCGAACACTCCACTACTCCTCCGTTCCAAATTCGCATGGTTGGGGGATCCAATTCCCCGCAGCTGCGTATCTGCTCAGGTTAGATTCGTCACGCCATACCAACTCAAACTGTTTTACCAAATCCGCACTAAACCACTCTGCGGAAGCTCAGACGCAACCGAGCTCAGAATCGCCAGCAGTAGAAATCACCATTACATCCCAAAAGGCAAACAAGCAAGCAAAGTAAAAAAAAAAAAAAATCGAATCGCGCAATGCGAGGGAGAGCGATCGCGACGACGGCACGCCATGACCCCCACACGCCACGCCAGTACGCCACGCAAATTCAGAACACCGAAAACAATCCCAAGCGGAAGGGAAGATTGGACCGAGGACTCCATTCAACATTTCAACTCACCGCGAGACGGCCGAGGTGACCCCGCGCTGCTGGGAGGGAGGGGGGCTGAGCCCGAGTAATCAGTGAGCCCGTCCCTCCCGCGAAGGGCTCGAACTGGCCGCGGGATTGCGGGAAGGCTGCTAATGGAAAAAGTGGCGGCGATTCGGGGAGCGGGTGGGATCTGGGGTGGGATGGGTTGGGCTCCGACTCCCGCGGGGGGGAAGGGGGGAGAACGGAAAGGACGAGACGACTCCGCGAGACGACGCGGGGTCGGTTGGGCTGCTATACACGCGCGTTTTATATCCGCCCTTTGGAGTCCGGCAGCGGAGGGGATGGGGGTCATGGGCACGAGGAATTGCTTGCTGCGCGAGCCGGCGTGGAGCGCGTGCCGTGCTGCCTTTGGTGGATCGTTGCCGGGCCCGCCGGGCGGCTCTGCCATGTGGCCCGGCGGCGCCAGTGTGGCACGGGCGGATTCATTTGTCCAGTTCCTTCTATTTTTTTTTGTCATGTGCTTTTCGCAGCTGATTTTCCTTTTCTTCAAACCATTTTCAGATAGAAGGTACTCTACCATTATTTTGTCCTAAATGAACTTTTTAATTATTACTATCAATGACTAAAAGGCCAAACAGATTGACAACATGAGGTTGATGTAACTAAATTCGTCCACGTTATGTAATTTTTTATATTTGTACAATTATATATCTTTATGGATATTATGAATCAAAGTTAAATATCGAAGACCAATGTTCCAACAGACTCGTATATGCAAAGGTACAGTACAATATAACCTGGAAGCATGGTGGAACAGTTTGCATAGTGCCCCTTAATCACGGTGTGAGCACAATTTAAATGTATGTGAGTGTGTTTTAGATAACTCAAACCCTTTTATATTTAGGCTATAATAATATTTGAAGGGTTTTTCAAAATAGGGTTTGACCATTGGTTTTTTTAGAAATATATTATTGAATGGTACGAGATCCCCTCAGCTAACTTCCTTCCGCGACTTGTGGACTATGCCACAGCTCCTCGATGATTACCAACCCCCCCTCCCCCCCCCCCCCGATCACTGCCGATTGTGTGGCAAATTTGGAAAGCACGCAATGCACTTGTGTTCCAAGGTTAGCTTCTATCTAGGTGTGAGATTATACGTGCCATTGATGTTGGCCATACATCTATGAGCCCATCGGGAGGCTTGTCTTCTTCGGTGCTAGTGCTCCGATGGTCTTCTGGCTCATGAGCTGGAGGGCTAGAGAGTGGGGGATGGTGGCGCTCGAGTTCGGGAAGGGCAAGCGGCGACGCTAGGGCAACAACGTAGAAGATGAACGGGGGCAAGAGCTCGGGTGAAATGGAAGGGATAAGTCTCTTTGTTATTTATAACCACGGTAGAGTAAACCAAGCTGCGAGAATTATAGGAAATATTCTATTTTTAAAGCCCTCAGTTATCACTAGAACGGTTTCCAATTTCTTCGGAAGTGATAAAGCTTTGAAGCCGAACGATCACATTGACCAGTGGTTGACCCTTATAACCAAACTGTCGTGTAACGGCTTGAGGGCTTTGTGCCACGTGCCTATTAGACAACAAAAAAATCTTTGAGTTTTAAGAGGAAAAAGATGTGAAATTACAAGATTGACTCTCAGCCTGATTCTTCGATTCAACCTAAGGCTCGAGGGCTACTCCATATCGAGTACGATTTTCATCGCAGACCCATATAAAGATTGAAGATTAAAGATTTAAGAATCGGTGCGGACCTTGATTTATAGTCACCTAGGACTCGCCAGGCGACAGCCGTCTCTTGCTTAGATGTGGAGTACTCAGCTTTGTAACATTACATGATTGCTGATGTACTAACTCCTACTCACAAATTTGTATGCAGCAACATCGCATATTGATATAAATGTTCGGGCCGGCTACTTGCCTGACCCCTAAAAAAATTGTACAAAATCAATGTCCTATTATGAAATATGCAAATACGATTGGTTGGAGTGAGTGCACGCAAGCGTGGCTCAGTACGATGTTTGTGATAAAGATTAAAGGTCCGTTTAGGAGATCTTTTTCTAAAACGATGGATTCATTCGGATTTTAGTTCATTCTAGCCAATATAAACCCTACCGATGGCCACCCAAAACACCGAGTACAACTTTGTTCTCTCGGAACTTTACCCTCTCTCGGAACTTTACCCTTGTTGATACTATAGTCTCTCAAAGTGTGGTTGTCAAGCCGTCGAGGCTTAGTAATCTTTACGGTAGGCGATGATAAGATGGTTAAAAGTGATGAAGCGAATGGTCACCGGAGGGGGGGGGGGGGGGGGGTGTTGTTCAGTTCCAGATGGTGGGAACACTTTTAGATGCGGATAATCTGACGTGATTAGCCTCAATAAGGCCAGGCAGAGAAAGAAAACTTCGCGGGATGCTTCCTCGGGCACCATGATCCTAGCTCGGACCGGGCTGGTGGTCTGCACCTCAAGTAGTCGTAGCTTTCATCTAACAGAAACTCGAGTTCCCTTGTTTACGTGTGGAAAGATCCTAGGCGCCTCTGTCTCCGTCAGATGCCGCACAGCCACCGTGGGGTTTCTTTTTCCTATTCGAATCCAATCAGAGGAGCCAGGTAGGAGTAACCATCACGAATTGAATAAGGTAAAGGTTCCGGGACGGATCGGGATTCGTAGTGAAGCATGATCGGGACGGCTGATGATGACAAGGTTCGTCATTTTCGGCATAATTGGCAGCAGCTCTTAATTTTCGTATACTATAGTCTGCCCTCTACGTACGTGCCGGCGAACGGGTAGTTCAGAGTTGTACGATGACGCCGGCTTGGTACACACCTGGATGTGCTTGTGTCATCGACGTGGCGCCTACGTGCTCGTTGGCGCCAAGACCCGTGTGCGCGTGACGATGCATTCTCCACTGCCAGTAGTCATCTGGTGCAGGAGCCGTGCCATCTATTCTCAAACTGAGTGGCACGGAACTGAACAGGTGTGCGTGCGTCCACAATTGTTAGGCTCGGGTGTCAGACGGGATTGCTAGCAACCCGCTGCTGCTGCCGGCAAGGGCGACGGGGCAACCAACGATCCCACCCAGAGGACTCGAGATTTTTCCCCCGAACAGGCGACTCGTGACGTGACGCCAGGTGGCCGGCGCGGGCGCGGCCAAAGACGCCGTCGCCGTCGCCGTCGCCGTCGCCGCACGAAAGCTTTCGCCCCGGCAAAAAGTAAAGCAAAGCAGCGAGTCACCGCGGTTGCTTCCACGGGCGGGTTTTTAGTGGTTCTGTCATCTGCTGATGATGAAATCAGCGATCGAACAAATTAAATTAATTACATCCTTCAAAACAAATTAAATTGATTGCCGCCAGTGAGATCGTCAGACTTTTCCTGCTGGCAGCGAACATGCATGAAGCATGCACGCGGCTGGCAGATTTCGGACAAAAGGTAAACGCCGAATTAATGCCCTACAGTCCTACAGACTTCGGGAAGGCGGACAGATAAGGTACACAGCGCGAGCTTTCTCGTCCTAATGACAAAAAAAAATAGGTTGAGTTCATGTGATAGATGATATGATTACAGTCACAGGAGGCCATCAGTATGCACTGTCTTCTTTAGACGACCATCGATCAGGTTTCCAGAAATTATTGGCTGGCTTCCAGGAGCAACCAGCAATCTAACACGTGTTTGCGTAAACACACTGTTAACCAACGACCTCGGCGTGCGTCACTCTTTCACGAGATGGTTACTGTGAGCACCGACCGGACGGTGCGGTGAAGTCTCCAAGCATGCGCGCGGCACGTGCCTGCAGTTTACTCCTACCTCGGGATGCAACTTGTATTGGAGGCCGACGACACTTGGGGACGTCCAAGGGCCACTTTCATGGCGGCCTTTCAACGAAGTACTAGCTCGGGTCACAGGCTGTTCCGTCGCTGCGGAAACTGTTGGGAACCCACGAGACATGGACATGGACGGGGCGACGGGCGGACTGAGACTTCACCATTTCACCGTATGTGATCGATCTACAAGCTTAGAGTTCTCGACTAGAATCGTATCCGTACGTTGCTACGGGCAACAAATATTTATATTGAAATACACATAGCAACTTGCACCAATAATCCAAAACACTCCATTCATAGGTTTAGCGTCCTTTCCAATTATATTTTTCTGTTAGTCTCAGTTGTGAGTTTAATGAGCTAGAAATCGAGCTTTCTTTTAAGTTTCACTAAGATAAATTAGATTTCAGATTGAGTTGAGTTGGACTACCTCTTGCTCAAACTGTGATTGTCCCTTAAATTATTTTGATTAATATGTTTGATACGCAACTCAAAAGAATAGAGCTAATATCTGTACTTAGCATGGCCGTCCTGTTAAACATAATTGTTGCCATGAAAAATATGCATTATGTACTACTCCCTAGCTACTTTGTAGTGATCAATATCAAATATCTTCTTAACGACCTGACAGAATGAGTGGCCAGATAGGATGATCTTCAGTCCATCCGACAACCAAATTGCAGATCTATTGCCATTAGCAATAGGCTGGCATATCCCATGCATTCACAAAGAAATCATAGTTCTGGACTGTATAGAAGTACCTTCCTTCAATGATCCACTGAACGATCTTTACTTGTTCAACCTGCTTAAAGAAAATGATTATTTAGCCTGACAGTAAGGTTACAACACGAAGATAAAGCTGATAAGTTGGAGATAAATTCAGTTAGGAAATTTGAGATGCCGTAGATTTAGGTAATTATAAACTGATCAATCCTCAGGTTGGAGACAACTACTATGCAATTCAGGTAATTGTGAACTGATCATCTACCAATTGTTCAGATGCCGCAAAGGTTCATCTACCACTTAGGTATTTTAGTCCATCCGACAACAAGAATGAAACTCACCTGGAGCCCTGGGTGATGGCGTCCCCGTTCTCGTGCTCGTGGCGGCACGCCGACAGGGTGGCGTAGACGTTGATCTCCTGACCGGCGCGCTAGGCCTTGACCTCTTGATGTTCAATCTCTAGGTCTGACTGTAAAAAAGATCAATAGATATATTAGATATATCGGTGTTGTCATTACATTACAATGGTAAATTGATACCTTACAGGCATACTCCCACATGTAGTTTGTAGCATTAGGCTTATAATGGTTCTCCATCAGTATTAATGGGTCATAAGACTGATAAAAAATGGAGATTAAGAAGTGCAGTATATATAAAGAACATGATAATCTGAAACTTCCCAACTGAACATCATCGCTGACTGACCAAATTCGTTACTGAATCATAAACCATGAATGTGAGGCCTGTGTCTTTGAAGCAAGATCGCTACACATCATTGTTGGCTGAAACCAGTCAATCAACAGAGTCTAGCACAAGGGAAAAAATGCAATGAGTAATAACCTGGTGAGCAACAAAACATCATCAGAAAAGGAAGAAAAGGAAAAGGAGTGGATGAAACTCTTAGCAGAACAATATAAACTCTTAGCGGATGATACTCTTAGTCAGTGTACTTCCATCATGGTCGACATGTTCAGTACATAAGCATTTCCAAGTTCTGATTTTATCGGTCTAACTCGTATTTCACTCACATAAGGGGATTTTTTTACCAAGCAAAAGCAGCAAAAGACCATGAGCCTTATTATTACGACCAACAGATATAAGTTTGACTATCGACAAAATGGGGCATTTGAAAGGAAGACAGTATGGTTAAGACATTATTTCCCTCAGAATGAGCAATATGCATTAGTGAGCTCCCAACCAAACCATAACAAACTACAACTCTACTTGAGACTGACTAAAATTCAAAAAGTTTTATGCTTTTCTTCTATACTGTAAAGATCATCACAAAGAGTCCAGCTCTTGTTCACCAAAATTATACAGCTTTGAGTAGAAATTTTCATTTATATACACCACATCTGGTTGAGGATGAACCATACACAATATTTGATGGAGTGAAATGAAATTAAATTTTGCAAGGCTAGAGAAAACTTATTATCAGTTCAAGCTTTTTTTACCTCTTTCACATGCTACCTTTTTCATCTCCCACGTCCATCTGAATCATAAAAAAAAGCAAACAAAGGTACGTGTGAAATAGGTACGACTGTATCCAATGTAAAAATTTTAAGATAAATGTACAGATAAGAAATCAGGAAAAAAATAATATAACTTCAAGAAACCAGCAACTCACATGCAATCATCCTATCACAGCTAAAACAAGAGCTATCAGTACATCATTCCTACATATATAACCAGTTAACACTAAATTTGTTACCTCAGGAACCACCTATCCAGCAACAACTGTTTGTGACACATGAACTCACTACTGACAGCATCACACTGCATGTAAAAATAAAGATCTAGGAGGGAAACAGGAAAAAACATGGCAACTTAATTGGTAGAAAATACAGTCACAAACCAGATACGACAGCAGCCTGAAATCTAAATGTCAGATAGTATAGAATGCGTGTTAGAAACATCACCAGGCAACTTAATTGGCAGCACAGCATTGCCTTCTGTTCATTGACGGTCACTCTGGTGCCATAATTCTTGCAATTTCAGGAAATACCCTGCATTCAATAGAGTAAATTCAAAGAATTATGATGGACCAGGTGCACAGCCTCATAGTGGATGCTAATCCTGCATCCAGTAATCAAGCTCTCCGCTTTGCCTCATCTGAGCTGTGACCTGCAAGCAGCGACGGTACATTAAGTTAGTCATGAGCTCAGTTGCAAATGGTTCTTTGTCAGTGTTTGCAACCAAACAAAAGGGAAGGGGCCTGGGGATCACGTACGGGCCTTGGGGACGTCGAGGTGGCGGAGGCACATGCGGATTTGTTGGCCGGGCAACTCCAATAACAAATTAAGTGACAGATCAAACAAATACAACCTTGTATAGTAGATCAAAGAATCAAATTCATGAAGCTATATTCCAAAAGTTAGAACATGCTTACTTGACATGCTTCATAATGACTGTTCTAGTTCAGTGTTGCCACATATTTGCATTCAACCTGGCCATACCAATCATGCATGTACCTGGAATTGGTATAAAATGGAATATAAAAAGGAATTTTAAGATAGTTGCAATTCTGTGTTCCTTGAATCAGATTAGCACAACAGAAAAGCTTAATGCGCAGAAAACAACTATTTATGGACAACCAAGAAAATATTTCGTGTGCGCGGGAGAGGGATCTAAATGCCTTCTCCTCTTTTATTTTTTGTCTTTTGGAACTATACGGCCATGTAACCTGTACACACACATATATCCTCTCAAATTCATCAGTAGGGTCCTCCCCTGTTGCTTCAATAAAAAAAAAGACCTCAGACCCCTACAATTCAACCGGTTAGCGTAGACATCAAAATTCCATTTTGTCATTCTAGCAAATTTAATTAATTAAACCTCCTAAGCTTAATGTGCAGCAAACCATTGGCGAATTTTTGTTGCATAAGACAACTGAAGATTACTAAAGCATATATAAAATACAAGTTGCAAGCACCCCATCCATTTTGGAATACATCAGGTAGCATGCATTCATGGAAGAGAGAAAGAAAGCTCTCAAAAAATACCTAGCAATAATCCATTAATGCTTGTTGGAATAAAATAAAAATGAGAGAAATCTGGACCTGACTTGTCAATGTCAAAGACCACTACAAAGGCCATGTTCTACAGCACGTTATTATCAACAATGCATGCCAGATCTAGGAACAAAAGGCAGCTCACAAACAAGGCCATTAACTGGATGAATAAGAATTGACAGTGGATACTAAAGCTAGCAATTTCTGCCAGTACACTCGAATGATCAAATCTAGTGTAGAAATCACAGGGCAACACAGATCACAGGTTCACATGAGCATTTAATCAAATAGATGGTGATTAGAAAAGCAGCGTCAAGGTATGTTTGTGTGTGTGAGTAAGAGAGAGAGACAAAGAAACCTTGCGTTTGTGGCTCCTGCCTATGCAGGGATTGAAGGGAGCAAGATCCTCTCCATCCACGATTCCACCCTCATGGGTGCAGCTGGCAGCTAGGCACCCTCGCCTTACCGGATCAAGTCGCTGCCATTGCGTCCTCTGTGAAATCTATCAGAGGCGCACTAGGCAGGAAACGCTGGCCCTGATCCTTGGGCTCGAGCATGATACGTGTTAATAGATTGAATGATCAGAAGAGCCCTGACCGTAGCTTACATAAATAGGACCGGTGGTCAGGAGATATACGAGACTAACAAACTACAACAGCTTTATCCCTAGCGCAACATCTCCTGGCTCTATCCAAATCCAATTCAGTTACAACTCATGTTACAAACCATGTTTATATCTAACATCCTCCACGGGAACGTGCGCCGGAGCCACCAAAGCATCCGTCTCCTCTGCCCTGGGACGGGGCCGCCGCTGCCGCGTCAGTGCGTCCCAGGTCCTCCGCACGCCGTCGGGGTTACCCTTTGATGCGGACCCTCAACCGCCGGGGTGACCATCGGGCAGGCGAGATCGAGGCGGCGGCGGCGGAGGGGCGACATCGAGGCAGAGGTTGCAGTGGCGTTGGTGAGATGTGGTGCGGCCTGACGAGCCCCGAGTTGGGCGAGGGGAGCGAGGGCACGGCGGAGGGCAACGCGCCGCCGGCGGGATGGAAGGCGGGTCCGATTGAATCAGAGGTCGGTATGGAGCGAGGGCAAGCGGATTTGAGGAGACGGCGCGCGCGGTGGGATCGAGGATGTGGAGGAGTGGCAGGACATCGCATCCACTCGCAACCCGTCGTCCGCAGCCGCCTTCAGCCTTTGGCCGTCGCTCTCGGTCGCGGATGCGGTCTCCGGTGCGGTGAGTGTCCGTCGCAAACATGAGCTGCATGAGCAGTTTACCGGAGCTGTTGGCAGCAGCAGCGCATTCAGCGACACCAGCGCATCTTTTTAAATGACTGGGCCTGGACCTGATGACTTTATGGGCTGGATGTGCAGGCTAATAGAGACACCATCCATGATGTAACAACAGAGCTAGGCCCGGGCCGTGGTAGGCTGGAAAACTTGTAACGGCAACAGAGCTACTACAAACCCATGGTACCATAGAACTGCAACTTTTCGTCTAGTGTACGTGCCGAAATAGTTGTAGTTTGGTAGGTGTTGGGTCAAACTAGTTCTAGTCCTATCACCTATGGAACCTCTGCAAACGAAACACCATCCAAGAAGAGATCTAAACTGTCAGAACCATGGAATGGTCAAGGTTTCGTCTGAAGAAGTCTACAGTCGAGTGGTGTTCAAGGTTTCGTGCAAACTTTGGGAATTATCCTCATATCGTGACATTTTAGTTGCCATGAATCTTAGAATTGAAAACTGAAATCTGCTGGTGTAGAACAGGTGAGCTGTAGTACATTCCAGGCTCCAGGGCATCATTGCATGAGGCCGAAAGGAAAGTTAAGTAAAACGAGTCACGTCTCACAGACAGCGGGGCACAGTTTGCTGCCTCACATATATGATACATAGTAGAATAAAAATGGTTATCAAACTGCCAAAAAAGCCAGCTTAGGAGATAACAACTAGGTGCAAGTCAAAATGCGTTTCTCTCAATGTTTCTCGAGTTTGAGCAGCGTGCTTGCAAACATAAATTATTCAATGACATGGCCATCACCGATCCATTCTCAAAACTATAGCAACAAAATTGGACATTACGATTGACCAATATTTAGTTGTCAGCAACTTCAATGAGGGTTGTCTCGTAGTCAGCAGGGGCCTCAAAGCCATGGAGGTTCATCACAGTGGCGGCAACGTTAGCAAGCCCAGGGGTCTGGATGTCAGTCCGGAACTTCACTCCAGGGTGCAGACCAGGACCTCCAATGGCGACAGGGACCTGAAGTATAACAGAGGCATTAAAAATCCAGGCAATCAACATATAACTCAGGTGGGCAGGGAGACTATCAAAGGCCTACGGTCCTGGCATTGGACTTACCGGCTGAAGGGTGTGTGAGGTGAGAATTTGGATACCACCACTCTTGTCGAGCAGCGGCTTGCCAGCTTTGTTCCTTTTCACCATGTCCTCTGCATTTCCATGATCAGCAGTGACAAGGTAAATACCACCAACTTGCTCCACAGCATCCAAAATCATCTGTTAAAAAGAACAGTGGTTAAACTAGGCAAAGGCGAATAAAACGTGCAATATAAATAAGGTGAACTGTGCAATGCACGCACATGATAATGAGGACATAAAGACAGCATGTAAGTAAACATTAAATGATCGTTCTCACCTTAACAGCTTCATCAGCTGCCTTGCAAGCAACAACAGTGGCCTCAATATCACCAGTGTGACCCACCATGTCACCATTTGGCAGGTTGACACGTACCTGTAACAGCAATACACTAAGCAATGGGGAAATTGGAAGACTTGTCCATTACTAATTTCAGAATCATTTACCTGGTCAAACTTTCCACTAAGGAGAGCATCCCTGGCTTTCTCTGCGATTTCAAGCGCCTTCATCTTGGGTGCAACATTGAATGTAATACCGCTGTCACTAGGAATTTCTACATACTCTTCCTTAGTTTCATCAAAGTATCCTGAACGGTTACCGTTCCAGAAAAATGTGACATGACCGAACTTCACTGTCTCACTGTTACACACAAATCAATGTTACCAGATAAGCAAAAGAATATTAAAATGTACTCTTGTAAGATCGAGAGCAATATTAAACTCAAACCAAACCAAAAATAGCATTATGCAGCTCTAATACAGAAGATTAACAGTTTAGGAGGCCAAACTTAGCACAAGAACACCAAACTACGATCTTTGTATAAATAATTTGAATATCATCATCCTATAAATGTCAAACAAATAAGCAGCTATCTGCCCCAAGATAACAAAGACTGACTAACTTGCTTAAATGTCCGTTTAGCCTGTTAAAATGCCAGAGTGGCTAGCCATTCCTATTTAAACAGACATTTAGCCTGATAATTGGCTAGCGTTTAGGTGAACACTGCCTCTAAGGGACCACACACATAGTTTCTTGCATATCATGCCTCCATTTTAGACAAATTGTCATTCAATATTTTAAAGCTTGATCAGAGATTGAGCATGCAACTTTACAAGAAGAAACTCGAAAGGGCAGAAGATAGAGGGATAAAATGTAGTAGAAGGCAATGGGTTGCAATGAACCCTCATTATAAAATAGGTTGCAATGAATGCTGTCAAAAGCTATAAACAAGTATTTGTACAACAGAGATAACTCTGAAAAAAGAATGATTCAAAATCAAAGTTCACAAAAAGTAGTTTAATATCAAGAGAAAGATTGACAAACAGGTGGTACTTGCCTGCAAGCAAAGGTGCGGATGCCATTCTTCACCAAGTATTCACCAGATGTCCTCTCTATCTCTGGTGGAGAAACAAGGTAACGGTTTGGAAGCTTCAACTCACCATCATACTGAAGCATCCCAGCATACCGGATTTTTGGGACACGGACACGATCAAATTTGTCAAAATCTGCATACTCAAGTGCTTTTGCAAGCATAACCATGCGATCAGCACGGAAGTTGATAGTGACAACTGCATCACCATCCAATACAGGCCCAACAGCTTTGCCGCTGTCATCAACTATCACAAATGGGGGCAAATACTGATCATTAGCTTTAGGCTCTGCCCTCAGTGTTTTCACTGCTTCAAGTGCACTTTTGAATTTGTAGGGTGCTTCTCCAAGCACCTGGGCATCCCACCCACGTTTAACCACAGTCCAGTCATTCTGGAAAGTATTAAACAAAATAGAATTGTAAGCCAAAGTAGACAACAAACATTGATGGTTCAATAAGATGAAAAGTGTTTACCTCATAGCGGTCCATGGTAACATACATCCGTCCACCACCAGATGCAATCTGGGCATCGATACCCTTCCCTCGAAGCTGTGAAAGATCATTCTCTAGGGTCTCTACAAAACCAACACTGCTGCCATCCAAAACATCACGCCCATCGGTAAGAATGTGAACACGAATTCTTTTTGCTCCCCTCTCACTGGCACCTTTTAGAAGTAACTGAATAGAGCAAAAAAAAAAAAGAATAAATCTTGTGGCATAGATGGCACGCAAAGGCATTTCTGTAACTTAAACAACCATAAATCAAGGAAAGCTTAGCAAACCTGCAGTTGGTCAAGACGGGAGTGGACACCACCATCACTCAACAGCCCAATAAGGTGAAGGGTACCATTTTCAAAAGATTCTTTGATGTAGTTGAAACCATCTCCTTCATAAATTTTTCCAGAGGCAAGAGCTTTGTCTACAAGCTTAGCGCTATATAGACAAGAAAAAAAAGCAGCAGTTAGTTAGATCAGAGACTGTCAAGGACTTAATTGTTATATTTGACATGTATATAAAAGAAAAAAGATAGAACAATAAGCTCAATTTCTTGATTGCTTTGTATGAATACAAATGTAGAACAGAAGAGTACACAACACAAGCAAAAGAAAGCACAAACCAGCACATAAAAGAGATCTAGTTAGAAGTTGCTCAAAGCAAAAATAATAATAAAATTGTTGATATAGCAATGAAAGTCATAATCAATGAGTTACTGGCTCTATTCTGGTTAAGGTGTGGAAGATGGTAAACTCTGTCCTGTTCACACTCATGCTACACATATTTTGTATCTTATGGACATAAGATTATTTGCTGGCATTCGGCAATTATATCACTCGTTGAGACTTGGCCTGTAGCCAAAATGAAGTTTGTGATCATTCATGTACCATCGCTATATCCAAACAATGCATTAGTTACGACCATATTTCCAAAAATTAATAAGAAACTAACATACCCTTGGGCGAAAATGCGACCAGCTCCAAGAGCATTGTGGCCAACTTCACTGTTGCCCATGTCATCATCAGATGGGAGACCCACAGCGGTTCCATGAGCCTTCACTAGCCTCCACTTCTCTGGAGCACCCTGATATTATTGCACAAAAGGGTCATGAGCATTGTATACCAACAAATCAAATTATGCAGACAGCACAACGTTTCATCTAAGAGTTGTCTAAAGAAACAAGCAGGTTTCATGCAACACCAAGTCATTTTCTGTTGAAACAGAGGCAGTGATCAAACAAGCAATTGAACGGATACGTATTTGTAAAGCATCAGTAACCTTAGTGCATCACCATTTTCAGGTAGTTCTACTACATGAAACTCAGCATTAAGTATTGGATCCAGATGCATGGACCAAGTGGAAAAGGCATGTCAGCTATGAATCTTATCCGCACAATCGATCTGGATTCTGAATGGCCACTACACATCAATGTGACCTTATCACAGTGAAAAGTATAAAAAATCACATTTGATCCATTAAACTCAACTGAACCAATGCAAATTCTTAGAGCTAGGCTTGTAAGTACTAACGTGATCAATCCAACTGCCGACAACACAACAGCACAACCATGATATTGAAGATACAGTGCACACAATGAAGCAGCCGGAAAGGTGCAAAGAAAGGCATACATACATTCTTGAGCGAATCCATGACGGGCGTCTGAGCGACATGGATGCAATTGTACTGGTCGGCGTCGGCCTCGCCCCATCCATCCAGCACGACGACGGCTACAGGCTTCCCCTTGGGGAGCTTCGGGTGGTCCGGCAGCGTCCACGAAATTCCTGAGCTCGCCATCACCAACGAAACCTACCAAATCACACACCGCACCATACAGTCAGCAACAGGCTAGACGCGCAGCAAATCCGCAGCATAACCAGACAGATCTGCACCTGGTTTCAGAATCCGCCACACGGCGTCGCTACAACAAATCAGATCGGAACACGTAATCTAAATATCTAATTCATTTATTTGCATGGTAAATTGAGAGCAGGCGACCAGCGCGGTCGTTCACAATCGGGCTTAAGCAACCAGATCTCTCGTTCCAATTCCAAATAGAAAAAAGCGAAGCAAATCAGATGCAAAGGATTGGTCGATCTGACGAATAAACATCGAGAAATCGAAGGCACGTTAATGGGGAAGGGGGGAACCTGAGATTGTTCTCACCTTTTCGCTCCTGCTTTTGCCTTGCCTGACAAGAAGAACCCTTGGCGAGCAATGGGACGATGGAACTGAGGATGCGATGCCGCGGCGATATTAATAAGGAGAGACGACGGCGAAAGGGAGGGGGGGGGGGGGGGGCGAATAAAAAATGATAATTACAATATTTAATGATAAGTGCTTCGACCTAATTCGGCGATTTTAGAATTGGACGGCCGGATCGGCGCTCTGCGGGAATGCGTGGAGTCATCGGACGGCTGGTGTGCGTAATTAAAAGAGTGGGATTATTTATTTATATTCTACGTACAACTGGTACAGGGAAGGAAAAGATCAACTTTTCGTTCAAGTTAGAAAAATGGGCTCCGCCGGGTTTGTGGATCCAGACGGCGGAGATCCTCCAGTTTTCTATTCTGCCCCTGGTATTGGACGGTCACGATGGTGGGCGGCTATCGCTTGGCCCATGTGGGGCCCACTTTTTTTATCAGGGCTTGGGCAACGGAACAGTAGTGTCCACCTCATCCCAAAGACCCAAACGGCCGCGATTTTGTCCCCTCCCGGGGGCAGCGACTCCTTCAGTAGTGACCTTACAACGTGAGGTGAGAATCAGGGTGAGGCATCATTGGTGGGAAAATCCTGATTCGAGCTGCAGCTCGAATAGATGACTCAGGGTTGGAATTGGATATTCCCCGAAGGTGCTGTATCCATTTCGTGCTGCAACTCCCAAGAGGTGCTGTTTAGGCGTGAGTGTACGTTCAGTGACAGTAACCCAAGCATGTAGCAGAACACCCTGTGCGTGTTTTTTTAACTTAAACTTGAAAGCAGAACACCCTGTGAGCATTGGAATTCTCAGTCATCTGGTATCTGGATACAGCCGCACAGGATTCATCTTCCTCAAATGTGCCGTTTCATGCCGAAGGGCGAAGGCTGAACTGCCAATAGAGAGGTTTGAACGGCAAGCTACGGGAAGAAACGACATGTTCGCTTCAGTTTATTCAGCCGGCTTATCAGCCATCAAACAGTGTTTTTCTCTCACAACAAATTAGCCGTTTCAGCTTTTCAGCCGGCTTATAAGCTGAAGCGAACAGACCCAAAGTCTAGGACCGGTCGGCGGAACTTTGTTCCGGTGATCCGGTCGCTCTCGCTCGGCCGCCGACGGTCAATCTCGAGGGGCTGGTAGCAGAGGCGAACCGGATCCTGGTGACCCCAAGGGCCGCCGAAACAGCAACCGTCGATTGCCTGAGTAGCTGAGTGTTTGACGCACGCAGGACGACGGACACATGCAGACCACCATGTTCTTGGCGACTTTGGGACCGTGGACCCGTGGTCGTCGTTCTCGAAGCTTCAGGCAGGCGAGTGTTTCAGGTTTCAATTGAAAAAGAAAACCTCAAAGTCCAAAAAAATAAATAAATCATGATTTGGATGCGGGCCTTGCCCTGGCCTTTCCTTGCTGGGCCAGTTTTAGATTACTCGGGCTTCCCTGTGAAAACGAATGTGTTGGGCCTAATACGATGCTATGTTCTGGGCTTCTGGCATGCGGACCCAGGAATTCACTGGGCCTAAAGTTATTCAATTGGAATTTATTTACACTGTAAGCTTCGCACGCACCCATCATTATTTCTGGCCCAATACATTATAAATATGAACCAGCCTGCTCTCCCATGGTTCATGCTGTGTTTCAGTGTTGGCGTTCTGCGATTTCTGAAGTCCTCCAACAAAAGTCTGATACCATCAACTCTTAGGACTTATCTATTTGCAAAAAAAAAAATCCTAGGACTTAACCGAGTGATCAGAACATGACATACCATACCAGACCTAACCTCTCTAGATCTCTCTCTGCTATAACCTGCCAGTGGAACTGAACACTAGACAGTGGACACTGATGAAAGCAAGAACTCTGACAAGAGATACAAAAGAACACGGTCTCCATCTCTGCAGATTGCAGATACGGGGTGCGTATCTGTGTATATTTCGGCGTCCGTCGTCGTCCGGCACGCCTCGTCATCCTTGGCTGGACTGACTGGCCACCTGGTATCTGGAAAGCAGCGAGGCGCCAACCTGCCTGCCTTTTGCAGCTCTGAACTTCCGGAACCCCCAGGCCCCAGGTGTGTGCATCTCTCCGGTCTCCACGATGGCAGGGTCCCCGGGCGAGCAACGACGCGATTGTCCTCTCTCGCCAGCCCACATGCAAAAGCGAACAAAATTGTTGCCGCACAAGTGTGAGATTCTCCATGTCCGTATTTGCTTTGCCGCCGGAGCGGACGACGACGCAGGACGCTGTCAGGGTTGCTTTTGGCTTCGACAACCTGACGTGCCCAAAAATAGCTCTCGAGTGGATCAAGACGCAAGCGTCGAAGAAGATAGTAGAAGTGCACAAGGGACAAGATTTCACGTTCAGAAAATCGGATACATCAGCTCAAAAAAGGAAAATCGGATATGCAGCAGTGGAACCAGAAAAAGAAAAGTTTTCTAGTAGTCTTTTTTGCCCCCCTTTTCTCGGTATACATATTTACATCTCCATCCCTCTTTACAAGACTCACGGATTTTGGTTGGATCGGACAACCAAAGAGAATCGAGAGGGATTTCATGTGATGTGGAGTAAAAGAAAAATCTCAATCGGCCTGACCAGGGTGCTGTGGCAGGCAAGAACAGAGTTTGCTCTCATGCCCGGGATGCCAGGCAGATCAATCGAATTATCAGCATCTAACGATACTTCACAACCCCAAGATCAGGGGCAAAAATCTGTCTAGAGTACTGAACAAGCAAAACAGGAGGAATCTACGAGGACCAGCTCCTGAGGAGCGACGGCCTCCCAAACATCTGGTCGAGCGCCACCACCACGGCCATGGCGAGCGACACGTCGACGCCAGGCTGCACCACCAGCCGGAACACGTCCGTGCCGACGGCCTCCTTGGGCTGCACCTCGGCGACGGCCCGGCGCTCGCCGTCGTACACCACGCAGCGCCGCCGCCCGTAGGACCCCTCCACCTCGAAGGGCGCCCCGGCGGCGCACTGCGGCGCCACGCGCGCCATGGACTTGCCGCCGCCGCCGCGCTTGACGGCGTACACGGGCCGCCGCGCCTCCTCGCCCGCGAAGATGAGCCACTGCTCGCCAGACAGGCTGAGGCGCTTGCGGCGCACGGTGAAGGCCGGGCGGCCGGCGGGGTCCATGAGCACGACCTCGGCCTCGGCGTCGTCGTAGCTGTCGACGCGGTAGGCGAGGTCGCCCTTGGCGTCGAACACCGTGAACCCCCTGCAGTTGAACAGCAGCGACTTGCGCCACACCGTCAGCGACGTCGGCTCCTCCTCGCCCGCCGCCGCGGCTCTCTCGGCCGGCGACGGCAGCACGTTGGGGTGGACCTTCGCCATCGCGCGCGCGCTGGCTGGCTAGCTGTTTGTAGCTCGGCGATCGATCAACCTCCGGATCGGAGAGCAGATCAAGACACGGAAGCTAGGAAAGGATCGGAGCTGGAGTCTCTCAGGTGGTTGCTGAGTATCGGTCAGGCTTAGCTAGCTATAGGCAGCTAGGTCTTGGTGGCTCTGAGGCTGGTAGAGGGGTAGGACGGAGAGGCTGGTATATATACAGCGGCAAGCCAACAAGCAAAGGCATGTTCCCCCTGACGTGCGTGGGCCACGGTGACGACATGGGATGCCGGCGAAGAGCTCGGATCAGGCTCAACTCATAACGGCCTCCCCCGAATTATGGCCTCCCGCCGCTTTAGCCAAAGCAACACCGGGTGCGTGCATGATTCGCGTACCCTGCCGCGCGGATCCATAACAATCTTGGGTAGGGCACACGAGCAACTGTGCAGCTTAAAACGACGCGACATCCAAAAGAATTCTAAATTTCTGTGGACGCGAGATCGAGCGCAACGATTCGGAACAGTTCGAGATCGATCTATCCGATCGAACGGAATTCTGGCCAATCATCCGAAACGTTTCCTGCGTGCCAAATGTGCGGTAGATTACGTCGATCGATCGATCGACCAGGAGTTGTTTTTTTGGCTTGCAGTTTATCTTCGGCGGCGATAATGCACCTGCATGCGATTACGCAGCGAACGTGGACGCGGCACCGGCTCGATTTGGACGCTAATGATTCATTATGCTCGGGAGATTGCGGTTGCGCCATAGAAATTAAGAAATCGATTGGACTGGATAGCTCCGCGCTGGGGGGTCGGGGACACGCGGCGGCCGGCCAGGACTTGGGCGGGGCGGGTAGAAGTTGGCTAGTACGACTGCAGAGAGGGAGAGGCAGCGCGCGCGTAGCGCGTTTGGAGCGAGGCGGCTGGCTGATGGGGACGCTCCCCTTTTAGTTAAATTCTTCCTTGACCGCCTGATGAAATGGCTGATGGAGACGCGCAGGTGATAATGCAGCTAGCTCCGAGCCCAACGCAACCTACTAGCAGCTCGCGTGTGGTCGGCTGAATTCTATGGAAAATGATTTACTGTTTTAGGATTATTATTATTATTATTATTATTATTGTTGCAGTATAAGATTTGAACACATTGGTGTTGATTCCTACCGGGATCAGAGCGAGCGCGGTGAGTAAATGTGATAGCAAATCTGGATAACGATGCTACTACCATGCATCCAATGATATACTACCAAGTTGAGCGGGTGTTTTCTATATGTGGTATGGCTGTGGACGAGGATCGGAGTACCGAACATTAGTTTCGGCTGCATCCGGCCGGGACGTCGCTGACCATCTTAGCTTTGCTGCAGCCGGCCTACGTGGGAGCAGGTTTATTAAGTATTTAATTTTACACTATTCTTTACTTCATTATCCTGATTTTTTTTTGATTCGAGGGAAATTAAACTAAACAAAGTCTTCAGCTAGGTTTGGAGCCATCTGCACGTACGCTATTGGCTGGTTGCGTTCGTGATAAACTTAGTTAGGCTGCATTGTCTTCATACCAATTATGAGATACTCTTGTCATTAGGCTAGATGAAGGTGTAAACAATGCTAGGCTTACGTGATCGAAACATGTTCAGCGCAACTAAGCGACACGTGGAGGCGAGGGATTGGAGCAGAGGGGGCGGGGATGATGTTATTCGATTTACAAGCTGAAAGTAGAAAATGATTGTTTTCATCGGTCAACAAGACCACGTCCAGGGACAGGATTTCCGCAATTATATTGTTCTGCCAGTATTCTAGGATATCTTCCTCCACACCTGGCTCTGAAGCCTCAACATGTGGTTTACATACCGAGCGATGTCATTCTCATTACTCCCTGATACTGATAATTATTCCCTTTTACTCTGGTGCGAGCAATGAGATGATATAATTTCCCTGTGGTACGGAACTATGGATTGACCCACATGCTATAGCTTTTCTTATTGACTTGCTTCAATTCGTGCCCCTCCAAGCATGCAGTAGATTTAGTTAAATTTGTTTAATTTAAACCATGATTTTGACGTGTATGCAACAGATGGACTCAGAGTTCTTGTATGTACTGTTAGGAAACAGGGGTAAGCCCCCCGTGCTGATTTTATGTTTAAATAATTTTAAAGAAATTACGAAGGAAGAAAAGATTTCACAATAATCGTGCTAACACGTAGCGTCTAGTCATTGCAAGAGGAGGGGACTACCAAGTACCAAACTGTGCCATCATCAGTAGGTACACGACGTATACTGACGTGCCACCCACCCATCGAAAGGTGTAGCGATCCTCTGCTGGTAGCTAGGATGCTCGACGACGGAGATGAGCGACGGCGTTGGTATAGATCTCGGTTCGTGCCCACAGCTAGCTAGCACAATGATTTTGTCCACAATTCCAGGCCTAATCAATCGAATTATAAGGGCCATATGATGTAAGAGGTGTGTTGGAAGAATCTAATCAAATATTTCAACTTTAATTTCAAGATATCAAGGCTGGTGCAAGAGAGTTGAAAATAAAATTGTCTATTTGTTTTTTTTCGTGGCAGACAATTATTGACCTTACAAAAAAATTGTAGCTAACAAACTATCCGTGCTTTTTCACATAATATTTATTTTCCATCTCTGCAGTCTCACTTCCACATCAGCAGATCATATAAATGATATATGTTATGCAAAAGTTGTATATAAAGTGCACATATACGTCATTATACTAGCTGATTGTTTAGATAATTTAGTTGTTTGATCTATGCGAGTGATGTGCAAACCTAAGCCACTAAGGCTTTTTTCCCCCTACAATCGAGAATTTCACTTTGCTATACTTGTGAGCTGAGAGCTTGAAACATGCTATGGTTCTTGCAGAAGGAAGTTAAAGCTAAGCATATTGCAAGCCAATAGTATTATTCCTCATTTTGTCCTTAAAAAAACATGCATGCACCACCTTCTAGATTTTATATCCTTTATCATATCAATGCCACCACATGCCCTACCAAAGATCGTCCTGCTTTGAAACAGATGTTTGCTTAAGCTTAAGGAGACACACCCACCCACTAAACCTTGGCTCTTTAAGCACAGAGTCAATTCCTAAAATAGTACACGGCTACCATGGCGCACGCTACGTTACAAAAATCATCCCTTGCTGCCCACTACCGATGCATGTAGACCCTGTGCTCGAGTATCGGTAGCACACCAGTGTCGTCCCCTTTCAAGGCCTTTAACCTTTTTCGAAAGATGCCCATAGTTTTCAATCTCGCGCCTACGATGATCACTCTCGGTACGTCCATCATCCCCCGTTCCCCCATGTTGAGCTTTTGTTCAGGAGTCAGGACCAATGCAGGCGCCCTCCCCGCCAGGGCACGCAGGACCATAGCCATGTACCCGACACCATGATGACTCGAAGCTGCAAGCCCCCAAGGCGCCACGAGGTCGCTCTCGATCGTCCTCTCTCGCATAGGGTTGCCGAACCGTCGTCCGTGGCTTCGAAGCTGACATGGGGGGACACGGGGATTAATACGCACAGCTTAAAATCGCATCATCGCCACTAATCATGGTGTCCTCCTCCTGTCTGGCAGGCCGCCCCTCTCGCCAAAGGCCCTAATCAAGTGCCCACCAGTGGTGCTAGCTGCCTCCGATCCGCGCGGACAACCAGGCAGGTGGTGTCCCCAGCGGCTCGGCCTCCGCCCCGACACCGTCGCTCTCCGCGACCCAACCCAACCGAGCGCGGCGTGGAGTTGCATGGAGAGAGAGGACGGACGGACCACCCGCCGTTCGGCTGGGCGGTCGCACATTGCGCTGCTCCCCCTCGTTTTTGAAATGGCCGGGTGGGGACTGTAGCCTGCGTGCCGCAACGATCGCCATGTAGCCGCGGGGGGCTGGGGCGGCGGCTACAGTGTCCAGCTCGGGCCGATCGGTGATGGGGTGCTAGAGGGACACTGGAACAGTGGCACGCCCGTGATCGCAGGGCACTCGGCTTCGGCCGCGTAGCTGCCCTGCGCATCACACACAGCGCAGGCTGCTTGGTGGCTTGGTGCCTGGTGCAGTGGTGCTGGCCCCAGCTGGGTCAGCTCGGGGAGGAGAGGGACAAGCCATGTGGGAGCCGGGGCAATCATGCGACCGCCGGGGGCCAGGGGGTTGGCGATCCAAGAAAGATTGCGGTTAGTGACGCCGCAGAGATGGATAGGAGCGGAGCATCTCATGTTGGGATCAGTATTTTTCATTTCAGGACTGTGGTGGTAGCAGCTAGGGACGTGTAGCGCTTTTGTGAGATCTTTTGTTGTTAGTTTTATACGTACTGATGCTTTCGTTGGGACGTGCGGGCGTAATATCAGGGTTAAGCTTGAGGGGCTCGATAAAAGAAAAAAGTTATAAAGCTCTAGTGTTACCGAGGTGACTTTACTTGAGGGCCAGCGGTGGAGCCCGCCATGAACCCTAGACGATTCTTTTTCTTCCTCCCTCTTCCTCTTCCTCCTTCCTCCTCAAAAATAGAGGGTAGACTCAAGGGAGGCTTGAGCCTCCTGACCCACCGCTGGCTCTGCCACTGTTGATGGCTCGATGCCCTTTGAAATGGACAGATAAAAAGGTGACTTCCAGTATGGGCATGCTATTGGATCTTGCGGAGTTTGGTTCAACTACGAAATTAAAGGATTATAGAAAGCTCGTGACGCGCAGTGTGAGACTGTTTTACATCATAAACCATGCATAGCAGCAAACACAAATTAAGAATGCGTCATTCAATGTACTACAGAATTGCTGATAAAAAAAAACTGTGTGTTTGAGCATGACAGACAGACAGCAGTCTTGTGGAGGAACGTCAGGGACAAATTAAAGACGTTGTTGGGCTCCCAAGCTTCCAGCCTAACAAAATAGCCCAACGTATAATGGGCCAACAAGTGAGCAGGCCATCTCATCGGGCCGGCCCAAAATTTAAATTGCTCCATTTTCCCTCTCCAGTCTCCACAAATGCTGAAATGCTACATCTCTATCTCGATCTATTCGAGTAATTTCCTTTGCTACGTGAGGAATTCTATGACATCTTGAGTGGATCAATTCATGACCTTACGGTCGAACTTCTGTAGACAAAAGTTAGCAACGTATAACCCGAGTGATTCATGCGGTTCAGAGCTAGTTGATCACTGTCGGAACTGAGAGATACAACCCTCCTGAATAAAACGATCGAAAATACAGCAGTATACACTACACAAACAAATAAAACCTCCTGAATCAAAACGGTGAAGGACCTAGCTGCATGCCTTAAAAAAGCTAGGAACGTACAACAATCCTCCTCAGAAGCCTACGGTGCCAGCAGAGCCAGACCACCTACTATTTGCTGCCGACGCCGCGCTCGTACGGTACGCCGCGGACGCCGCCGCCGCCGGCCGCTGGTTGGCGTTGCTCAGGTACTGGCGCACCGGGTCGCTGCTCGCCGCCGGCGCGGGGACCGGGGCGGGCGCCCCGGCCACCACGTACTGCTGCACCACCAGCAACGACACCGCCATGGAGAAGTCGGACGAGACCAGCATGTCCCCGATGGGCCCCAGCTCCGGGTTCTCCATCCAGTCCTCGAGCGCCGCCGTCATCGGCGACCCGGCCTGGCCGGGGCGCCGGCCCACGATGTAGAGCTCGTGAAGGTTGTTGTCCATGCTCCGGATGGCGGCCACGGTCTCCTCGCTGTTGGCCACCATCTTGGTGGAGTAGGAGATGGCCTCGTTGCCGTGGTTGCGCGTCCGGAACTCGTTGAGGTAGTCCTCGTCCATTTCCAGCTCGCTCTTGCCCTCCGTGCTGATGGTGATGTGGCGCGAGTCCGCGTCGGCCGGCGACGGGCGGTAGGACGAGCCGGAGACGGAGGGCGTCCTGTAGTCGGGAGGGAGGAACCGCACGATGGTGAGGGTGACGCCTGGGTGCTCGACCATCCTCCACGCGTAGGCGAGCGCCTCGCGGTCGTCGGGCCCGCCGAAGAAGAAGAGCGCGACGTGGTGCTCGGTGGCCATCCGCGCCGCGGCGGCGCTGAGGCCGCGGTCGACAAGGATGGCGACGGAGCACGGGGAGGTGGAGAGGAGGCTTTCGTTGAAGCCGCGGACGTGCGCGTTGATCGGCTCCATGCCGCCGTCCACAGTCTGCTGCTTGTGGAACGGGACCACGATGAGCGACACGTGCTTGTCCTCGGCGAGCACGGCCACGTCCTCGTGCATCGTCTGGTACGGCGACACCGCCGCGAGCGTCTGGATGGACACACCTCCTGTGGCACACAAGCAAAATGCTCTGCGTCAGTATATAACCAAAATTTCCCTTTTTTGATGATCCTTGTGAAGAAAATTGTACTGCAGTGACCTGTGTGTCTCTCGTAGTTCTCGAAGGCGTTGAATATGTGCTCCGTCACGGGCGGCAGGGAGGAACCCGTGCCGCTCCGGCTCTGCTTGGACGCGGAGGCCGCCGCGGCGGCAAGCATGTTGGAGGCGCGGCCCGTGAGCTCCACGAGGTGGAGCGCGTAGATGAAGATCGGGGAGCGCTTGTTCGGGTTCGAGAGCTCCAGCAGAGAGAGCACGGACGGCACGTTGCGGGTGGTGTGCACGCAGGCCAGCATCCGGAGCTCGCTGTCGTGCCTGATGCGCTGAAGGTTCCGCCGCTTGTATCCGACGAGGCGCCTCGACGGCCGGTACACGCCCGTCACCACCGGCGTCACCAGCGTCGTCATCGCCACCGACACCAGCACCATCACTGCAAACGACTCGTCATCCAGCACCTACAACACAACATACTTGGCGCGTATCAGAATGAAATCACATTCGTTATGGTGGTACCCAATCAGTAACGTGTTGAACCTCTTTGTCTCTTCCAATGTTGAGCACGATCATCTCCACGAGCCCCCTGGTGTTCATGAGGAAGCCGAGGGCGATGCCCTCGCGGAACGGCATGGTGTAGAGCGCGGCGATGATGATGGTGCCCATGATCTTGGCGAAGCTGGCCATGACGAAGACGAGCACGAGCAGGCCGACGGTGATGGGGTCGCCTATCTTCCTGACGTTGGTGCGCAGGCCGCTGATGGCGAAGAAGAGCGGCAGGAGCAGGCCGGTGACGAAGTCCTCGATCTTCTCGATGAGCACCACGCCGAGCGGGCCGGTGGGGATGACCAGCCCGTAGACGAAGGCGCCGAAGACGGAGTGTATGCCGATGGCGTCGGTGCAGACGCCGGCGAGCATGACGCCGGTGAGGATGAGGGAGACCTGCATGTCGCTGACGGCCTCGCCCTCGGGTGTGCGGCGGATGAGCCACCACATGCCGGGGCGCACGGCGTAGAAGCAGAAGAGCACGAAGAGCACCCCGCAGAGGAGCACCCACAGGGAGGAGAGCGCGGCGCTGTTCACCTCCGAGATGGCGATGGCGAGCGCGAGCAGGATCCACGCGCACATGTCGTTGACGATGGCGGCGGACATGGCGATCCGGCCGAGCTCGGTGCCGAGCAGCTTGATCTCGGCGAGGATGCGGGCAAGCACGGGGAACGCCGTTACGGAGAGCGCGACGCCGAGGAAGAGCAGGAAGGAGGTCTGGTGCACGTTCCGGGACACCTGGTGCCGGAAGATGAAGGACGTGGCGATGCCCATGCAGAACGGCAGCGCCATCCCCGCGATGGCGACGAACAGCGCCTTCTTCCCGGAGCGCCGGATCACGTCAATGTCCATCTCCAGGCCGACCAGGAAGAGGAAGTAGAGCAGGCCCAGGTGCGCCACCGTCTCCAGCGTCAGCAGGCTGCGCTGCGGGAACACCATGGTCGCCCACGTCTCGATCTGCCCCATCACTGATGGGCCCAGAAGCACGCCGGCCTGCGCGCAACAGACATGAATCCATGCACCGGGGGTGTATTTTTACGTATACGAGAAGCGAGCAGAGATCGATGACGCGCGCGTACGAGGATCTCAGCGATGACGCGGGGCTGGCGGAAGGGCCTGAGGACGAGGACGAGGACGCGCGTGGTGACGACGATGATGGCCGTCTGGAGGATGAAGAGCGGGAGCGAGAACTCGAGTGGGTTGAACCCCTGCCAGATGCCGTTGGTGGTGATCATCATCGGCGAGTAGCACACCACGTTGCTCGACGCCTTCGGCTGCGTCACGTTGCGGATCTGCGCCGTGACGTTCGTCGGAAGACCGTCGGAGATCGGCATGGCGTCCATCTTGGCGCATGGCACGGCGAGCGCCGCCCTCTCTCGCGATCACCGGAACGCGGCCCTCCCTCCTCGCCGGCTCGCGTGCTCTCTGCTTCGCCACGCGAGTTGCGTTTCAGGGGGGCGGTGGCAGCGAGACAGGCGATGCTTGCTTGACCGCTCGAGGCGTGCGTGGACGCTACCGGACGGTGGGGGGAATGGGTCAAACGGCAGAAACAGATGGAGGACGGATCGCTCGCGACGCTGTATCGTCGTTTGATTGGCTGCCCGGGGACTTTGGAGAAGAGCGCCGAAGCGTGCGTGTCTGCTTGCGATTGGTCGGCACCCAAGTGAGCTGCATGGCAGGAAGCAGTGAAGCACCAGAGTTAGTGGGCCAGAGATGTAGTACACGGCCCGCTATCACCAGCAGAATCTGCGAGATGAGCACGGGACGCCTGGGCCACATCCAGGTTTCATTTCAGGAATCTGTCCTTTGTGGCCCAGCTTAGCAGAACTACAGGACTTCGTTCGTCTAGTCCGTAACGTAACCTGTGATCGCGAGATTCTGTTGACCTGTTCTTGTCGAGCCGCGCGGAGAGAAGACAAACAACGCGGTTGGGGTCGGAATGTGCAACGTCCCGCTCGCTCTTTAATTGGGCGACTTCAGATTTCCGTCGGCATCAGCGCAGGCGTGGCTTATTGATGAGGAGAGCGACCGGGAGGGGAAAGAGATCGGCGGGTATCATACAGCTGATGGCAGACGCAAACCTGGAGAACCATCCGCTCGTGACAGGAACTGAGAACCGCTGCTGCAGGACGTACAGGCTAATCACGATAGCATTTCTTGCTTTCGCGAGGAAGGAAAACTGATCGTAGAGTAGCGTGACAACCAACCCTCCTAGACTCCTAGGACGATACTACTGATACGCGGAAATTATTAGTGAGTGCTCCGTTCTCTCGGTAATCATCGAGATCACAAGGACGGAATGAATGAACGGGCGATAATTCACGGACCGGGACACCCGGGAATGGGCATCAAACTGGACCTCACGACGGGGAATGGGAAAGAACTTATTTCCAATCAGCTGATATGTTTCGCCATATATGCGCCTGCTCGGAACGATCGCATGAGACTGCCACACTGGCTGGCACGGTTTCGTGTCACATGCAGACATGCTTCATGCAGGCACGCATTCATCGCTCCTTGGTCCCCGACGCCTCATGTGTCCAGCCAGATCTCATGTGAGGCTGGCTGGAAAATCACGTAACGAACCGCCGCCTCGTGGTCAGGAAACTGATCGTACGGCACGGCGTGCACCGTTCCTCCGTGGACACAAGACACTACACCACCGATCCAGGAAGGCTTGGATCATGGAACCTTCTTGTTGTTGTTTTTTTTTGTTTGTTTTCCCATCGCACCCGTGCAACCAACCCAACCTGATCGGCTGGCGGTCGGTGTCCCGTCCACGCGATGACGTTATTTGCCTCGTCTCCTCGCGGTCGCGGAGTCGTGGTTCTCCCAGGTCCCAGCCAGCCGAGCTAGCCGAGCACCTCGCCCTCGTCCCCTCGTGCGGGGAACCCACCCCCGCTTTTAAAACCGGAGGCTCCCTCCACGCTCGAGCGAGGCCGAGCTGCAAAGAAAACCCCGAAGCAGAGAGAGGAGCGCATCGCACGGGCAAGCGGCGGCAACGAGTACGCGGCGAGTCCCGGCCCAATCTGTCCTATCCAGGTACCGATCCTCGAAGCTTATCAGCAGCTCTGCTTCCTGAGCCTCTGTCTAGCTTAGATAAGGAAGATTGAAAAGACGAGTCCGGGAGTGCAGGGTTCCTGGAGTGGGTTCGGTGCACAATCCAGGAGCTTGTTCTTCGCCTCCCCTGTTCTTTGGTGGATCGGAGCGGATAGAGGAGGGATGGACGCGAATTTCGGTCCACAGGAGCGGATTCTGTGGCCGGCGTCGGTTCTTGCCGGCATCGTCATGTGCGGCGCTGTAAGCTCTCCTCGCTTAGCCTTGGCCCCTTCCTCTTTCATAGTTTTTTTTCTCTCTTAGCTGAATTTCAAACTCGCAGCTCTTAAGGTTTGTTTACTCAGCCTCGTCAATTTGCGAGATTATTGGTTGTGCCTGCTGCTCTTGTGTTATCTGGGGTGCCCAAACCCATCTCTCTCTCTCTCTCTCTCTCTCTCTCTCTCTCTCTCTCTCTCTCTCTCTCTCTCTCTCTCTCTCTCTCTCTCTCTCTCTCTCTCTCTCTCTCTCTCTCTCTCTCGGTAGGTGAACAGAAAGATCAGCGGCATTCTCTTTTTTGGGTAAAAGGTCAATGCAGGTCGTATCAGCGCTGGTCAATGATGCATCTAGTGATCTAGGTGCCAGTCGCCTTCTTCTACAATGCCGGACGGGTAGCTGTAGGCGCAATACAAGTCTGTGGACAATATTACGTTGAATAGTTTTCTAGAAGAGTTATTTCGGCGTTTTACACAGGATGAGAAGCTTCGGTGAAAACTTTGTATTTATACTTTAGTGCACAATTGTGCTATTATATTGGATTCCTATTTACTTTTAAGTGAGCCGTTAGTATCAGTGTAAGTCTCGTTGGCAGCAGCTTTGATGTCGACCTTACTGTGTTTGGGTAGCATTGCAGTTTCCAGGTTCTTTTTCCTTTTGTTTGTCGTGTTCTATGTTGGCGCGCAGAAAAGTATTTCTTTTCTTTTTTTTAAAAAAAAGGAGGGTGTCAAGAAAAAAAACATTTTTGGTAACAAGTGTTATCAACTATCAATATTATACAAACTTGTAACAATTATATTTGCAAGGTAGTAAATTTCTTAAATAGACAAATACTTCAATGTGAGATTGCTTGTGGATGCGTAGCACATATCTCTCATGGTGTTTATTGATTTAGTTATTCAAAAGATAAGCAAATTCCTCTGAAAAAATAATAAAGTTTCATATGCTTTGTTGGGATTTACAAAATAAAAAAAAACTTGATAAAGTTCCAGGAGGCAACTAAACTCCCTGTAATCAGCAAAGCTTTGCATACCTAAGGTCATTGCATTTGCACTTCATTGTTAAAATTACGCGCTACTTTTTAAAAATTACTGGGTGGTACAATTTGACACCAAAGGGGTATGGAAAAATAAAATAAAATTGCCGCCGGTTACACGTACAAGGGAGTATGGCCTAGGTCACATCCCACATAACAATGTTGGTTATTTTTGCTCTTATTTTGTCAATACTATCTTTGAAGTGAAAACGCTGCTCTACTTCTGAGTACCCAGCTTAAACAAGAGTGCTGTTTGAAGCTATCGAATCAAATAGTTCTTGTAATACTTTATTACACTGACCATTGTCCTTATAGGTATATGAGATGACCCGCAAGGTTAGCTCTCGGTGCTTCAAAGGCTACAGTAGGTTAAGTCACATGCAAAAGGTTGAGTGGAACAATAGGTATGATATTCAGGGACACAACTTTTGTTCTTTTATCTATTACTATTATTATTATTGCTGTTGGCTTTAGTTTATTTGTTCTGATTACATGATACCACCTTTTGGTAGGGGTTTCTCTACGTTCCATGCATTGGTTGCTGCTGCCATTTCTTTTTACTTGGTCATGGTCTCTGATCTCTTTAATGAAGATGTCAATAATGGCATAATAATTGATAGAAAATCATGGTTATCTGATGCCATGTTTGGGGTAAGCTGTGCCTTCAACTTCATTTCCCTATGTCTGCAGACATTCGACTTGTTAAATTGTTACAAGAAATATCTTAAGAACTGTTTTATTTCTTTAGTATGCTCTGCTTCTTTCCTCCATGACCCACTGGCATACAGATGATAACTATTGTTGCGTGTAGCGTGCATATTTGTAGAACACATTGCATTGACCTCCTATATAACTCTACAGGTCTCAATTGGTTACTTTTTGACAGACTTGACGATGATCCTATGGTATTTTCCTTCTTTAGGTGGAAAGGAGTATGTAAGTATCACTCTGTAGCACACCTTCTGTCTTAATGGAATTACCCTGTTGTGATTTCCTCTAGGTCAGGAGTTATTTTTTCAACATTGATGTTTCAGCTCTTGCATCATGGACTTTCCATGTATGCAATTGGTCTTGCTTTGTTGAGTGGCAAAGCACACATGTACATACTCATGGTCCTCTTCACCGAAGTCACCACTCCATTTGTGAATCTCAGATGGTAATGTCCTTTATTATTAATCGTGCTCAGTAAGAACTGAGACTAGCATTCATTTTTTCTAAAATTGTAATGATCTGTGCAGGTATCTGGATGTTGCTGGCCAGAAGACTTGTAACCTTTACTTATACAACGGCGTGACTCTATTTGTTGGATGGCTGGTATGGCAGCTATGCTCATGATTCATCACCCATTTTGTACAATAGTTTTAGTTAAACCAGTTTTCTATACAGTCTAACAGTCATAGTGCCTATAACTCAGGAAGGTTTCTCTAAATGTTAGAGCATTGTATACTTACGTTCCCTGTCAGCTGTGGTTACTGTTTTTACTATTTCTGCTGTCTACACACACAACATAGCTCACGAAAATAGCCCTGTCAATTCCATGTTTTCCTTGGAGAGTTTTGATCGCGTTTGGTGAAAATAATTTTTTAATAACTTTGTGTTTTCCTTTCTCGTGGACAGAGGCATTTATATGCTTTTTATTATTACAAATCAAATGTAAATGTCAAATGTGTTCTGTAGGAGCAGCTGCAGCTTCCTTGCTATGCTTCTGAATTGTTTTGAAACTGTGATAGCTGGGGTACATCTATCATTGATGACTTGGATTTGAAACTATTAAGGGAAATGATCTAGGAATTTTTGTGATCCAATACAAAATTATATTTGGATGCCGACTCCCCCTTTCCAAACAAAGCCTAAACAATTTCTTTAAATGTTAGTTTTTGCTCCATTGAATATAAACTATTAATGCATCTTTTGTTGGCTTACAGGTTGCTCGGATAATATTATTCGTGTATCTGTTCACCCATATGTATTTGCACTACGATCAGGTATCTATGGCATTACCATTTTTTTTCTGAGGCACACTATACTTACAACTTACAAGTTAGCCAGGGCAGCATTTTAAAGCCATTTATCCATTGAATGTAAAATTTTAGACCTAGACTTGTGATATTAGTATTTCTTTATTAAATTTAAAGTTCGTTCCACAGTATGCTATAACAAAACAATCCGATGAATCTGCAAAATCTTCAACAAAAAAGGTGGAAAAGAAACACTGAAATACGAGGAACTGTAATTATGTAGGATTCCGATTCAGACGGTTTGACCTATGCCACTGAAAATGTTTGCAGTTATAAAACTGTCTGTACAGAACAGGTCATCAATGATGGCATGCCACAGAAGAAACGTGCAAACCTATTGTTGATATAATCTTCTATTGCTATGTAGAACTTTTGTTATCCAGTGACAGGAAGTTAGTTTGTTGTTACAATGGCGTTCGGTGCACTCATGACAAAAAAAGTGTGGATTTCCATTGTCCTCAGCCATTTTATTGGTGTTTTCTTAAACAGAAAAGGCAAAAATGTGTTATACTCTCTCCGTTCCAAATTGGATGTCGTCTTGGCTTGAATCTAGAAAAACCAAAATGACCCAATTTGAAATGGAGGAAGTATATTTAACATATAAAGTGCAAAAACGAAACTGTATATGAAAACTGACGCTCCTTTTCATCTTTGTGTGATGCTTCTGCCGTCCTGCCAGGCGAGATCCATCTTCACCTTAGGATTCTACAGCTTGGTGGCAGTGCCATCGACGGTATCAGTGATGAACGTGTTTTGGTTCTGGAAGATACTCAAGGGAATGGTGAAAACCATGTCCAGGAGGAGGAAGCACAGTGAAAACGGGAAAACAGATTAGAAGGAAGCATCTTCTAACTTTATTCGTATAAATTATCTCTCTCTCTCTAGATCTACAGTTAATTCTTCTCTGTACTTACACAAGGGTACTTGTGGTCACTATTATTTCACAGCTGTAATTATTTTGCGGTAAGTGATTAGCTTGTATTCAAAGTCTGCATCCTGCAACTCTGAATTCTTGCAACAATTCCATGCTCATCACCACATGGACTAGTGTATACGAAGTAGTATTATTTTGGCCACTCATTCCTTGGGGCTTGATTTCAATCTCCAGGGTGAAGATCTTGAGACTTTGGTCGGCACTGTTGACGAGCACGTGCAGTTTGTGGGAACGAACGTAAACAAATGGTCCATTAGTTTCTCTTTGGAATTAACAAATCTGACGTACTACTCATTCCATATTGCAGGTCGTTTTGATTTTTCTAAATTCATAGATATTATTATGCATCTAGACATACACTATATCTAGATGCATAATAATATTTATGTACTAAAAATTAAAACCCTCTACAATTTAGAATTGAGGGAGTAGGTCTCAGAAAAGGTAATTGCCAAACAAAGAATCCGAGAATCTCAGAAAAGGTGATTAGCAGCCGGTCCGTCGGTGACCCACTGCCCCCGCGCCCGCCGGTAGAAATGGCAGCGGGGCTGTGGTCCAGTGGGTTTCTAGTTCGAGCCCTGGCAACGAGGCAGGCGAGCAGCAGCAACCTTCCGCTTCGGGGTACTGCTCTGCTCAGCTGCCTGATCGCTTGGGCGCGTCGCATCAGGTTGCTCTGTTCGTGCTTGCGCGACAGGCGCCGCGTCCACGACGTGTCGACCACGGGGCGCGGTGGGCTCAAGCGCGTCCGGGTCGGCGTCTGTTGCCGCCCCACCGTGCCGTGTCCTCGTTCATTCTCGACACTGGAAGAATAAAATCAGAAGAACAAGAACAAGGTTCGTCCTTTTTGATTTTGGTTAACCTTTTTCCTCCTAGGTAAGGAAAGCCTCTGAACCTGGCCGACGGATCTCCCTTTCGTTTTCGTTTGTTTTGTCCTCCACCAGGAGCGTGTCTGCGTCTGCGTCCCCTGGGTTTTCTTCAGTGTGTACGCAAATTCCAGTTACTCTGCCGCGAACTCTGAAAAGGTACCACGCGGCACTGCCGCGCTTCTTCTGTAGAATCGGATGCTCGGGCTAGTTCCCCAGTTGATCTAGCAGGATGACATATTGTGCTGAGTACGGATTTTTTTTTAAAAAACTTCAAAATTATTTTAAATACTATTATTTTATAATATATCATCTCTTGCTGCAAAGTCAATATTGTACTAAGATCTGTGAAGTATTAAATGTGCAATAGAATTTGATTTATTATTAACCAAATTTTCACGTTTCGTCAAATTATATAAATCATATACCGAGATAAAAAAAAAGAAGAGGAGACAGGAGGCGTTTGACTTTTGAGGCCTTCCTAGTCTTGTAGACTTGATGGTAAAATAAAATGAGGGGCTTAGAAGAAATTTGCGTAAAATTCAATGGCAGATTATATAGTTTTCTTTCCATTTCAATATAAATCCGAATTTGTTGCTACAGCTACCTAAACCGTCTTGTTTATACACCAGCGCTTTCCATTATTTCTTAATAACAGGACTCCGTATCTGTTCGGGCATGAAGTGTCCATAAAAGGAGGTGACCGTTTTTGCTTATTTTCATTTTTTAACAATAGAACTATCTCTAAAATGAACTTGTACTTAGGTAAGTGAATATATTCTTTTTTAACAATGAATGTTCCATAAAATATTAACAACGTTTAAATTGGGTAAGTGAAAATATTCATTTTCAAAATAGGAAGTATCGAATAGGCAAGTGATCTTCTTTGCAACAAAAAAGAATTCTCCAAAAATTATATGGTAATGACTTTATACCAACCAGCTATAATTTTGCTCATCTCGACAGCCGCCTTCATCTGAGTTATCTCCACCAGCGCCCGTCGTCTTCAACCTTAGGAGCAGAGCTTTGGGAGAGGAGGGCGAGGGCAGCCATGACGGGAGGTGGGCAAAGCGGCTGGCGGTGGAGGGCGGTGGCCTTATGGATTTCCGCGACCCGTTGGAGGAGGTGAGTTGAGGGCGGCTAAAGCGAGCCGATGAGGGTGTCGACCGCCGGATAGTGGAGGACCTCTGGTGGGCGGGGTAGGTGGTGGGGTGAGAAATTGAATTGGTTGGTGGCGGTGGGAGGATGGCAGCTCGGTCGGCGGTGGAAGCACCCGGCGAGGGAGGTGCTCTAGCAGATCTCGCTTGAATGGCGAGGAAGAAGAACTGCCACGGGCAGCCGACAGGCAAGTGGTCTTTCGTCAAACGTGATGATGATAGGCCCAGGCAAGCAGCTTCCGAAAACCAACATGCTACATGCTCTTCCCTCTTTTGTGCACAGGGAAGGCGGAACCCACCCAGAAGCACAGTGCGCAGGCAGTACCTGCCATCAGCCAAGGCGGACGAAAAAGGAAAGAAGGGCCCTCCTCTCCAAAAATAAGCCCAACGCGAACGCGGCCTCCCCTTCCCGGCTTCCCCTGCCTCCGCTCCTCTCGCCGTCTTCGCCTCCGCTTCCCCCTTCACTTCTCCATACTTCGCGCTCCGCCTTCCTCCCGCTTTGACAACCTCCACCCCTCTTATCTCTCCCTCGCCTCCCTCCCACCCACCACACGCAGCATCTGAGAAAAGAGAGAGCGAGAGAGAGGCCGAGAGGCACCGACACGACCCGATGTCAATGTGGCGCGTGTCCCGCTCCCTCCTCCGCGCCGCCTCCGCCTCGGCGGCCGGGCGCGGGGCCGCTGCCGGCGCTCCCCGCCGGTGGGCCCCGCCGCCGCCGTGCGCGCTCGAGCGCTGCTGGCCCCGCCGCGGCTTCGCGTCACTCCCGGGGGCCGCGGCGGCGGCGGAGGAGGCGGCGCCGAGGAGGGACGGGGAGGAGGAGGTGACGGCGGCGGAGGCGCGGAGGCTGATGCGGCTGGCCAACGTCGAGGCGCTCAAGCGGCGGCTCGGGGACGGGGAGGTGATCCCGTACGCGGACCTGCTGCGCGCGTGCCAGGACGCCGGCGCGGCCAGGACGCGCGCCGAGGCCGCCGCGCTCGCGGGCGCGCTCGACGAGGCCGGCGTCGTGCTGCTCTTCCGCGACAGGGTCTACCTCCAGCCCGACAAGGTAAGCTCGCATTGCCGCAATCTCCTCCGGTCCTCCCCCTCCCTCCTCCTTTCATGACCCTCTATAATATTCTCGCTCGCGGCCTCGGTTCGCTGGGTTCGTGCCTTCGCGGCTCGGTTCCCCCGGCCGGCGGTTCCTCAAGGGTTCCCGCCGGCCGCCGTTCTACCCGTGCTCCTCGCCGCCGGTGATCGGTTTGTTTGTTCGGTCGCGGTTAACTTAGTCGTATGACCCACCGGCCAGTCCATGCCGACCTCGGGACCTATCCCGGAAGGCATTTTTATTTTTCGATGCAACCAAGGAGCGCATTGAAGAATTTGTTCGACCAATCGGAAATTTTGCCCGGCGAAGCATTCCGCCGAGCATGGTGCTCACGGAGTCAAGGCTCAGGGCGTGGGCGCGGTGAGCAGCTCAAGTACAGATCCGTGAATTCATAGGTAGATGGTGGCCTGTGGGGTTTGGTCAGCTTCCTCGAAGTACAAGCGATGGTTAATGTTTACATCACCTACAAATTGTACCGATGGTCCATAGATTCACTCGTTCAAATTGCGTCTGCCCTTCGACGTATACATCCATAGTGCGGTAACTTTTCAAACAAAAAAATAAAAGATTCATAGTGCAGTTTGTGCTGAACTTGCTGATCGGGACTGTTTAGACTAGAATTGAATTGGCCTTTGAGAATTGAAGATATACGCGGGCTCGTGGCCGTACTGTTTAGACTAGAAGCCATCCACTTGCATGTGGCACTTTCTAGGGTGAAAGGTGATCAGTATGCTTGTGGACGCGGCGGCCCCTAGGTGGTGGTGGGGACTGGTGGCTCACGTCGTGCCCCTCTCGGGTGCTCACACCGGCGGACCGGCCACACCAGTGCAAAAAGTCATCTGGTTTTCTTCCATAGGGAGGAATTCATCTGCTTGTAAAAGCATCGAATGGTGCCTCTACTTTTTCTACTTTTATTCGATCTGCTCCCTCATACAGGATGGGCCATATGCCCTGGAGAGGCTAGTATGTGAGTGTGTCCCTTTGCACTGCCTCTATCTTTGTTTCTGTTATCTCGTGTAGGATGGGCCGAGTGGCTTGTGGCACATGATGCACTGTCCATTGTCTAGACTGCTTGTTTTGTATATTAAGCTACCACCTACCAGTCTGCTGTGCATAAAGTTTGTTGTGTGATAGAAATTCAATAGTGGGGATCTCGGTGATGAAGGAAAGCTATTTGCTTGACAGTTGATTGCTTTCACAATGTTTTGTCCTATGTTTCTTTCTTGTTTAATGCTTAAAGTAATCTCAAGCCTCTTTGTGTCACGTGATGTGCAATTTGATGCCTTGGGGCAAGGTGAACTAAGGGGCAGATAAGCAAACTTTAACTATCATTCCTCATTCAGGTTGATGGTGCTGGATGTAAATTAGCAATTGTCTACTGAATATTTGGAACAAAAGCATGAAGTTTCACATAAAGGATCTTCTAGTATACTCTTAAATCATTTTTACTTTCCATTGCCTTGCACATTTTGTGTTTGAAATGTATACACGCTCTTGCATATTTCTTGCACATTATTTTGTTATTTTTAAGTTCATCCTTTTAGGATCAGACACATTGTAGGTTGATTTTGAGGATATTGCCAATCAATTTCTCATTGACAGTGATACATGGTGTAGCAAACTGAAACACAAATTAGGACTATGGCATATCCACATATGCTGAAATTCCTACCTTTAAATTTCTCAATTGATTCTTATCAATATAGGTTTGGATTGTTGTCTTGTGGTCTTACATAAGCAGTTACCTAACACTAGCAGATACTTACCATTAGCAGATGCTAATTCCTCTTGTTTTATACAGATTGTGGATCTTGTAAGGAAAGCTATGCCCCTTGCACTGACACCTGAGAATGATCCGGGGAAGGAAGAGCTCAAACAGCTCCAGGCTCAACTTGAAGACATCAACAAGCTCGCGCACAAGCAAGTCCGGCGCATCCTCTGGTCTGGCCTGGGTTTCCTGATCACCCAGGTCGGCCTCTTCTTCAGGCTCACGTTCTGGGAGTTCTCCTGGGACGTCATGGAGCCCATCACGTTCTTCACGACCACGACGGGCCTGGTTGTGGGGTATGCCTACTTCCTCATCACGTCAAGGGACCCGACGTACCGTGACTTCATGGAGAGGATGTTCGAGTCTCGGCAGAAGAAGCTGATCCAGAGGCAGAACTTCAACCTTGACAGGTACCTGGAACTCCAGAGGCGCTGCAAGGATCCCCTAGAGAAGGTGTGCGGCACGTCCAACCCTGACATGGCTCATCTCCATGAGCTATCCATCCACAAATGACAAAACAATTCACCATTGCTTCATTACTTCTTTCATTCTCTGGGAGCGATGATCGCTTCTAGCAAAAGTAACCGGTGTTTCTTGCACTTGTGAGATAGACCTACTTCCTCTGCCTGGGACCTTTTTCCACGGTCCCCTCCTATGCAGATGTGTAGGTCAGCTTAATCCCTTTTTAGCGATGCTGAAGCACAAGCACCTGATAGTTGAAAGGCAAGCTCATCTGTATGACCAGAAGCTTACCCGCTACCGACTCTGCTAATATACTGTCTCACTGTGACTTATTAGCTCTTACCTTTGGTGGTAAATCATCTCTGCTGAATGTGTACTGTGTGTACCGCCCGCTGGAAATTTACCGGGCCATCGCATCCGCTCTCCGCCTCTCCCAGTATTTGACGGTGCAGTTGGTTTGCCATAATAATGACGCTGGTTAGGGCCTTGTATTTGAAACACGTGCCTTTAGAAATGTACTTCGAAACGAGTCTGAGGGATGATCAAGCTACTAGTGCGTACAGATGCCGTGATGCTAGCTGTCCTCACATGGCCTGAAATTTTGGTGGTGGCATCTGACCGCGAGCCGCAATGTCCACGAGCCGCAAAAGGCCGCAACCAGGATTAGACCGTATGCACATAACATTCTTCCTCTCCCAATCAAAGCTGGTAAAGAGTAAATACCCCGGAGTTCACTGAACTCGGCTCCTGAAACCTGATCAACCAAGGCGGCTGGAGTCGGACTATCTGACAGAGGATCCGCTCCGGCATTCAGCTATTGGCTGGACAGGGACTCCAATTGCCGGGTCCATTGGTATCCTCATCGTGCCTGTAGTCAAAGATACTGATGCCGCCGCCGGTGACCAAGCCGAGCAGCGACCAGAGGGACGTTTGCGCGCGTCGGGAGCCGCGATTCCCTGCTCTGCGGTTTGAGACCTGTGTGAATACCGCCGGAGAACGGAGAGGCGCCGTTTACGACCAAAGGCCCCAACTCAGTCACCAAAGAATCTCCGGTTGGTTTGGGCCAACTGGAGACTGGAGCAGTGGACCACCGCCAATCCTATCTGGCCTTAGAAGAGGAGGCTGGCAGGGGCGGAGGCCTAGTGGAGGTGGCGGGTTGGCCGTGGCGGAGGCGAGGCGGCGCCCATCCAGTGGGCAGTGGCCCGTGGCGGGGGTGAGTAGCGCCGCCGGATTAGGAAGGGCGGGCCGGAGGGGGCAGCGGTGGTTGGTGGGCGGGCGGCGCTCGCTGTGGCGGCCGGGAAGCCTAGGGAAGAAGAAGGTGGCTATTCGGTGGAAGGGGCTGGCGGCGAGGGTGAGGAGGAGTGCCACCGGGCGGGTTGGAGGGGGCAGCGGTGGGTTGTGGCCGGGCGGCGGAGGAAGGGGCGGGCGGTGGAGTCTCGCGGGGAAGAAGAGGAAGCGGTGGGGAAGGAGGCGGCGGTTGTGGGCTTAATGGCCCTCTAATCCATCCTCCCTATCTGGCACACGAAAGCCAGATAGGAGCCTCCGTGGACCACTGGGGACGGATACGCTGATGGGCTGATGGCCTAACCAATTTTACCATGCAATGTTTTTTCCCCACCAAAATATAATCATTTTCTATTTAAAACGAGAGAAATACATGTCAATTAAAAACAAAAATACGGCCTAAAAAAACAAAACAAAAATACGCAATTGCTTATTTTAAGCCCCAACCGGTCTTACCAGATTTTGATCTCAACCAAATCAAAGACGTAACCAAAATTTTATTCACTTTAAGGCTAACAATACCTACCTGTATCTATGACATATTGACATTGCCATCCATGGGTTAATTTTGCATGGCAACATCCCGTTGTTCTTCGTTGTATACTCCCCTCAAATATATCCAACATTTTATATTTACTCTCTTCACTGTTGTTTTGGTTTTATTAGATTTATAGACTTTGTTATGCATTTAGATATACCACATATCTACATGTATAATAATATCTATACATCTAGAAAAGTCAAAACAACCTATAATTTGGAACGGATGGAGTATTATATATGATTAGCCGATAAGGACAGATTAGGAGGCTGAGCAAACTACGCTAAAACAAACTAAACCATAGCTCATATGACCATATATACGTACCAATATATATACAAGCTTATAGGGAAAAAATTACAAAGCATAAATCTGAGCGCTATGCTATGCGATGGCCACACCAATAAGACGCGCTGCTCAGCTGCTCCTACAACGAAGGTTAGCCGCCTAGAAACCTACTGCCACGCGATGGCGCCACTGACTACGCTGTTTGTGCAAACATTACTGTGGGCTTGGGAATTGAACAAAGAGATGTGGGCCTCGTGGGCTGTATATATGACCAAAATACTATTTCGTTTCTCCATCTTGAAGTCAGAACACCCCAACTTGAGCCTGGTTACTCTCTACTCTGCCCTCTGCAAAGCTTCTTCTTCAACCTCTACCGAGCTCTCCTCGTGACCTCTGCACAGCCCCCCTTGGATCTGCCACTGGTAATGATGAATTCAATAGTTCATGCATAGATCCGATGCGTTTGGAGAAAAATAGTTTAAAACCTGTTAAACTGGCAAGTGGGCAGTTCCCGTCCTACCGTTTTGGAACGCAAGCTGACATTATTATTCGTAGTATGTCGTTGTAATACTTTATCTATCTAACGCCCAGCTGGTTTTGTTAAAAAAAAAGGGAAAAAAATAATCAAGTTTCAGATGGGGAACGCAAACTTGCCGAATCTTTGGCAGTAGTCAGAAGTCCCGCTCAGTGTGTCTAAAATCAACATATCTTTCGATTCTACCTTAGGCAAGGAACTGAAAGATGAAAGATGGTAGATGGCGTGTGGAGCAACGTCGACTACAAGGTGCATCTCATTTTTAGGTGATTGAAGTATAGTGAGTGTGACATTCTAGCCTGCTTCCTATGCTCAACCTCTTAAATCCAAAGCCTGAAGACCAGAAACCTAATAAGCTTGTCAGGGGGCACATGGAGTGACATCAACCATAAGGTGTATCATTTTAGGGTGATTATATTGAAGTACACTGGGTGGGTGTGACATTCTAGCCTGTTGCCCAGGCCATTGACATCTCTTTACGCTGTAAAACCTCTTAAATACAATTTTGAAGCCCTTAGCTTGCCGAAATTGCTAGGGAGCGGTATAGATTGAAAGGTTCAGACGATCAAAGTACAGTGAGCATGGTATTCTAAACAATATAGGTAAAGTGCTAAAACTATCACAAAAACTACATGTTTTTACTGCATTACCGCTATAGCTAGCGTGCTAATGAATAAAAAGACTAGAAATGCATGAACTCATATGGTAAAACTACATTCTTTTTAGGAAAACACAAAACTAGTAGAGATTTAACGTCATCGCAATATCTCATGAATGCTCCTCTTGTTATCAGCCGGAAGTCATACTGTGATTACAATCTATTGAATAGCATTGATCCATATATATCAACTTACAAAGTTAAGTTTGGAAACGAAAGAGAAACACATCAAAAAAATTGAATCAGGCGACATATGCATGTACATATACATGATAAAGAATAGTTTTGCGTGAGGGACTTATTAATTGGACAGACTCATATATATCATCATCATATACTTAAACAGCTTTACTCCCTACAATGTTTCGAGAGGGCTTCTCGAGCTGGTATTGCATGCATCCGCAGCTGGCCAACAATCTTTAATTTCTCCTCGCCACTTTCCATCCGGGCCCCTGATGATCTCAGTAGTGCCCACATGAAGTCTTGAGCCCCTTCGGTTATTCCTCGGAAGCGAAAATGAACCGGACGAGAAGAACAAACGTGCAGTGGTGGACAAAAAGGGAAACGGGAAATGCCTCTTTTCCGGCCTCTTGCTGATCCTTTTGTGTACCGTACGTGGCGGGGGCCATCGTGATGATCTATGCGGGGAGATAGGACGGCGGCATGGGCAGGCCGACGACCTTGCCGCAGCGGAGGCTCGTCTCCGGCATGTTGTACTCGTCCCTGAGCGACCGCGCCGGCGAGGTGACGCTCACGTACAGCTGCTCCCCGAGGTAGTGCCTCTCCCAGAGGTTGGACCGGATGTTCCACATGCCCGCGTTGTCGAACGTCAACATCACCGCCGTCCACGACCTCGGGTACACCTGGATCGTGTGCCGGCTCACCGTGTCCAGCAGGTTGTACGTCTTCCGGGACGCCGGCGACCATGTGCCCGGTCCCATGCTGCACGCGGTGTTGATGAGATGGGAGCCTTACTACTTACCCGCCGGCCAAGATATATATAAAGATATATGTACTTACCCGGCGGCGAAGAAGGCGTAGCCGTTGATGTGGAAGGTGTCGATGCTCTTCTCGGGGTTCTCGAAGACCACCTCGATGAAGGTGCGGAACTCGGCGCTGATGACGTTGGGTGCCATCTTGATGGGGGTGCCCGCGGCGGGCGGCACGTCGCCCATGATGTTGTACTGGAACACCCCGTCGGTGGCGTTGAAGTACTCGGCGAGCTTGAGGGGGGTCTCGGTGTCGACGTGCGAGACGCCGTTGAGCGCGTACCGCTCCTTGCCGTCGACCTTGCCCTTGCTGGTGGCGAGCTTGATGGTGCGGGTGATGTTGATCTGGCCGTAGTGGTACGACCCCTGAGGGTTGGGCCGCGCCGCGCTCGCCGTCAGGTTCCAGCGGAAGGACCTCCACTGGTTGATGGACCACGCCCACCCGCTGGGGGCCTCCGGCAGCTGCGACGGCGGCGGGGTGTTGGAGCCCTTGTAGCGGATCACGGCGGTGATGGTGCTCACCTCCTTGATGAACCGGGTGGACGCAACCAGGAGGTAGTCGCCGGGAGCCTGGTCGGCGGTGACGAGGAAGGACAGGCACTGGCCGATGTGGAGGTCGAGGGAGTCGTAGGTGTTCTGCACGGTGTGGGAGCCCTCCATCTCGACGAGCTTGAGGATGTGCTTCTGGATGCGCACGTTGAAGGAGGCCTTGATGCCGAGGTTGCAGACGCGGAAGCGGTAGGTCTTGCCGGCCTCCATGTTGTACATGGGCGGGTTGGACGCGTCCTTCTCGTTCTTGCCGTTGATGACCAGGCCCGCGGGGCGGCCGATCCCCTTGCCGGAGTCGAGGTTCTTGGCCAGGACGGTGTGGTCCTTGGTGTACCAGTCGCTGACGAGGACCGGGAAGTCGTCGGCCGGGGTGTCGAAGGGGACGGGAATCAGGTCACGGCTGTGCACGGTGATGAGCCCGTACCCGCCCGCCGCGCGCTGCATGCCGATGCTAGGGAAGTAGTAGAAGCTGCCGATCTGGTCCTTGGGCTGCCAGTGGTACGTGAAGTTGGTGTTGGGCTGGATCGGGCACATGGTGCCCGGCAAACCGTCCTGCCACGAGTTCTTCCTCTGCTGGATCCCGTGCCTGCAGCAAATCCACCGATCCGGCCATGAATGAACAATAATGAAACAAGACGAGATCAATCGATCGATTGAGACACTGCACGCGTACCAGTGGAACAGGAGCGGCTGGTCGAGCATGTTGAAGACATTTACGATGATGTTGTTGTTGGAGGTGCAGTTGATGGTAGGCCCCGGGAACATGTCGTTGATGAGGATCACCTTCTGCGGCGTCCCCATGATGTTCCTGGTCCCGTACGTCACCTTCCACTCGAAGAAGTGGTAGGGGTCCTCCGCGCGCGCCCCGGCGACGAGCGCCACCAGCACGAGCAGCGCGGCGGCGGAGGCGCCGCGCATCGTCATCGCCGGCCACACCATCCCTCGCCGGGATCGATGAGTGCTGCCGCGGGAGGTCAGGTGGTGGTGTGCTGTCGATCCGGCCGGTGGCGGGGGCGGGCAGAGCGAGTGGGTACAGGGAGCCGGGAGGCGACGGCTTATATGGGTCCGCCGGCCATTGGAAGGAGCGGTGCGCGCGCTGTCTGTGGCGCGGTGGTTTGCCCGCAACGGCAAAGGCCCCGCCCGTCTTCCCCGCGCGTCCGCTCGCTCCGCCACCGCCGATCTGGCTGCCTCCCCACCGGACGTTCTTTCTCTTCTTGACCCGTTCTTGCATGATGACGACACGGTGTGCGGTTCGCTGGTTTGGTCTGGCCGCCGTCTTGTGGACATCACGTGGGCCGTAGGCCGTCTACTCAGCCCGGTCATTTGCTTTGCTGGGTCGTCCAGCACACAAACAGTTTCGTTCGGCCCGAGCAAGAGAGAGAATGCACACGGACCAGCTATTAGAAGCAGCCCGGCCCAGAGAACACGCACGGCCGCTCTCTCTGACTCTTGAGGGAGGGAAAGACGGAGGCGGGCGGAAGGGGAAGCGGACGGAGGCGAAGGAGAAGGCGGCAACACCGTAGGCGAAGGCGGGCGGGATAAGACTTGGGAGGGAGAGGCGAGGCTGCAGAAGCGCGAGCGAGCGCGCGGCTCTCTCCGCCACCGCCGGCCACGTCTCCGGCGCATCCATTGGAGGTTTGCTTGCATTTCCTCTCCCTCTCCGTCCTCGCCCATATTAGCCAACGGTTTCGAATTCGAGCGAACCCCACAGGTCGTACTGGTAATTGCTACTAGCAGTTTCAGAGGCTTCGGCCGATGCGTTTGCTGATGCTTTGTTAATGCGCAAGAGGTGATTTCACTTTCCACCCTGGGTTCACCAGATGCTAATCTAGTTATGGTTCTGAAAATTTCTGCGTAATAGCAGCTCGCAATCCTTAGGAAAATCGTGTACAATCCTTAGTAAAGTAGAGTGTGAATGACACGACAAAATGATCAGGGAAAAGGCAGCAAATCGAGCAGTCTCCTCTACGGTTCGCTATGTTTAAGCTCAGGGTGGGGTGGTTCTCCAGCTATGCTGCCGCTGCTGTTGGAGCGGGCCGTGACTACCGGTCCGCTGTACAGGTGCGAGTCCGAGGCAGTCCCCGCGCGCTCAAACTCCACGGCGGATGAGCTGCCCGAGCTCAGCCCCTCGCCGTGCAGCATCGCCTCGATCTCCTTCACAACTGAGTTCATGGTGGGCCGCCTCGAGGCCGACTCGTCCACACACTCCATTGCCAGCTGCACGAACCTCCTGAACCCCGTAGTATGTGCGGCGTCATGGATGGCTGGGTCCACAATGCCTTGCAGGCCATAGTAGTCTTGGTCGTTGGGGTCCATGGCCATCCTGAATTCTCGGACAATGTACCTGCCCTTTGATATGGGCAGCCTGCCACTCAGTATCTCTAGCATGACAACGCCAAAGCTGTACACGTCGCTCTTCTCCGAGAGCTGCTGTGTCATGTAGTACTCTGGGTCCAAATAGCCCTATATGCAAACGACCATCAACGACAGGATTAACTAATTGAATTACGCAAAGCATTATTAAGCAGATAACCTACCAGTGTTCCTTTGACTTGGGTGGAAACGTGGCCCTTCTCAGTGTCTGAGACTAGCTTTGACAGACCAAAATCAGCAACCTTTGCTTTAAAGTTGTCATCCAAAAGGATATTTGTGGACTTGACATCTCTGTGGATAATAGGTGGATTGGCAAGCTCATGAAGATATGCTAGTCCTCTGGCTGATCCTAGAGCAATCCTGAGCCTTTTCTTCCAATCCAGGTAAATTCCTCTTGCTGCATAACAAGTATATTTCTTATACTAAAACATGGAAGGGAAAGGAAATAACATAACACTTCTAGATTTGCAACTAGATTCTGTGTACATACCTTGTAAGTTCTGTCTTAATGTCCCATTAGAAACATATTCATATACCAGCATCTGCTCCCCTTGTTCATAGCAAAATCCTATCAGACTTACCAGGTTCTTGTGATGGACTCTGGATAGCAGCTCTATCTCATTTTTGAACTCAAACGAACCTTGCTTTGATCCATACTCTGCTCGTTTTATTGCCACACCTGTTCCATCTGCTAGTATTCCCTTGTAAACCTTTCACATGCAGAGGTGAATCACTATTATAGCTATCTGTGCAGAAGCCCTTAAAGGAATGCTGATAGGTGATACTTTCCATACGTATAGCTGTTTACCTTTCCATAACCTCCTGATCCGATTTCATTATTTTCTTCAAAATTGTTGGTGCAAGTCTTTAGTTCATCAAAAGAAAAAAACCTTGCTCCTTTCAGCTGTGGAGCACCTCCGCTGTCTTTTTGAGCAATTCCCCATGAAGCTAAAATTTGAATATGCATGAGGTAAATAATCAGCAAAGTTATATCTAGCTATAGTTCCATTTTAGGGGCAATACAGTAGGAGAAACCCCTAGTGTGGTAAATACATTAATAAAAGTATTGAGTAAAATATATAGGCGGTCCCTGAACTTGTCATGGGGTGTCATATAAGTCCCTAAACTCTCAAAATGTGTTTTCAGGTCCATAAACTTGTCTCAAGACGCCATCCGAGTCCCTAAACTCTCAAAACACATTGTCAAGGCCCCTAACTTGTCTCAGTGTGTCATTCGAGTCCTTAAACTCTCAAACTGCATTTTAAGATTCCCCAATCAAGTGCCAAGCAACACATTCGTGATCACTAGCATAAGGTGGTTTTGAAGACAACGAGCAAGAAGGAAGCATTGCCATCAGTGATAAGTGACAAGTTTTAAGATTTGAAAATGTATTTTGAGAGTTTAAGGATCCGGATGAAACCCGAGGACAAGTTTGGGGGCCTAAATATGCACTTTGATAGTTTAGGGACTCAGATGACACCTTGAGATAAGTTTGGGGATCTGGAAATGCATTTTGAGAGTTTAGTGACCCGGATGACACCACAAGACAAGTTCAGGGACCGCCCGTGTATTTTACTCAAAGTAAAATAATAAAAAGATTGTACAAGAAGCAAGTGTCGAGACCAAGGAAACAAAAACTGTAAGCTATGGTACATTTTATCTAGGTTATTACTGCTTGCACGTGTTTGATCACTATATTTTTGTAGTTAGACAAATTTTCTATAACAGTTTGTAAGCTTTGAAAGGTTGGGTACGTAACAATAGGAATGGAAAATGAGGGGGATTGGTTTGACATCTTGACCTAATTAGTACACATAACCTTAAAAAAAACTTGACCTGCGGGTAAGACAGCCCCCAGGCATTTTTGCTAAGAAGAGAAGACCTTCTCATGCAAGTCGAGAAAACCTCCGAACCTCTACCCCACCCTTACACAGCGGCACCGGTGCCCGTGTGAGACAACCAACGACCTGGGCTGGGCCTTAGACCTGTGCTTTGGTGTGGGACAGATGAGGGGATTTTTTAACCCCATCCTAAAATTTGCTCCCACGGGGAGTCAAATCCAGGAGTGCAGAGCCACCTAACCAACTCAGCTAGAGGCACGTTCGCTAGTACACATAACCTCTGTCAATTCTGTAGTATATTTCTACCATATCTCTAGATTAGCCTATTAGGCTATCATATAGTTAACTATCTTGAATCCTGATTAATTACAGCTAGATAATATACACAAGTTTTATATGAAGTAAAGTTGTATTTGTTGTACAATTCTAGCAGCAATAAGCTGCACTTGTAATAGATCTGGAAGTCTGCAATAGCTGTAGCAAATTATTGGCACTGTATACTGTTACAGTCAGTTTTTATCAAATATATTGCATGTAAATTCCCTTTTTTCTCTTGATCAATAAGAGAACTGTAGTTTTTCCCCTTATTTATTAGTTGTATACTTTTACTGGGGTGCCTTTCTCACTAGTTTCTATAGATTTATCGATTAAATAAAGCATTTTAAAAAGGCACGACCGTGAACACACCCCAATAATGTCATGTTTTTCTTCTTAAAAAGTACCCGGCAGCTTTTAGGGCTGTATAGTTGTCAATGATATTCTTTGGAACCTCACCGAAAGGATTTGTTCGTCCTGATAATTCCTTTGTCCTTCTCTTTTGTAATAAAGAAAATATTGCCCAAGAAGTTAGGGCAGTCAGAACAAGACCACATGCTACTGCAATTCCAGCAACAGCGCCTGTACTTATTTGTGATTTTCCACTGTCAGCTGCTCCTGAGACAAGATAGCCCAAAGTATTTCATACATAACTATACTTACATAAACTCATAAAGACATAGTTTTACATGATTATATTTGATTATTTGAATACCTGCAAAGTGGACATATGGATCTGCGACGAAGTAATAAGGTCCAAAACCTTGTGGTGGCTTGTAAGTTTGATTGCTAAGATCAAAGCCTATCCTTGTTACTTCTGATAGGTTGAAGGATGTTCCGGTCGATGGAAACATTCTCACTTTAACTTGGAGGTAATCATCACTAGTGAATAGGACATCAGAAAGGAAAACTGAACCAGGGCGCAGTCCCAGCTCTGTCCAGAGGCTAGTCTCCAGTTGCTGAAAGTGCTCATTGTTTGTCAAGTCTGCAAACAACGGTGACCTGAAGAGAATCGCACCCATGTAGGGGTAGGCACAGCCACAATTCGCAGGGTCTAGGCTTTGATCACTGGAACATGAAGTTGAGCCGCATTTGGTTACACTAGTGACATATGGTATTATGCTATCTTGCTGAATGCTGCAAAAGTGGCTACCGGAGAATTCGGCATCCAAGCACACAGGATTCCCCACAAGTCTGTCGATAGAGGAAGAGGCAATTCTAGTGAGTAAATGGAAAAGAGAAGCAACACTTCTTTGGTTTTGGAGCATGCAAGTACTCACACTAGTGTTCTGTTGTAGCTTTGTGTTATATTGGCTGCAACTATACGATTGTTTTGGAGATTGACTCTCTGCAGTTGTTGGCTGATGTTACCAGTCATGCCAAGTGTCCCGTTGAAGTCATTATTGCTTAGTATACTGTCTGATCAGTGGTAAAAGCAAGGAAACATGAGAAAGTAATATACTTATTAAGATTCATCTTGTTATATGTTGCCAGAAAATTACACTTGCTGCAGTTCGGGCAAGGTAAAGATCCTGTTGGGAACCTGGCCATACAATCTTCCAGAAGCCATCACTCTGCATATGAGGGTTTTAAGGTAACATGGCCACTGAAGGAGAAAATATAGTGCTGACATACACGAGATGATCAAACAGTGCATGTCTTAAACTCACACTGAAGTAAGTGTTGTCAGTGTCGGCAACCAGGCTGGTAGGACAGACGGATCAAATTGATTGTTGCTTAAATCGCTGGGCGTGAAAAGAAGCATTCATCAGGACTTGTCAGTGTTTTATATCAGAATACAGTGTAGAGAAAGAAAGCAAGAGCAAGAACTTACATGGCACTAAGTTTTGTCAGGGTACTGAGATCTGGAATTGCTCCACGCAGCTGGTTGTCTGCAAAATTCCTGCACAAGATAGTTATTTAAATCAAATGCTCTAGAATCTGATCACTCTGGTAAATGTCTTACTCATTTGACCGTGAGAGTTCAAAAATCACACAGCACTTACAGTCCATTTAGGTTGACAAGGTTGCTGATGTTGGTCGGAACTGCTCCTGTGAATCTGTTCTTATCTAATCGGCTGATGAAGATGCAAAGGAAACAACATTATTGCTGAGAACATAGTTGGAAAGAAGAGAAATGCCAAGATACTTACAGAATCTGGAGGCTGGTGATGCTACCAAGTTCAGCAGGAATAGAACCAAACAATTGATTGTTGTCAAATAATCTGATGAAAGTAAACAAAGTGGTCAGTACAATACTATACCATGTCTATAGAGCTGCTATCAGTAGGAATCAGCATCATCTTACATGTGTTCGAGTTCCATGCTAGGGCTGAAGAGGCCGTTGAGAGTACCAGTTAATTGGTTTTTATTGAAATGGCTGTGAATTGATTGGAACAGAGTATCAGTGTGGTAGGAAAGCGAGTAAAAGCGCGCATACTGATAATCCATTCTTGGTTTTTGGGAACAAATGTTATAGGAGCTTACAAATGTTTGGTGTGCGTAAGTAGGTCAAGTCCTGGAGAAGTGGTTGATGAAATTGGAATGGGACCAGAAAGCTGATTTTCTGCCAAATCTAGCCAGAAGAGGTTGGTGAGTAGGCCAATTGAAGCAGGAATTCTGCCTGTAAAGTTGTTTGAATTCAGGGCCCTGCAGAGTGTATTTCATCGATAGTTCATTTCACCAGTATAGCCCAGGAAGCAGCAGAGCGACGGCAAGAATATGGAGTTGTGAATTGTGATTAAGATTTCCTATCAATTTTAAAGCTCTTACAGGAATGAGAGCTGCACCAAGTTTCCTAATTCTTGGGGAATGCCTCCTGTGAAGCTGCAGCCAACCAAGATTCTGAATATCACAATGCATTGGGTCAGCTTCATGGATTCGTGGAGTGTTATATGACTGATTATGAAATATAAGAATTTGCCCTTAGGGTAAGGGTGTACAGTGTCGTAAGCTGCTTGAGGTTGCCAATCGAAGTGGGCAGTGGACCACTAAGACCACTGTTGGAGGAGAGGTCCCTGCATGCACCATAACATATGAGTGAAAATGTGAAATACAATTTCTTGTGGATGTAAATTAGCAAGTGCCTTTTTCTATGCTACACGTCGCTTGACACCTGGAGGTGTTCACACTATAAACTGAAATATTTTTATTTGTAACTATTTAGTGCACACATGTAATCCGTGTTACTGTTGAATTAGGAAAGTTGCCATAAACTCTAGACGTATGCATAGGGTGGAAGTATGGCAGGAATCAGTTTCTTGAATGTCTTTAATATGCATTGAATACTAGGCTTGGCTGGAATAGACTAACTTCCAGTTTCAAGTCCAATGTCAGCCACCCAATATTTGCCACCCAGGCTTCTCATATCGGGAAGCCAAAATCTTTCTGTATATAGCTTAAGCTTGCTGTAATGCTTTCTAGTATAGATACATATAATTACTTCCCAATACACGAAAACAAAGTAATCATGAGCTGATGATGTGTTTTTCTCAGGTAATCAAATTCTGAGCAGAATCCTCTTATATGTCTTATCAATTGAAACCAGAAAATATGGTCTTACTAATGATAGTCTATAAAACTTCAAATACTTGTGCGGAAATGACTCACAGGTAAACAAGCTCACTGAGCTGGCCTATACTGTTGCTTAATGTGCCTTGAAGGTTGATGCTTGATAGCCTCCTGGAAACATGGATTTCGATTTCGTTTTCGATTAGATTAAGTGTGAAAGTTAAACTAGTAAAACATTATTAGTTGGTACTCACATTGATGTGACTCGCCCATTATTGCACGTAATCCCATCCCATTGTGCACCACAGGGATCATTTGATGCTTTCCAACTTGATGGGAAGTTTTGCCACCCTCTCATTAGAGACTGAAGCGCAGCCACTGACAATTTGTATCCGTGTTATTATTAATCAAGAAGTTATATTGCACTGAATTGAGTTATGTGCTCATTTGCATGGTTCCATGCTGCCATCACTTTCTCTTATTGTTAGCTGCCTTTGGTTTACTTCTTACATAAGATAAAATTGGAAAGGTCACAAACTTGAGAAATAAAGAAGAGAGTCATTTGATATGGTGCTTATGTTAGCAATATTTCACTGGATATATACTTTAAAGATAAAGGCATGCTAAAACATGAAACTTTTTCTTTGGGGAGAATAATATTGTTTCTTGAACACTAAGTGTGGCATATAAAAGGTTTTTCATTGAACGCATTTGTGTGTCTTGTCACCTTCAAGATACTTAAGCTATAACTTTGCAAGTAATCTAGTCTAAGAACTAGGAAGTAAGAAGAGGGAGTTTCAGAAACCAGGTTCACTATAATTACCATCTTGAGGATCTGTATCACAAAATCCTGCACGAAGACTGGCCGAAAACATGACCAGCAGCAGAGGAATGGACAGTGCCTTCATTCTGAGAGCTAAAAGCACAAGAACTGCAGGGTACCACACAGCTGCTGTGAATACTTCTTCTCAAGAAGCCAAAGGGTGGAGCTTTCTAGGGTGAACAACTGAACACCAAAGCCTTGCTGTTTTAATGAATGTTCCCTTGAGTAGGAACAGGTCAGCACAATCTGCCCTTGCTTGCATATTCCTCATGAAACTTGCACCAGCTGCAAATTTGTTGTCAAACTGGAGAGTAAGCCAAGGATATGGAAAAGCATGTAAAACAACAGAGTTGCATAAGGATTACTGACTCTTCCATGGATCCCTAAATGGCCTGTTGTCTGAGAACTAAGATATAAGTTTGTGTTGGTCTTAGGTGGCTTGGTGCAAGTCACAATGCTGTCCAAAGAACATGTTTCTTTAAACTTTTGAATTTGGATGTGCTTGTGACAACTGGTGTCAGGTTGTAACTTAATGTGGCTGGGATAAAGTATTGTTTTTATCATTTCATGGTAATTTTTCATGTCAAGTAGTTGATGTTCTTTTCATTGATCCAGTGTATGATGGGGAGGACTGAAATAACAATGTCAATGCTTTGGAAGATCTGATAATGACATAGTTACTTCCATTGTTTGTGCAAGGTACTCCTTGTTTTACCCACGTCTTACTTCAAATTTATTTAGTAATTTTTTTTGTATCATTAGCTTTTGAGCATGCATACCTTTGAGTTAATTATCTAATGCCCCCAACTGGTGGCAGATGGGACTCAATTAAATGCAGTGGACACTATTCGTAACACTTGTCCCTGCTATTTCCAAACCAGAAGTGCAGCAAACATGCATTACAGCATAGACAAAGTAATGACTGTGAGTTATCTTCATTACTGGTACTATAATCAAAAGAAATTCATTTATGCATACATGGGTAATGCCTCTCCTCGACCATTTCATTGTCAACAAAAAGGCAATTCTCAGTTATAATATTTTCCCTCATTAGCCCTTTGATGTATTCAGATATTGCCTGCCATTGACTAGAACTTCATGGCCTCTCTCCGGTAGTATCTTGGACTTCTAGTTATTATTCCTTGATCCAATCGGCAGATCAGAGGTCGTTAAATTGTTCAAGAAGTGTAGCTTGTTTGTAACCTTGCGAATTGATACTGTCTAGTGCAGGATTGTTTACATAACTAATGGATTTACATCTGATAACTATATGAATCGCGATATACACTGGGAGAAACAATTCAGCTTACATGAGAATGTTTATATTGGCATGTAGAAAAGAGATATTTGTTTTGCAACATGCTATTATTTTATTTAGTTCTAGTTGCCGATGTAAAGGAGTACAAGGGTATGAATGATATTATAAACAGATCATTCACTACTGTTTCATCTTAAGCAAATCATTTGCCACAGTATTTCTATAATATTCATGCATTGATTTATCAACAGACAGGGAAGGTGAATATTGTATGATACATCACTTATGTCCATTTCACTTGGACTATGCGCCAAAAACAATTGAGTAGAGACTGATATCTACTTTGGTTCAACAGCTGAGAACGAATATACACTGTTGTAATCAAAGGTGTTGCTACTACTTTCATCATTCATAGGCAAATGTTCTGCATAAGGATCTTGCCCCTTTGCATTTCCAAATTGTTCAGGTGATAGAGATGCTGAGATTAACAATTGTGCCCCCTCATTCTGTATGATGATCTCAAGTTCCTTCACAACATCATTCATTGTTGGGCGGTCCACAGCAGATTCTTCTACACATTCCATAGCCAACTGCACGAATCTCCTGAAGCCAATTAATTTAGCTGAATCCCGGATTTTTGGATCGATTAGGCCCTTCAAGCCATAGTATTCTTGATCATACTGATCTATTGCCGTCCTGATCTCACGGACAATGTACCTGCCTTTCTCTATGGGCTGCCTGGCAGTCATTAGTTCTAGCAGAACAACTCCAAAGCTGTATACGTCACTCTTCTCAGAGAGCTGTTGTGTCATGTAATATTCAGGATCCAAATAGCCCTACCAATAATGCAAAAGAGGAATCAGCAAAAGTTTTCTTTCTCCAAAAAGAAATCGTGCCCATAGAATATCCAAAATACATATTACATACCAGTGTTCCCTTTACTTGCGTAGAAACGTGACCCTTTTGTGTGTCAGATACTAGCTTTGAAAGACCAAAATCAGCAACCTTTGCATTGAGACTTTCATCCAAAAGTATATTGGTTGATTTGATATCTCTGTGTATGATTGGTGGATCAGCAAGTTCGTGGAGATATGCTAGACCTTTTGCTGAGCCAATGGCAATTCTGAGGCGCTTCTTCCAATCCAAGTTTACTCCTCCTTTACCTGCGGTCAAGTCATGGTTATATCCTATGTTATTGCGAAGGCACATGCTGTTAGGTAAAATGTGGTGTTACTTATAGTGAGTAATGTAGATGATACCCATCAGGTTCTCCCTTAATGTCCCATAAGGAATATATTCGTAAACCAACATCTGTTCCCCTTGTTCGTAGCAGAAACCCACTAAGGTCACTAGGTTCTTGTGATGAACCCTGGACAGCAGCTCTATCTCATTCTTGAACTCAGCTGCACCTTGCATGGATCCTTGCTGTGCTCGTTTTATTGCAGCTATTTGCCCATTTGCGAGTGTCCCTTTGTACACCTTTTAACAGAGTAAATAGGGCATTAGATGCTTTCACAAACACTTGTTTCTGCTTGTGAGCAGGTCAGCATGGCAATTTAATTACCTTCCCATATCCTCCAGATCCTATCTCATTGATTTCTGAGAAATTATTGGTGCATTTTTTCAGTTCCTCAAATGAAAAGTATCTTGCACCCTTCAGTTGCGGTGCATCTCCATTGTCTGTACCACCAGCTCCCCATGATGCTGTGGCACCAAATCAACAACAAGAACAAATTATATTTCTAATCTTTGGTGTGCATTGAATTAACTTAGCAGCTAGCTCAAAATGGATATATGTGATGCATCTTCCATGAGATTGAAATTTAATTGTGAAATAACACATTACCAAAAGGATTTGTAGTTCGCTCTACTGCCTCCTTGGCTATCCTTTTCTGTCGTAGAGCATATATTGCTACCAGAATTAGGCCAACAATAAGGACACAGCCCGCAATTGCGATTCCAATTATTGCACCTTTGCCCATTGAGGATTTTTTATTGATGGGACCTGAAATGGATAATTAGCAATTCAAGATACATCAGACAAAGGGTGAACTGTACAAACCTCTGTAGCATACTATTTACATACCTGGAAAGTATGTGCTTGCTATGAAGCTGTATGGTCCAAACGCAGTTGGGGCTTTAAAAGTTTGGTTGACCAGAGCAGTACTGATTCTTATAACATCTGAGCGATTGAAGCTCGTTCCACTGACTGGAAAAACCTTCACTGTGAATGTTAGAGGTGCTCCTGGACTGAATTCTACATTGGAAAGGGCAACTGATCCTGGTGCCAGGCTAAGGTTCTGCACGAGTGTTGACTCCAGAATTTTGAACAATGCGGGGCTTGTGACATCAGAGAAGGCAGGTGCTCGGAAGATCATCAGACCCTGAAAGGGATTGGTGCACACACAGTTCTGTGAAGTGACTGGACTTGCTGACTGATCAGTGGGGCATGGAATGGCAGCACATGGGCCAAGGTTAGTGGCGTATGGCACTTGTTGTTTTTCCTTGAGTGTGCAGAAACTAATGTTATCGAAGCATACAGGATTCCCTATTAATCTGGACAGGAACAAAAAATGAGATAGTTAGCAATGCATGCCACTCAGAATGCAAGCATGTAATTATTTCTGCTTGAGAGGACAATGCTTACATAAGGCTGTTGCTGTAGCTTGTTACATCTGCTTCTATGATATGATTAATTGTCAAGTTAACAACCCGCAACTGTGAGCTGATATTACCTGTCATATTAAGTTTCCCACTGAATGCATTCCTAGCTAGTGATCTGCATTACAAGTTATGACATAACAAGATGCACAAAAAATTACTCAGCTGAAACTTTCTATGGATATTCAAGAAATTTGTGGCACAAGCATTGATGAATTACACTTGTTGCAGGTTGGGTAAACTGAACAGAGCACTAGGGATTGTTCCAGTAAGATCATCATTTTCCATAAATCTGCATATCCAACGATAAACTTTATCTGTATTGTAGCATTAAATTTAATATTCACTTTGTTAATCCTAAAACTCACATGCTATTCAGGGATATCAACGTTGAAAACCATCCAGGTGCTGGTGAGCTTGGGAAGTTATTGTTGCTTAGGTCTCTGCTTGGAGAAAGAAAAAATTAACAGCAGAAAAGAATTATTAACTTGAATGTTGATATATTTTTCTTACACATAATCTAACTGAGTTAAACTGGTGAGATCTGGCACTGCCCCGTTTAGTAGGTTGTTCGCTAAGCTCCTGCACGAACGAAAGGGATATTTGCAATGTCATTTTCAAGTACCATGAAATATCTCTGATGTTCATTAAAATTTAGTTACTTACAGTTCCATCAGGTTACTTAGGTTGCCAATACTATCGGGAACTGGACCGCTGAACTGGTTATGATCTAGTCGGCTGGCATGCAATAAAAATTGTAAAAATGTTTAAAAAGACGTGTAAGACTGGTGCCAAATATGATTGATTTGGTCCTTACATTATTTGAAGTGATGTGACTTGTCCAAGGGATGTTGGGATTGGTCCAGTAAAGTTGTTATTGTCAAATATCCTGGAATTGATTACAGAAAGTGGGTGACTTACTGAGGTGAAATTAAAGAACAGAAAGTAGCTATTGCAAACGCAGAACACAGCTTACGCATGTATAAGGTTCATCCTGCCATTGAAAAGGCTTTCGCTCATTGGGCCTGTCAACTGGTTCTCACTGAAGTGGCTGTTCATTGCATGGATATAACCATAAGGAATTAGCAAATTTGTTTTTTATTCTTTTTATGCTCGAGTTGGTACAATATTTCAGAACTTACAAATGCCTAGCTTTGACGAGTTGATTCAACCCTGGAGAAACTGGTATTTGTCCTGACAGCTGATTCGCAGACATGTCCAACCAGATAAGATTTGAAAGAAGGCCAAGTGTTGGTGGAATTCCACCAGTGAAATCATTTGAGTTTAGTGCCCTGCGCAAGGAAATAATTAATTGAGTTCACCTGATGAACAGAATATTGTCCATTAGATATCTTCTCCAAATCTGAGTGATTTCTTACAGGAATGTGAGCTGTGATAAGTTGCCTATCTCTCTTGGGATATTTCCACTGAAGCTGCATCCAAGCAAAATCCTGAGAAAACCAAGATATGTCAGCCTCCCCCTCTCTTTTCTTTTTTTTGGTGATCTTTGCAGATCCCTCAGAAAACAAATGCAGTGTTTATCATTATCACGAAATGTCATTTCTTACAGAGTTGTGAGCTGCTTCAGATTTCCAATTTTTGGAGTAAGTGGACCTCCAAGATTTAGGTTGTTAGACAGATCCCTGCATGTAATGTCAGTAGCTTAACATTTGTTCTCTGTTCTTGATCTCTAAGGTAAACTGGTGGGCAGCATCTAACTGACTGTAGTTCTATGTGTTCTAATGGTATTTTCTTGGGAAAATACTAAATTGTTATTGTTGCTAAGTTGAGTTATTTTCATAGTAGGACATAGGACTCACAGATATGTCAAAGCAGATAGTTGGCCTATGGCGTTGCTTAGTGTACCTTGCAGATTCATGCTTGGTAATCTCCTGCAAATACCAGGTTTCAGCACAGTATTTGATTATTTGCTAACAAAAGAAGGTTAATTGAGCACTCACACTTCTGTCACCCTTCCATTAGAACAGAAAATTCCATCCCAGGAGCTGCAGGGATCAGTTGAACCTGTCCAGCTTTTTGGTCCATTCTGCCAGTTATTCATCAAAGCCTGAAGCGCAGCAACTGCAAAATTCATTTAGCTAACATTATTCGAGCATTTTTTTCATTAACAACTCTAGTAGTTGGTTCTTTTACCCCTTCTTAATTTAATGACGGGCAGTCCTGCTGGTTCAGGGGGGAAAAACTCTATTATTAGATCTCAGTATCTCTCTTCTATCTTAGTTCTTAGGGACATAAAGTCAATGAATCTTCTCATCGTTTAGATATTATGAACTCATTCATACCAGAGGTATATAATATATATGCAAATATCATTTCAGAACATTCAAAGAAAGTTCGGTCTAAGAAAGGATTGTACCAGCCAAAAAGAAACAGAGGAAGAAACAGTGATCAGTGTTCAGTTTCACCTTTTTTATCCTGAGGATGAGGACATACTTCATTTAGTATCATGGCATGCTAATTTTTTTCACTGACCTCGTGTGGATATTTTTACATTGCAGTTTTGTACTTCCTTGACTAAAGAACTGTCTCAAAAACATTAACTCAAAAGCAATACACTGACTTGTATTGAACAATCTACTTGTTTTTGTTGAATAGAAACCATTCTAAAAATAAGATTAACAAATTTGGAAATAAACAGAACTTTGATGTAAGTGAATGCAGTTTATATGATTTTTTTTCTGGTAGAAACTAGATATCCATTGTAATTGAAACGTTCTCACCTTATACTCCTGGTAGAACTAATCTAGCTCAACCTTTTTTCAGGTCAACAGGCACTCTGTGAATAATTGTATCCTAAAAAGAAGGCAGCATGCTTCCTATATCCTGATGCAATGCAAAAATATCAAGGCTTACCATCTTGGGAGTTTGTCTGGCTGAAGCTTGGCTGGAGCCCTACCAGGAGAAATAACAGAAGCAGCAGCCGCTGCATCGCCACTGTGCCGCACCCTCCAGGCTAGGCCTCCACACAAATCAAAGTTGCACCAGATCACAGCTAACTCTGATGGCTGTCCTTGGAGAAGTCTATGCACAAGCTAGCTAATGGACGAGCCAGCAGCTACCAAATGGCGCCGCACTCCTTGCTGAGGTTGGAACCAGGCAAAGAAAATAACCTTTCAAGGAAAACAATCTTACATAACCAGATTCAGAAGAATCTCTCATCAATTATCGCCTAAGCTGCGTACCCAGTCCAAGCAACGGATATGCTCATAAGAACACACACATGCAAGGTTATTGGAGGCCTTAAACAAGTCTGCAAGAGAGCTCGGTTGAACTGATCAAAACATGAAATGTTTGATGAAATGTTCCCCGTTAGTAGTGGGGCAGTTGCTTCTGGCGGCTGGGGCCTCATCCGGGTAATAGCTTAAAAATTGCTCCATTCTGAGCTTTGATCCGGTCATTTTTGTTAATTAACAAAGTTAATACGGCCAAGAGTTGGACTTTTGTGCCATGGCCCACAGTTCAGAAACATGTTATGCTGTTCAACTGCTGTATTTTTTAACCCCTAGTGTATGGAGCTGAGAACCGGATTTTTCTGTCCAGTTCTTTGTCACCTGCTGCCAGCCCTGCTGATGTGGAAATGGCATCATGACAAGGATATTATGTAAGTATGCTTTGAGTTCCCTTGAATGCACCTGTTGTTTGATCATGAATCGGTTTTTCATCCTTGAGAAATCTGTTTTCTTTCCCCCGGAATACAGAGAAACTCTGATAAGTGATCTTTCAGTTAAATTTGAACATTGGATCTTATTACGCAGGTTTCTCACGGAACACCAGAATCTGCAGATGATTCTACTACTCTCCTTGGAATCATTAGAAGGTCAGCAGGACAGATGGTTCGGTATGACCTGGCTGTAGCATAAATTATTCAACACTCTTTAATCAAATGTATTCGGCTGGGTCTGAGTGTCTGACTGTTGTTTTTTGTTTTCATCTTGATGGTAGGCGCCGAGGTGGAAGCAGGCTATGTTATATGTTCCTGATTGAGAATGGATCAGGAAGGCCAAGTTTTGGATGCACCTGCTCAACTGCTTCCTGTTGTTGGGATTGCTGGATAAATTATGGTGCATGACTGCCAGAAAATGCAGCCGAGGCAGCAGGAAGGACGGCTTGCACACAGAAGGTTCCTTCAAAGGTGGAGCCAAAATGTGGCCGGCAGCCTGATGCTTGCACTGGCCGATCAAAGATTTCTAGATAGAAACGGTCCGTATTTTTCGTCCGTTGTTTCAGTGGTTGAACGGAGCCTGCCAGTACTTTTTCGTGGATGATGCAATGTGGTTCTCGGGACTCTGGGGAGGATAGTGATTTGGTGAACGGTCAAGGGAAAAGACATGGTTCGTTTACCTGTTCCGAATTCAACTATTCAATTCAATGGTGTTTAGAACAAGTTAACTTTGATAGCTCTACCCGGTATCTGCAATACCCAGGTACCTGTAGGCTAGCACATGAATTGTGTGCGACGAGAATTATGGCCAAGTCCATTTCATTTCTAAACCAAGTTTAATTCGGTGGACAAAGCTTTGTCAGGCCAAAAATGCTGATCGTGCACGACAAATAGCAACACGTCAGGCTACACGTCAAACTGAAATGTTTTCCTTGTACAATATGCTAGTTGTGATACTGAAATCCCCCCAACTCGCCTATTTCCTAACGAGCTCATATATATTCATTGTCTGCGACCACAATGCACAGCGACAACCGACGACCCTGCAGAGGTGGAAGCGAGTCTGATCAGTGATCACCATGCAACCGTGCAAGTGGAGAGTTCACAAAAGAAATTTCGACGGGAAAAAAAGGTGCAACTAGTATGATGATGATTAGTGTTTTGACTTTTGAGAGCGTCCGATCCATTCGAAAACAACACAACACTTAACACTCGCAGACACTTTAACACTTAACGTGACACAACAGAACACAGGGATCCCTCAGGCCAAACGCCAACAACAACACGCCTGGAAATCGATCGATGGCTGCTGCAGATTCTGGAGGCAAGCGGCGGAGAGAATTGGAGCACGGCGCGGCGGCAGTCGGCGAACGCGCGCCGAGGCGGAGTCAGAGCTGGGCGCACACGCACTGACGCACGCATGAACGGGCGACGCCATCGTGTAGACCGGAGCCTGTCAAAATGGCACGAGGTCGCCGCGGGGAGGGAGCAAATGACGCGAGCCCCAGGCGTTTTCTATCCTGGATGCAGCTCGCTATGCCAGGCCATGTTGCTAGTTAACTATACATTAAAAAAAATGGAGCAAGTGGATGTACTCCAAAAGAAAAACTAGGTCACTATCGGGCGCGCTCTCGCTGTGAATTTGACTATCCAGTGGTCTTTGGAGATACGATAGTATACAAGCAAAAGAAAAATGCACCCAAATTCATTTTGCAAAATACTTGTAACTACTGTGCCATTTCTATTTTTCTAAGGGAGGTACACATAGTCTTTTTTTTTGAGGGGGAAACAAATGTATAATACTAGCACTCAAAGTCAGACTACATGGTGCCGGAACATACCAGGTTCTGGCAAACATGCCGGAACGAGGCCCGTCTCTGGAGCGAGCGTTTCCGACTGGACGAGCGAGCAATCCCCGATGCATGGTGCCTGATTTTTGGTTCAATGTAATCTGAAACAGAATGGAATCCCCCCATCCTCTGCAATCCATGATCCCCCCCCCCCCCCACACACACACACACACACACCCTGTTTTTTGTAATGCTAATTATCACAGTGTAAAGACTTTGGCCTTTGACCCCTCAAAAAAAAAAAGTCAGACTACATGGGCTTTGTGTGACAAGGCCCATGGACGAGGACAGGAGAAGGAATGTCTGGTAATTGGAAAAAGTCCTCCTGACGTCCCTCATGTATTGCGGAAGTCCGACTTTCATCCCTCGTCTGCAAAACCGAGTATCTGGCATCCCTCTTTGATATAGTGTAATGTTCGGATGATAATTAGAAGGGCTAAATATGAGCTAATTATAAAACTAATTGCAGGATATTGTGCTAATTCAGGAGATGAATCTATTAAGTCTAATTAATCCATCATTAGCAAATGGTTACTGTAGCACCATATTGTCAAATCATAAACTAATTAGGCTTAATAGATTTGTCTCGTGAATTAGACTCCATCTATACAATTAGTTTTTTAATTAACTGATGTTTAATACTTCTAATTAGCATCTAAATATCCGATGTGACATGTGCTAAATTTTTAGCACGAGATATCCAAATGGGACCTTAATCCGGTTGAGTTAGGACCCGAGGCTGTTTTGAGGGTGGTTTCGCTTACGTGGCGACACACAAGCACAGTCGACGTGGACTTAACCTGGTCCACGTAACGCAAGCACCGGAATCCTCTTTTCTTCCTCCCTCCCTCCGCTATTTCCTCCTCCGAGCCGAGCTACTCCGCCAGCCAAAGCCGTCATCCACTGGCCGTCCCCTTCAAATCCCCCACACCTGAACCTTCCTCACCTCGCGCTCAAACTCCACGACCCGCTGTTGACCCAGCCAATCTACTCCTTGGCGGCAATCGCCGGATTCCCAACCGCAGTGCACCACCGAGCCGCCATGACCACCATCCCTTCGCCGGCGCAGTACGCCCAGCACCGGCCATCTTCCTTCAATCGCCCGAGCCAACACCTAGATAACCTCCCTAGATACCTCCTCGACCTGTCCCCGCCGCTCGCCATCGTGTCCGCGGCCGGGAATGGACGATTCCCCGCCCGCCATTGCCGCGCCAAGACCGACCTCCACCCGCACGCCGACGACCACCCTCCGGTCACCATCTTCGCCGGCTAACTGCTCAAACCGAGCCGCGGTGAGACCATGTCCCACATGATCGCGCCCTTTCCCCGGTTTAGCTAAGTTGCCGCGCTCGATTTCAAGCTCGCCGCCGGAGCGCCGCCGCCGCTAGTCGCGGTTGGTGCTAGGGTTTGGGTTTCGGGGAGATAGGAGAGGGAGGATGTGCGCTAGGGTGTGGTGAACGTTCTGGGGTAGTCAAAGTGGTGGAAGAAGAAGCCCCCGCGCCGGCGTTGCCGCGCCGGCGTTGCCGCGCCACCGCCGCTCACCGGCCGCACGCCGGAGGTAGAAGAAGGCGAGGAACCTATCTGCGAGGAGAAAAGAAGTTTAGGGGGTTATGGGTAAATGTTTATCCACGTGGACCAGGTTAAATCCACGTCGACTGTGCTTATGTGTCGCCACGTAAGCGTAAACGATCCTCAAAACAGCCTCGGGTCCTAACTCAACCGGATTAGGACAGATGAGGGATGCCAGATATCCGGTTTTACGGATGAGGGACGAAAGCCAGACTTCGGCGAGACGTCGAAAGGACTTTTTCCATTCGGAAAGGGGTGGTAAAATGCAGCAACGTTCTTCCTTCCGTTTCTTCGGCGTCCGGAGATGGAGGCCTAGTAGAGAAACTGGAGCGATGGAGCTTGATTTTGGGTTAGTGGATGAACAAGAAGGGCGACTATTGTGCCGATCTCGCGAGCTATCCCCACGGCCATGACCTCAGCGTTGCCTTCGTCCGCCAGGTACGCCGACGCTTGAAAGCAGCGATTGTTATTCTTATACAAAGCAGAAATGCTAGGGTTTCAAGATTTACAGGAGTAGCAATGTTACTAGTTCCGAATTACTACTACTATCAGAAAACAAAGTAGCACCCACGATTGAATCCAAATGACATGTTAAAACAGGGAGTGCATGAGAAGAACTACGAAGATCATAAAACCCTGGGAGGACCTGGTGCTTGTGCTGTTCTGTGAAGTCACAGGATTTGCTGACTGGTTGTGGGGGCATGAAACGGCACCACATGGGTCTAGGTCACCTTGCTGCTGTTTCTTGAGCTTGCAGATACTAGTGTCATGTAAGCATATAGGATTGCCTGTTAACCTGGACAAAAAAACGAGATGAGTAACAATGCATGCAACTTAGCTGTACAAGTGTGCAATATTTTTTTAGAGAGAGAAGGATGTTTACATGAAGCTGATGTTGTATCCTGGGTCTACGTTAGCATCAGTGATTTGATTGTTAGTCAAATTAACCACACGCAGTAGTGAACTGATGTTACTTCTCATACTTACTGTCCCATTGAGTGCATTATTAGCTAGTGAGCTGCATTACAAGTCACAATAAAAAGACATAATTTATTCCGGTATAGATATGTTATTCAGAAATCTGTGGCACGGGACATGAAGAATTACACTTGCTGCAGCTGCGGTAAACTGAACAGAGCAGTAGGGATTGTCCCGGTCAGACCATCATTATCCATAAATCTGTATATCATTCAAAGCATAAACATCACTTATAATGTACTGTGGGTTACTGAATCCATTTCATATTCACTTCAATAATCCTTGGAAAACTCACGGGGTATTCAGGGATGTCAGTGTTGAGAACCATCCTGGTGCTGGTGACCTTGCGAAGTTATTGTTGCTTAGGTCCCTGCTGAGTCAAAGAAATAGAAGTCCTCAACATTAGAAAGAATCATCAACCTGAACCTTTGATATATTTGTCTTACAAATAATTTAGCTGAGTTGCATTAATGAGATCTGGCACCATCCCACTCTGTAGGTTGCTTGCTAAGTTCCTGCAACAACCAACAGATATTTGCAATTTAATTTGAAGCACCATGATATGCTCATTTTGTTGTTATTAGTTACTTACAGTTCCATCAGGTTACGTAGGTTGCCGATACTTTTAGGAACCGAGCCACTAAACTGGTTCTCATCTAGCAGGTGGCATGCAAAAAGAAATTCAAAACTGTTTATAGGGTTTTTAAGACTGATGCCAAATTATTTTGACTGGTACTTACATCATTTGAAGTGTTTGGACAAACCCAAGAGATTCCAGGATTGTCCCAGTAAATTTGTTCTTCTGAAAATACCTGATAATGAAACAGAAAGCAGTGAGATGGTACATATGATAGAGTAAATTACCTAACATGAATGAAGAACACAGCTTGCACATGTATAAGGGTCATGTTGGCATTGAAAAGGCTTTCGCTTATCGGACCTGTCAACTGGTTATCAGCAAAGTGGCTGTCGATTGGATAGATGGAACAAACATATGGTAATCAGCAAATTTGAACATCAATTTTTCGTTATTTATTTATATCCTAGAGGTGGTACAACATTTGAGAACTTACAAATGCTTTGTGCCAACAAGTTGATCCAACCCTGAAGTTGAACTTGTTGAAACTGGGATTTGTCCTGACAGCTGATTTGCTGTCAAATTCAATAAGAAAAGATTTGAGAGATGGCCAGGTGTTGCTGGAATTCCACCAGTGAAATTATTTGAGTTTAGGGCCCTGCATGAAAACAATTAGTTAATTGAATTTGCATTATGTACAGAACCGTGTCCATTGAGGATCTCCATCCAAGCTGGAGGGAATTCTTACAGGAAGGTGAGCTGGGTTAAATTTCCTATCTCTTTTGGAATATTGCCATTGAAGCTGCATCCTTGCAAATTCCTTAGAAAACCAAGATACATCAGCTTCTCCACTTTGTTTTCTTTGGTGCTCTTCAGGCCCCTAAAAGATAATTTAGTGCTTTATATAGTGGAATGCCATTTCTTACAGAGTTGTGAGCTGCTTCAAATTTCCTATGTTTGGAGTGAGTGGGCCACCGAGATTTGGGTTGTTAGGCAGATCCCTGCATGCATATTATCTCAGTAGCCTAAACATATGTTTCTCCGTTCATGATCTCTAGATGAACTCGTCGGTTGTAGCATCTCATTAGTGTATCTCATAGTTACCCAGGTACTGAAGATTTATTGTTGGCTACATTAAGTTCCTCTCAAACTAAGCAATGAAGTACTCACAGATATGTCAAAGCAGTGAGTTGGTCGATGGTGCTGCTTAATGTACCTTGCAGATTCATGCTTGGTAATTTTCTACAAGGACCAAGTTTCAGTTTGCGGATACTGTTGTGTAATTCTTCGATAGAAAGGTTAATCAAGCACTCACACTTCTGTCACCCTCCCATTAGAACAGGAAACTCCATCCCACGAGGTACAGGGATCAGTTTGTCCTGTCCAGCTTTGCGGTACATTCTGCCAATTCTTCGTCAATGCCTGAAGCGCTGCAACTGTAGAATTCATAAAGCAACATTAACTCAATTACTTTTGCATCAACAGATACATCCATCTTGGATCGAAGTATCAATGAATCTTATTGATATGAGAAGTATGTGCAAATGTCATATTGCAGAATTCAAAGAAACAAGGGTTGCTTCGTTTTCCACTCAGTTGTACCAGCAAGAAATAAGCAGTACTGATATGGCTCAACTCCTTTTTTCAGAGCAACATCCACTCAATGAGTAAATAAATAACCCCAAATAGGGAGGCAGCATTCGTCCTGTAACCCGTTGAAATCCAGAAGGCTTACCATCTTGAGAGTTTGTTTGGCTGGAGCTTGGCCGGAGGCCTACCAAGAGCAGGGACAGAAGTAGGACGCGCTGCATTGCCAGTTGCCACTGTGTTGTGCACTTCTGGTCCTGACCTCCAAGGTGATGTGAGGCCAGCACAGTTGAACTGGTGACTGATCAGAAGATGAAATCGTTTGAGACAACGTTCCTGCATTCCTCTTTGGTACTCCATCCGTTCCAATTATATGTCATTTTAGTTTTTTTAGGTTTATAGATATTATTATATATCTAGATATAGTGCATAATAATATCTATGAATCTAGAAAAGTCAAAACGACTTACAATCTGGAACGAAGGGAGCGGTACTTAAGTATTGCTCCTTTTGAGCTCCAATCAGTCATTGTTTTGTTTTTTTCCTTTTTGAAGAAAATCGATTCAGTCATCATCATTCCTTAAACTAATTTAGTTGGGCCACAGGTTAGATTTGCGTGTGTTGGCACCACTTGCTTTACTTGATACTTGTCAGTTTGGTTCAACTTGTTCAGCTAAGGGCCATAGGAGCTGTGAAAAGTATTCAGGCAGAGTCAAGGCTGCCAACCCTGCTGATACGTAAATGGCATCATGAGTTCATGGCAACGATTAATAGGTATGTTACATATGCTTCGAGTTGAGATGAAAAAGCGCATATTGTTACTTGATACATTCTGAATTAGGCTGCATTTGGTTCCCTGCACCGATGCATCCTGGATGGCTTTGTGGGGTCCACCCATCCCACCATTTGCTTGCCAGTTCGCTCAGATCGAACGATCTCGTTCAGGACCGAACCGTCCAGACGCATCGAATATTCTCCATAGATATTGTATCCCTCCATGCGGAAAAAACACCGAACGGCGCCGTCCAGGACGAGCGCCTCGCTTGCATCTCGCTCGCCTCCCACCCCTTCCCCTCTCCGGCGACACGACCTTCCCTCCCGCAAGAGCCACACGGACGGACTGCTGCTGTGCTGGTCGTTCTCTCCTAGCGGCTCCTTCATGAACTCCCCAGATAATTGACCCCTCCCCATCCTTCCTATCTCTGATACCTAATTGGATTGAATCATCGGCTACGAAGGGGTCTTATCTCCTGGATTTCTTATCTATTTGGGCAGTCGAGATACGATTCGGTCTTGGTGATTTTTTTTATTGCAAAATGCAATGCTGTCCTCCGATACAATCTTCACGTAATAGCATGTGTGTTGCTTCATGGGATTATATTCTATTATCTGAATTAAACCTTATTTAATGTTTGCATTCCCCTGGGTAATGTAGATGGAGGACAGGGAGCTTATAGACGGAAAAAAACTTGTAAGCTCCCTGTACGGTGGTTTTGTTTGTGTCAGTCCAGACTGAGAAAAGAAAAGACAACGTATTTCCTATGCTCCAATGGAGGATAGAGATAAGAAAATGATTGACTACCTAAACAGAAATTATAAGGATGACACAACCTGCACCAAAATGATAAGACTTAAGAGAGGTCCTTTCTTTAAGTTGTTACTGCTCTTTTGATGTATGATAACAATGTGTGGTAGCTATTATAAAGTAGTTCCATATGCATGCAACACTATGGATAATGTCTGATTGTAATATGGACCTCTTAATATAATATATATTACTGGTGTTAATTTTATTCGACATTTATTACATACGTGTTTAGCAAATTATTGTAACAAAAAAAAGTACATAAGTGGGACAAATCAAAAAAAAATTTGGAGGGATCGTATAGGTAACCAAACAAAGTGTACCAACTCGCACCATCCCATTCAGCTAACCAAACAAAAATAATGTATCATGCCATGTACAACCAACCAAACACCATCCAGGATTATCCCATCCATCCTCTATCCATCCAGGATGACCTATCCCATTCAACCTCATCTAACCAACCAAACCTCGTCTAACCAACCAAACGCTACCTTATTTGGCAGGTTTCCTCAAGGACTCAATAAGATCTGAAATTGTGACCATGAATTCGCAGAGGATTCCCTTGTTTTCCTTGGAATCTTTATAAAATTAGCATCGCAAGGCTCATTGTGACCTGTAAAAAAATACTCTCTCCGTTCCAAATTATAAGTCGTTTTAGCATTCTATATTTATAGATTTTACTATGTATCTACTGTCTAGACATACCTATATATTTAGGTGCATAGCAAAAACTATAAATTTAAAAATACTAAAATGACTTACAATTTGGGACGGAGGGTGTACAATTCGATCAATGTTTTTTTAAGTCTTAACTAAGCTTGTTCGGCAGCGGATGGAGACTACTGCAGTGCTACTTATCCACCAAATGGGAAATTTTAATTGGTCAGGAAGGCGAAGCTTTGGACGCACCTGGCCAATTTCTGTCCCTTGTTGCCATTGCCGAAAGCTTCACAAGGCTTGTGAATTTCGGCCCGACGCGTACCAGAAAAATGCAGCCGATACAAGCCTTTTGCATAGAGCCAAAGTTGCCGGCTGGCCGGCAGCCGGCGTCCTGAGCTCCAGCCGCCGGCCGGAAGACACGCACGCCCAGGGGCGCAAGCGACACTGTATCAGGCCTTGCTCGGCCATTCCCATTTGGTCCAGCCCATGTGAAAATGAAGCAACTTGATCCCAGCGAGAAGTAAGCCCAGGCCCAGAACACGAGGAGAGGCGAGCCTTTGCACTTTTAGCCCTCCTCTCTTCTTGTCACAACTTGTGTAGTGAAGAAAACCTGGGAGAGATGCCAAAAGGTAGAATCCTTGCAGCTCATGAAGAAGGCATACGTCATACGTGAACACGGCAGCTAGTAGAGGCTATCGCGTATCGTATCACCATCGTTGGAATGGAGCACCGTCGCGACAGCGCGTTTCACGGGGGACCGTGGGCTCGGACGATCGATAAAGCCGGCCCGGCCATAAATGCAGTTGCGCCGCGTCTTGCCTCCTGCAACAGTACTGGCTCTGGCTTGCCGTGCGTGGGGACGAACTCGTAGTACGATCCGTATCGTACGGCTTTGATTGAAGGCTTGAAGATGAATGTGCGTGTGGTGCCCGAGCAGCCACGTGTTTTCTTCGATGGATTTTCTCTACCAGCTGCAACATGCTGCTGTTGCAGGGATCGATCGTACCCCTTCCATGTCAAATTGCAATGTCATTTTAATTTTTTAGTTTATAAATATTATTATGCATATATCTAGGTGCATAATAATATCTATAAATTTAGAAAAATTAAGATGACCTCCAATTTGGAACGAAGGGAGTATATATTACTAAGAAATGGATAATTCCGGCAGAGGGTTATGTTACTCCTAACCACCTCATCGATCACCATAAACCATCTGCGTATGTTTCTTTCGCTGTCTGCCCTCCCCGTACGTGCTCCGATTGATCCGAGTCCGACGACGCACCGGCCAATCATTGGCACGAGCTAGCATGTTGACGACCCGCGACCCGTTTGTCCCCTTCCTCCCCCTTCTCGTCCCTGGGAAACGAGACGACGCCGCTCAACTATTCTATTCGTAGCAGCATGTTCCCGTTGCTCTGCCCTGGACGAGGGCATCTGCGTATGGTCGTCAGTCGTCACCATTTCTTCGTGTACGAACGCCTAGCCTATTCAGCGGCCGAGTCACTCAGCTCCAGCCTTGCCTTCCTGCTACTCATTCAGTAGCGAGCGCAGGGATAAAGCAAGCAGCCGCCTGGATTCCTGGCTACTGCTTGAAGCGAAGTCAAGCGGCTTTACGGGCAGCCACGGTGGGAGCAAGTTATCATGCCGCCCACCCCCACTGGCCGAGCCGGCCAGCCGGGCGCCTGCTCCCGGCCGGGTGATCACGGATCGGCCGCAGAGCTGGCGAGGAAAATGGAAGGCGCTGCACATCTTGCAGCCACATGTCGTCCCGGCCGCTGCGTGCAGCGCACCGGAAATAGTAACGGGCCACAGCTCGTTCCTTGGGGCTCCTTTTTTCACTTTTTATTAAAGTCGTGACAGCTTTGCTCGGCGTGACGAGGGACCAGCACGTACAAGCAACAAAAAATCTCCGTCGATCTTTAAAAAAAAAGAGTCTTCGTCGCAGGGGAAAGAAAAACACAAACGATCGACCAATGTCCTCTTGTAATCTCACGGATCTCGCAAGTCAAGAAGATCGACAATCTCTTCCGCGACCATAAATGGGCGATCATGTCCATCCAAAAGGGAGCGGCCGGCCGGGCAGCGCAAAGCGCGAGAACACTAACGCCGGCAACGTGAGATGTTACTGCCCCTTTTCGCTTTCCTTCCGACGGCCGGGTGCCGAGATCGGAGCCGCGATGCGGTCTGATCTCTGGTGCTGCTGGTGCCGTATAATTTTCGGCGGAACCGGAGAGGCCAACAGCGATACGCGAACCGACGACTCCGGCGGGAGGACGCATGCGAATGGAATGGTTGGATGTGGACTGACGGATCCGCGGAAGGCGGACACCAAAAGCTCAGAGCGTCACTGTCTAGCCCATGGTTCGGAATTCAGAAACTTTTTCTTTTTTTTTGAAACGACATGGTTCGGAATTCAGAAACTTTTTCTTTTTTTTTGAAACTAACCATGGTTCAGAAGCTGCCTGGAATGGAAGACGAACACGTTGAAGGCTCGTGTGTAGTTAAAAATGCAGTCCCGTGTTCTATTCGTGAACAGTGAAGCATATACGGTGCGCTTGCTGTACCGACGAGGAAGGCGTAACTGCAGCTTGGAAGGAGTTGGCAGACCGATCGGGGCAAAAGCAAAGATAAGCGGAAAAGGGCTTTTGCATGTGGTGACGGTTGGTGAGTGGTGACCATGAGGAGAGGTGTGGAGGAGGAGCGCAAGGACTCGTTACCTCATCCAGCAATACGGGTTGTCTTTTCCTTTAAGTTAACTGACGACGTGGGTGGCCTATGATCCGGCCTTCTTCGTGATGCAATGCAATCGGCAGGACCACTAGGGTAAAGTCGCAACGGAACGCACAGCTCATGAGAGGGACGGTAATTTGGGAATCAAGCTACCTGAGAACCGGAACGATGCTCACGAGCACGCGCACACCTTTGGCGGTGTTTGGTTCCTTCCCTTAGCCCCTGTCATATCGAATATTTAGATACTAATTAGAAGTATTAAATATAGACTATTTACAAAACCCATTACATAGATGGAGGCTAAACGGCGAGACGAATCTATTAAGTCTAATTAGTCCATGATTTGATAATGTGCTGCTACAGTAACCATTTGCTAATTATAGATTAATTAGGCTTAATAGATTCATCTTGCCGTTTAGCCTCCATCTGTGCAATTAGTTTTATAATTAACTCATATTTAGTCCTCCTAATTAATCTCCGAATATTTGATATGACACGGACTAAACTTTAGCTCGAGAAACCAAACGCTCCCTTTATATAAGCATGAAGATGAGTACTTCGCTAGTTTTAGGCCCCACTTACCAAAACTCCAACTCTGAGATCCACCTCGGGCTTGAAGTTTACACTGTAAAAATAAATCGGTTCAAGTATTTGTATTTTTTTTTGTCTTGTTTGAAAACCAAATGATTCGCCTAAACATTCGCCCTGTTCGCTTCAGCTTATTCAGCCGGCTTATCAGCCACCGAACAGTATTTTCCTCTCACAACAAATCAGCCGTTTCAGCTTTTCAGCCGGCTTATAAGCTGAAGCGAACAGGCCCATATTGGTGTATCTAGTTGGTGTATGGCAACATTGTAGTGAATAGTGCTGATGCGACATATCTAATGTAGGATAGGGTAGAATATGATGTTTAAGGATATAGCACTGGAGAGGCATTGAAATAAATAGGAGGGAAAGAAAAAAAAATAGAACAAAGAAAAACAGGAACATGATCAATAAGATTTAAGTAGAATCTCTCCCCGACTTCTAAAAAAATACGAGAGCAGGTAGGATTGGAGGAACAATGTCGGGGCGATTGTGTGCCAAGCAAGATAGCCGATGTGGCAGATGGAAAGGCATGTGATCACCAAAATGATTTTATGAGAGCAAAAGGTTCAATAAAAATTTGGACAATAGAAAAATCTTGCTGTTATGGAAGGAACAGATGAATCCGAGGGCTATCAAGGTGCACTTGTGTACTCATAAAACATTTATCTCATATTATTCTCCTGTTTTTCACTACCATGAATCAATACGAGAGCTGCATATCTAAGATGAAAAGGATATTTTAAATACAAGTAAAAGCAATACGCGCAACAGCACAAAAGCACATAGCCACATACGACTCGAACGACTATAGACCAAAGATACACGCATGAAAAGAAACCAAACACTAACATAAAGAAAGAGGGCAAGCGACATCATTTATAGGCCACGAGAGATGTTTTTGCCTATTGCTCCATCTCATCCATTTCCCAGACTTGTACTCGTTATTTCCTTCTTAGAATTGGTTTCCTTCAATTACTACATATTTTTTAGCAACATTTTAAACCATTATTCCTAGCTCAAGTGCTCAACAACCTTTGACGCTAACTTGGCACATCATGTTCAATATGGCCATAATCTCACAACAGTGATCATAATAAAGCAAAACGATGCCTTAGATTTCGAGGTAGCGTGAATTGGGACTAATAGATGCCGTAAGTCGAAAATGTGACTATGCCGTAGAATACAATGTCATCTAACAATACACACAAATAAATAATATCACACTAGCATTTTCTAAAAACTCAATTGACATATTATTTTTAGATTGACGAAATCACCACATACACCTAGTTGTTGACACGCGCATTGGCTACCACTTACTACAAACTCCTCGTTGTTTATGTCAACTTCCACTAAAAAGAATAGCATCGCTAATTGCCTAATTCTCAAAATAAATCCACCACAAACAACCTAATCAATCGAGCTATTTGTGTATGGTATATTTTTTTATACATCGCTGGATGGTGCTCAAGGACAGAAAAGGCCAACATCTTGCTTCATCATCCTTGATGGACACACTTAATATCGTCCGTACACGTGGCCTCGGAGTCCATCCCCGTCTTCCCCGGAAATTCAAAATCTTTCAAAACCCCCGACCGGACCGACACCGTCCCACTCCCTCCCGTTGCGAACGGGTGCTCACCCCCAAACCATCCAATAACACATCCAGCGGCGCGTGGACCCCGCATCCTGACCCACCTGAAAGTGACCGTATGGTTAACTCATCCCCGTACGCCTAGCCCCCGACCCCGACGGGGAACCTACCGGCTCCGCGCCCGTGCGAGCCCGAGCGAACAAAGGTGAGGCCCCGCTCCTGACCTGACGCGACTCCGAACTCCCTCCATTTTCCGTTACCATTTCCCCAACCCGAAAAATAATTTTTGCCTTTTTATCTCCCCTCATCTTTCTCTCTCTCCCTCTCTCCCTCCTCCCCCAGCACCCCCTCCGATCCAAACTCCCGGCGAACGCCGCCATCCGAATTCGAAACCCTAGGCGGCCGCATCGGCCTCAGAGTGGCGGCCGCTTTAGAGCGCGCGGGGCTGTAGTGCCTCTCGTTCGGCGGAGCCGGCCCGCGGCGGCAACGGCGGCGGCGGTGGCCGGCCATGTCGACGGAGGACGAGAAGCTCCTCAAGGAGGCGAAGAAGCTGCCGTGGGACGAGCGGCTGCAGCATAAGAACTGGAAGGTGAGGAATGACGCGAACATCGATCTCGCCGCCCTCTGCGACTCGATCACCGACCCCAAGGACGCCCGCCTCCGCGAGTTCGGTGAGATACACTCCTCGCGCCTTCCGATCCGCCCCATTTCTCGCTCGGATCTGCTCTACGCGCGATTCGTGCGTTCCCTTTGGAGATTTGAAAGCATTCTTTTTCGGTGCTAGATCTGATGTGCAGTGCTTTTCTGTTCTGCTGTGGTGGTTAGGGCCATTGTTTAAGAAGACGGTTGCTGATTCCAATGCGCCGGTGCAGGAGAAGGCGCTGGACGCCCTTCTCGCATTCCAGCGAGCTGCTGATGCCGACGCTTCAAGGTGTGTGCGCCCTTAGGTGCTAAGTCATTCTCAGTTATACTTCTGATTATTTGTCATCTGCAACGATTTATGGAGTTGTTTCATTCCAGATATGCCAAGGAGGTTTGTGATGCGATCGTGGCCAAGTGCCTCACTGGCCGACCGAAGACTGTAGAAAAGGCTCAAGCTGCATTCCTCCTATGGGTGGAACTGGAGGCAGCAGAGGTCTTCCTTGTAAGTTGTTCATCAACCCCCTGATAGTTATTGTTGTGACTTGTGAGAGCCATCAATGAAATGTATGTGCAGCAATGCATTCACTACATAATGCTGTTGTTTGTTCACTTGGTTTTCACAACATATCTCAGACCTTGTATGTATTGTTCAATATAGTTGCAGATATTATTGTCAGTTTGGCAATGTCTGATGCACTATCAATATTGTTACAAATGCTAAGCTGATGTAAGATTGTGTGCCATGTTCCTCTCACCAGATAGTTTTCGTTTTCGCTTAGCAAATAGTTTGTCAAATTGGCAATTGGCTTCAGGCACCCTTGCATGAATAAATGTGGGAAGCATGAAACAGCGATTTCCCTCCTTTGCAATTCTAGTTTCATTGTGGTCATAGGCATCCTGCAAAAGCATGCAGCAGTTTTATCTCTATCATTAAAAACAGTTTAGCTGCTACATGAGTGTTCTTCCAGAGCTAGCGTCTGGGTAACATGTGTCCATTTGATTGGATAAATCGGTTTCATTAATTTTTGGTTCCTTATTTTTGTCCGCACCATCTGTAATGAAGCTCTGCCCCCACAAGGCTTATGAAATTATAGCTGTTCCTATTTGTTTGATTTATTTGCTCTCCCAAACCATCTAAAGTGCTAATCTGTTTTAGTCACATGTTCCCTCTTGTAACTATGTATGGCATGATAACATGCTCAAGCAAACTTCATATGGTTGTGCTATCAGGAATCCATGGAGAAGGCTGTGAAGAACAAAGTGGCTAAAGCAGTTGTACCTGCTATTGATGTGATGTTTCAAGCACTCAGGTAAGTCCCTAGCTGCTCCTCTGGCTCCCTGTGCCCTGTGTTGACAAGTTTTTATCAATACTTACAAACATCCTTCGTCTACCAGTGAATTTGGAACTAAGGTAGTTCCACCCAAAAAGATTCTGAAGATGCTTCCTGAGCTGTTTGATCATCCAGACCAGAATGTCCGGGCTTCTTCTAAGGGTTTGACACTAGAACTTTGTCGGTGGATTGGCAAAGAGCCTGTAAAGTCTATTTTATTTGAGAAGATGAGAGATACTATGGTGCGTTATTCTTGAAAGTGTAACATGCATAGTCATTATGTTCCATTACTCAATAATATGACCAAGCTTCTTTGTGTTTGCAGAAAAAGGAGTTGGAAGCAGAATTGGCAAACGTCTCCGGACTTGCTAAGCCAACTCGAAAAATAAGGTGTTTCTATTTTTCCCTTTTAATAATAATTATGCCATTCTCTTTGTTGTATTTAATAAATCAGATGAAAAATACTTCTGGTCTTTTTTTTTCTCGAACACGCAGGAGAGCTGCATATCATTATATTAAGAAGAAGAAAGGGTTTGGAAACCCATACAACACCACACACTCACTGCTCGCCTTTTATACAACAAAAACTTGACCTCGACCATATGAGAAAAAAACACAGAAACCTAACCTAGTCTGCACTTGGCACTAGAGTGAGCAGCTTGGAAATTCCTCGAGCCCCAGCCAAACTCCAAAGGTGTAACTCTTAGCAGAACCTCATTCAGATTAGGGGTAGTCCCATCAAACACGTATCAATTGCGGTGTTTTCATACTGACCAGCCCCCAAAATGATGATAGAATTGAGGCCTTTTCTAACCTGACCATCCACACTATTATTTGAGTTTAGGGTTACTTCTGGTCTAATCTACGCAACCATTTGAAATGCCAGATAAATAGTTATTCGTAGTGCTATTTATACTTGAATATCATTGCTTGTTTTCTGAGTTGGTAGATAGGCTGCAGCTTGTGTGTTAATCTGTTTTGTTATGTATGTGGTGGCAATTACACCTCATTTATGATATCACATTATTTCACTGCCATCTTTGTATTTTAACTCAAAAACTAAAATCTTAAGGAAGTAAGCCCTTGATGTGGAATTTTCAGTTCATTGATTTAGCCATTACATGTTCTCTCCCATATATGTGATTTAGAGTGAGCTATCGCAGGATTGTGTAATGGGAAAATTTTGAAGAACACGCACACCTTGTTTTGCTTCTTTTTTCTTTTTCTTTCTTTTTTGGAGTAGTTGAAGCACATGTTAGTTTTGGAGCGATAACAAATATTTTAATTGCATTTGCTTCTCTTGTATGTAATATGTAATATATGCAGTGTTTCAAAGGTGTCGCCTAGGCATCTGGGAGGACCCAGCTCGCCTTGGGGAACCGGTCCGCCATGTTGCCTAGGCGATAAGGCGTGGACAGGTTTCTAAGGTCGGCTTGTCGCCTTTAAAACACTGAATATATGGGTCATAAGGACTATGTTGATTGTACTGTTGAACTGCTGTAGATCTTTTGGAAATCACCTTTTCAATATTCACAATGTTAATCCTGCATACTATGAATATAATGTTTCTTTTTTTTTCATGATGATTTGAAAATGTTGATTTGACATGGTGTTCTAGATCTGAACAAGAAAAGGAGCTCGAGGAGGAGGCTGTGGTGGAGACAACCGGGGCTAACACTTCTGAAGAGGCTGCAGCAGATGGTGCGTTCTTCTAAGGATCATTTACGTGTTAGTTTCCTATATGTTGTTGATAGTTTGTTTAAATTTAAGCTGTGAATACTTACACAATTCTATATTTCAGCCCCTGTGGAGATCGATGAATACGACCTTGTTGATCCTGTAGATATTTTAACCCCACTAGAAAAATCTGGATTCTGGGATGGTGTGGTATGCGATCTGTTTTCAATACACTATCTATTGTTCATGCCATCGTATGATATTTGTTATATTGGTTTTCATGTTTGTTGCCAGAAAGCGACTAAATGGTCAGAGAGAAGGGATGCTGTGGCGGAGTTAACTAAGCTTGCTTCGGCCAAAAAAATTGCTCCTGGCGATTTTCATGAAATCTGCCGGACACTGAAGAAGGTTAAATCTCTGATTTTTTTTCGCCTGCATTGTGTGATCTTCTAATCCCTTATCATATCTTAATTATCCAAATGTTCAGCTACCATCTTTGAATGTTTGTATTGTTTTCCTTTTGAAGTCTTATAATTAATTTGCGGGATCATATTCATACTGAAACTAGCACTTTGATCTAGTGTTAAGTGTTGTTGTGTCCAATAGTTGCTTACTGCATTCTTACCTATGGTGTCTTTTTGGCACTGCAGCTCATCACAGATGTTAATTTGGCTGTCTCGGTGGAAGCTACTCAGGCAATAGGGAATTTAGCTAAAGGTTTAAGAGCCCATTTTTCTGGAAATGCACGGATGCTTCTTCCAGTTTTGCTTGTAAGATGAATAATATTCCTTTTTCCTTGAATAACTGTACATTGCCACTACATCTTTTTGTTGTTTTGATATTTTATGTGTTTCTTAATATTAAGCATATTAGTTTTTATACTGTGTGAACTTGGGTGCCCATTGAAGCTTACATAATCTGCTTTGTCCTGATGGTACTGTTAAACAGGAAAAGTTGAAAGAAAAAAAGCCGACGATGACGGAAGCACTATCTCAAACACTTCAAGCGATGCACACGTCTGGCTGTTTTACACTTATTGACGTGATTGAAGGTTTGTAATTTTCTGGCAGAATCTATATCTCCCACGTCTGTGTGTAATATTATTTTCATTGTTATTGTGGTTATTTTAGCCTTATAGTGGTGATATTTCTATTTACTCAAAAGTAATATTACTGGTAAGCTAGTGAAACTAGGGCAAAAAGTTATATAAAATTCCTTTTAAATCCCAAGACCTACTTTTCAGCTTGGATCAAAGCCTCAATAAGAAAAATGCTTTCTTTGGATGATGCAGATGTTCGGGTGGCTGTAAAAAATAAGGTCCCTCTTGTTCGTTCCTTAACACTGACCTGGGTTGCATTTTGCATTGAAACAAGCAATAAAGCAAATGTACTAAAGTTGCACAAGGAATATGTTCCTATCTGCATGGAGGTGAATAACCACTTTATACTGCCAGTGGTATTTCTTCTTATTTGCTATTGTGTATTTACTCTGATCTGCATTTCATCAATATTTAGTGCTTGAATGATGGTACACCAGAAGTACGAGACGCTTCATTTTCTGTTTTGACTGCCATTGCCAAGGTTTCTTTTTCAGTGCTTGCCTTTCTCTTTATTTAATTACATATATCAAGGTGTAGCTCTAAAATCTTGACGGTGTGCTACTTTTACTGTCTGTATAGATGGTTGGTATGAAACCCTTGGAACGATCGCTGGAGAAATTAGACGATGTGAGGAAAAAGAAACTGTCAGATATGATTGGTTCTGCCAGTGAGACTGTTTTGAGTTCAGGGACAGGTTAGATTTTCTTTTGGGTTTGTAGTTTTACTTGTTTTAATGGATTGAATGTCTCTGTTTTGGCTTAATTTCTGTACAAACTTCATTTTTCCAGCGCCTATCCCAACTTCAGGAGCTGCCACATCTGCTCGCGGGGTATGTTTGTTGATCTTGTAATTCCAATATTTACACTAAGAAGATGTTACAGCCTGTCAACATTCCTCTCCCAGTGCCTGTATAAAGTTTGTGTAGGAATTCTTAAAAATGCTTTCAACATTCCTCTCCCAGTGCCTAGCTGTTATCAACCTCATGTATCAGAACAATGTTTATTCATGATCGTTTCTGTTGATCAAATGTCTGACAACTGAAGCACGGTTATTCTGTTTATAGGCTGCAGATAGCTTGTCCATGAAGAGATCTGCTGCAAGCATGCTTAGTGGAAAGAAGCCCGTGCAGGCAGCGGTTAGTTTTGTTGGATGTATATTCTATTCTTTGAATTTGTGGACCATTTTCTTATGTGGGGGATTGTTTTCCTTGTTTTCAGGTTGCTGCTAAGAAATCTGGACCATCAAAATCCACTGCATCAAAAAAGACAGATGGTGGATCACAGTCAAAGACATCTGCTGCTCCTGAGATTGAAGATGTGGAGGTGATTTGTTTGCCAGAATCCAACCATTTCCGTGTTATGATATGCCTTTCATGATGTGCATAATTATGCCTTTACTGAAAGAAATCCCGATTGTTAGTTTAGAACTAGGACTTTGTCATTTCTTTTTTTCTTCGTGGAAATTTTTCGCAGTCCTTACCTTCGATTTGAAATGCATGTTATTTCAGACTTTAGAGTTCGGCACTGCTAGAGGAATAGACAAAATGACCATCTTACCCTCAATTAATACTCTATTGTTTGCATGCATGGGGGAAAAAGGTTAATTTATGATGCACAAAAGGAAGGGTAAGACTAGAAAAAATAGGCTGAAGTTTCCTAAAAGTTGTAGAACAAGTATTTTGAAGATTGTAAAAGTGGCTTTCCAAAACAAAGATTTTGAACTGGAGGGAGTAGTTTATTTTGTCCCAAATATAAGAAAACAATGGATTTATGAGTTTGGTTCTCTCTTTACGTCCTCCAGATATTTAAAGGTCTATTGGTGTTGTGCCCCTCCTCCCTCAAACAATGGATGAAACTCATAGCTGTAGATAGTATACACGACTCATATATCGTATTTATTGTTTTATTTTGCAGCCGGCAGAGATGAGTTTGGAGGAAATAGAAGAGAGGTTAGGATCCGTTGTGAAAGCTGAGACAATTTCCCAATTGAAGAGCACTGTCTGGAAAGAGCGGCTTGAAGGTTACTGTTAAACTTGTGTAGCCTATCCTATAGTTTTGTTTATTTTGTTTCATTTGGAAGGATTAACCTAGAGTCATCTCTCTCTCTCTCTCTCTCTCTCTCTCTTATCTCATATCCCTTTTTCTGCGCCCCTGTTGGTTTTCATCTCTAGCCCAATTATTATTGTTCTTTTACACCCATCTGTTTGTTTGTTTGCTCATCTTAAACGAGGATATCTTGTTTGAGCAAGGATTCTAGTGTGCATGTGTGCAGATTGTTTACTTAGTATCCTAGTAAAGCAATATGCGCATGCGATTGTTTTCTTAGTATCCTAGTAAGTGCAGTAGTGTTCTTTTCCTTCGTTTGCTCATCATCTTAGTAGAATGGCAAGTCCTCATGCTAGTTTGAGACAAGAAAAAAAACAAAGAAATCTTGTTGTAACACTGTTGATTTGGCTGCCACCTCTGTTTCATTCCTTTCTTTCTAGAAATAAAAGTTGCTTCTATTTTCTGTTCTGAAGCTTTAATGCTTCTAACATTTGCAGCGAGACTAACATTTAGTGCATGCATTTATTTTCCTTGTAACTCTGTTCTGTATCTGGTAACTATTTTATCAGCTTAATAGGATACATGATTCTCCTGCTGGTGTTGAAAAGAAAAATCGAGAAATTTTGTTGTTATACATTTTGATTCGGCTGCCTTTTCAGTTTCATTCCTTCATTTCTTGGAATAAAGTTGCTTCAATTTTCTGTTTAATCTTCTTACATCTATGGTTGCTATGTGTGGCAGCTATTGGCATGCTCAAGCAGGAGGTGGAAAGTCTTACAGAACTTGATAAGTCTGCTGAACTTCTGATTCGTTTGTTGTGCGCTGTGCCTGGATGGAGTGAAAAGAATGTTCAGGTACTTACTGCTTGCTGACTATTTTTTTCGTTTCCCTTCTTTATGGAAGTAATTTAATGTAAGATTTAAATGAAACAGGTACAACAACAAGTTATAGAGGTCATCGCCCATATTTCCTCGACTGTAAACAAATTTCCAAAGCGCTGTGTGGTTCTATGCCTTCTTGGTACGAGCTCCTCTTCTTCTCCAGTACTTTAGCTATGTATCTTGCACCTAAAGATGAGATTGGCTTTGGCTTTGTCAGAGCATGAACCCACCTAAGCTTAATTGTTAACACCTTAAAACCAGAAGTTTGTGAGCTTGTTGCCGCTGTGAATCATGATGTAACCAGGAATAGTATAGCACACATAACATGAGTCCCAGATCGCTGGTTGAACCTAAGTTTATTTCCTGCCCTAGTTTGGCTGGTGGGATCATAAACAAAGTCAATGAAGTATTAACTAACATTATTGTCACGCCTTACGATTGCATAGATTTTATTGAGGTAAGTCGCCAACCACAGAATATCTATTTAAAAAAAATCAAAGTTTTTAATTTGAAGTTAAGTACCCACCAGATGTTGAAAAAGTTAAAGTATCTGATGGAATTTAATTTCAGTACATCTTGATTTCTACACCATTAATTATGAAAAACGATGGGGCTTCTTTCATGAAATTCTATTTATGGATTTTACTATAATATACTTGCCTGTTGCCAATTCCTATTAGAGGGATGCATACTATTTTCTGTTGTGGTTCATTCAAAGCTGATATAACGTGTAGCTTCTCTTAATCTTGCTTCTGTGCAGCCTTTTGTTTTTTTTTTGTTAGTGTTCACGTATAACTTGGGGGTTCTTGTGTTGTCTGCACTGCATATAAGATGCACTACCTTTGATTCCATATAACCTTTGTTGTTAAATATCTATCGATCATATTTTGCTGTTTTTTTTCAATTTATTTGAAATATTTCACTTTTATTTCTTGGTCATGTGTTATAGAATGTTGATTTTAGTAAAATTGTTAACTTCCTGAATTGCTATTTTCTCTCAGGCATAAGTGAAAGGGTTGCTGATATAAAAACACGGGCCCATGCAATGAAATGTCTCACTGCCTTTTGTGAGGCTGTAGGTCCAGGATTTGTGTTTGAGAGGGTAAGAGCTAATATTACACTATGCTTATTTTTTTGCTCAAAAGGTCCTATACATTTTTGGATTAATCTAATTTGCTAAGGTTATCACTGACCTTCAATATATTCAATGCATAGAATGTCTTTCCGATTTTGTTCTGTGAGTTGATTGAATGCACAGAAACCCCAACTTGGATGATGTTTGGCAACCACTAAAATTATGTGTATTATATTTTTGTAGCTATACAAAATAACAAAGGAGCACAAGAATCCCAAGGTTCTTAGTGAGGGTATTCTTTGGATGGTCTCTGCTGTAGAAGATTTTGGGATCTCTAATTTGAAGCTAAAGGTGCACATCCTCTATATGTCTATACTTGCAGGTTTACCACACTCTTGTTCTTAGTGGTCTTTGTTGTTCCAGGACATGATTGATTTTTGCAAAGACATCGGTCTTCAATCAAGTGCTGCTGCAACAAGAAATGCTACTATAAAACTAATTGGGATGCTACATAAGTTTGTGGGACCAGGTCATCTTATAGTTCTCGAATTTCATCATGTTAGTAGTCGCAAGGTCATGTTTTTGAAATAAACCTTCCTGCAGACATCAAGGGCTTTTTAAGTGATGTTAAACCTGCACTTCTAAGTGCCCTGGATGCTGAATATGAAAAAAATCCTTTTGAGGTATGCTGTGTTTCAGTTACTGTTTGGAGAAGCGTCATATTTTTTTTACTTATATTTTCACTGACACCAATTTGGCTCAATTCATAGGGTGCCGCTGCTCCTCCGAAGAGAACAGTAAGAGTTTTGGACACTGCATCTTCTACATCTGCTGGCCCGTCTGATGGGCTGCCACGGGAAGACATTAGTGCTAAGATAACGCCTACTTTACTAAAAAATTTGGGCAGTCCTGACTGGAAGGTATTGGGCACTTAACTTGTTTCTCATTAATTTATTTTATTTCTGTATGTTGTCTAGTATTTTATTGTGATATTTATATTATGCTGATGCGAATTGACAGGTACGACTAGAGTCCATTGATTCAGTCAACAAAATTGTGGAGGAGGCCCATAAACGCATCCAGCCTACAGGAACAGGTTCACCGTTTTTATCTATCTCAAACAGCCATTAAATTTGTATCTATTAAGAGTTATATTCACCTAATTTGTACTAAATTGTCTTGGCCATCTTATCACTGCAGTTGACCTGTTCACTGCACTTAGAGGCCGTCTTTATGACAGCAACAAAAATTTAGTAATGGCAACCTTGTCCACTATTGGTGGTCTTGCATCTGCTATGGGCCCTTCTGTTGAAAAATCAAGCAAGGTTTGGAACTAACTCTCTTTTTATCTCTGTACTTCTGTATGCATATTTTGGCTGCTACAATAACGGAGAACTGTTTGTTATGAAGGGTATTTTGGCGGATGTGCTGAAATGCCTTGGTGACAACAAGAAGCACATGCGAGAATGCACATTGACTGCTCTAGATTCATGGGTTGCTGCTGCCCAACTCGACAAGATGGTTCCATATATTATAGTGACTTTGGGTGATCAGAAAACAGGTTCAGAAGGGCGAAAAGACCTTTTTGATTGGTTGTCTAAGCATGTTTCAAAAATGGGTGATCCATCTGAGGCTTTGCCTTTGTTGAAGCCTTCGGCATCTTCTTTGATGGTACCAGTCGAAACTGATCTTTTGATTCTATGTTTAATGGAAACATATAATGGCTAACCCTTCTTTTTGAAAAGGATAAATCTTCTGAAGTCCGTAAAGCTGCTGAATCCTTTATGAATGAAATTCTTAAAATCTGTGGCCAAGAAGTGGTATGGTTCATCTACCTGTTCCTTTTAATCCATCTTTCCATCTAATGCTGGAGCTTTCTACTTCAACTGAATTTATTGTCTTGTTTAGGTTGGAAGGAACCTAAAAGATTTGCCATCACCTACTTTGGCCATTGTAGCAGAGAGGTTGAAACTGACTACTGTACATGAAGGTAGTGTCTTGCAGATCATGTTTTGCAATGTAGTTGTTTTTCTGTTGTCGTTGAATTTTTTGTTCTGACTTGTCATTGCTGCATTACACCAGGATTTTCTGAATCTGTCAAGATGGTGACAACAAGCATGAGCTTGCCATCAAAAGCTGGTTTGAAGAGCAGTAAACATGGTCCAAATGATCGTGGTTCTAATGTGGGCAAACCTGTGTCTCAAGTATGTGTTTTATCTCACTGTCATTGTGGGAAGGGTGCAACTTCAATTAAAATGTGTCAGTTTTTGAAATGGTGAAAATTCATTCAAAAGCGCACTTTGAAGTTTTTTTTAAAAAAAATTAAACTTGGGACATCCATAGTTCATCTTATGGTATATCTTGTCACTATAGTTAAGGTTTAAAGTCATTCCAACTTAACTCAAAAATGTATACACCAGATACTATGTTCTCTAGCATATTCACTTGAAATGTGTCGTTTTCATGAATTAAACTGGAATGAGATTGAACCTCAACTTCTGCGACAAGATATGTCATAAGATGGATGTGTGAAGTTTCATTTTTTTTTCCCGAAGCTTGAATGAATGATTTTGGATCTCTTTTCGCCGATACCAAAAAGTAGGCCATTCCACCTGATATGCACCTGGAACTGTTTTCTAACTATCTTGCTCCACTATCAGAGAGGACTTCCAGCAAGGGCATCTGTTACTATGGTTTCTTCTCAAGATCATCTACAATCCCAGGCATTATTTAACATAAGGGATTCAAACAAGGTTAGTGATCATAGGGCCCCATAACATCTGAGTTGTTGGTTAAAAAAATACATCCCTGGGTTGTGTGCTGATCTCACACAAATGTACTTGTTCAGGAAGAGCGGGAGAGACGTGTTTTGGTAAGGAAATTCAAGTTTGAAGAACCGCGCCGAGAGCAGATTGATGAATTAAAGGTTTGTGTTGTGTACAAGGGAACCGGTTTAAGATTGTTATATTTGCATCCTGTTATATTTCTATATATGTTCCAGTAGAGTGCTTTTCTGCTGGCATTTTCCTTGTGACCTTTGTTGCATAACCTAGTAAAAACCTTTACATTTAGCAAAATGCTCTTAATGAAGACAATGGGGACTAGCTGGTACAGTAAATGTTACACTCTCATGCTTGGATACCAAATCCTATGGTAGCAATTGTACACAACTTGATCAAATCCACGGTAGTAGATGCTGTGCAGTTATGTAGCAGAAGCGGAACTCTTTAACTTTTTGATCAGTATAACAGATTCATACGGAACAAAGCCCTATAGCATTGATATTTGGTATTGCACAATGGTGTTGCAAAGGCTGACTCCATTGCATGAAAAGGAAATCCTGTGCCTAACTGGTTACCAACCATCAGTACCCTGAAAGTTTTTTTTTTGAAATGTATTGAATTCAAATTTGTAGTTCTAAAAAAGGATCTTGATTTTAATTAATTGATATGATATACAGTTTATATGGACTTGATATCTAAACAGGATGAAATTATGTGAGTGTTTTAAATCTCAGATTTGTCTGGGTCCCAAGAGAACATCCGATCTCTAGTGAAGTTAAGTGGGTGATAATGACTGAGAAATGATGGAAACACAGTTGCTTATTTTTTTTTCCAATTATATTAATCTGAGAAACATCCTGTGTTCTCAATTTGTGTTAGTTGGTGGTTGTGAATCTGTACTGTCTAGAAATATGCACATATGCTAATATTAGTTTTTTTTGAAAAAATTAATTTTTGTGGATGCACATTTTTTACATATTGGAATTTAGCGTTTCATTTTGTTTGGTATGTTTAAAATGAAGTGCTCATTTGCTTGTTAGTTTGATTTTACACATCTGCACTGTTTTTCCCCCTCCTTTTGCCCTATGTGCTAATGGCTATTGCTGCGTGAACATAACAGCTGATTTTCTTGGATTGTATGCGCAGATTGATTTGTTTAAACATTTCCGAGAAGATGTAAGCTTGCGACTGTGGAACTCAGACTTTAAGAGGCAAATAGATGGTATCGAATTGCTACAAAAGGTTAGAAATTGATATTAATGAGTGATTTAATATAGATTCTTGCTGTAGTTTTTCTTTTTTTATGATACTGTTGCAATTGTGCAGGCACTTCCTTCAAGTGGGAAAGAAGTAATTGAGCTTCTTGACATACTATTAAGGTGGTTTGTCTTACGCTTTTGTGAATCTAACACAACATGTTTGCTGAAGGTAAATGCATAGCACCCTTGTTAAGAACTATACTGGCCTTGTCTCCTTTTTTGCTGCACTTTAACCTAATCGGTTTCTATACTGTGTACTACATTACCTGTAGGTCCTTGACTTTCTTCCAGAGCTGTTTGATCTTCTAAAAGACCAATCTTACATGTTAACAGAAGCTGAAGCTGCAATTTTTCTTCCTTGCCTTATGGAGAAGGTACCATAGATACTTAAGCTGTACAAAAACTGCTTAGTATAAAATATCATATTATATGTTATCACAGTTCGCTTTCATGACCAAATTATTGTTGTATTGCAGTCTGGTCATAACATTGAAAAAGTTAGGGAAAAAATGGGGGAGCTGATAAAGCAAATGGTCAACATTTATTCTCTTCCCAAACTACTTCCCTATGTTTTGGAGGGACTGCGATCCAAGAATAACCGGACTAGGATAGAATGTGTTGATATCATTGGATACTTCATGGACCATCATGGGACTGAGGTCTGAATCACTACCTGTCATGTGTGCTGGTTAAATGGTATTGCGTTACTTATAGCAGATACTTGTTCTGTCGTGCAGGTTGGTGGGTTGATGAAAAACTTGCCATCTGTTGCAGCACTGACAGCAGAGCGTGATGGTGAGATCAGGAAAGCTGCTCTTAATACACTTGCAACTGCCTACAAAAACCTCGGTATGCACCCACTTTTTTAGTAGCTTTAACTGTATATCTATAACCTCCTTTTGCAGCATACCCAATCATACCCTTAAGCTGGTTTGCAAAATTGCAGCTTCATGGTCCCTTTTTAGTAATCCAAGATAAAATATTTGCATGCTTTCCAAACCTATACTCCTGGGAAATTTATTTTATTCGTTTGATATGTGTTCTTGTGTATTCGCACAGCGATAAATCAGTGTGTATACTGTATTTAGCAGGATTTATGTCTCTTTTGCAATATTTATACAACTTTGCAAGAGCCTTAAAGTTTTACTATGTTTGACCAAACAGGGGATGATGTATGGCGCTATGTTGGAAAACTCTCAGATGCCCAAAGGAGCATGCTTGATGATAGGTTCAAATGGAAGGTTTGTTTCTGTCACCCAACATACAGATTCTGCTATTTTTAGCACACTTGCAACAACCACTTGATACGACTAAGGTGTTTACCATATCCTATCTGATGGTATGTCAGGCTAGGGAAATGGAAAAAAGGAGAGAAGGAAGGCCTGGTGATGCTCGAGCAGCTTTGAGACGTTCAGTTAGAGAGAATGGGTTTGTCCTTGTTTCTGAATGGCTGATATTATTTTCACTTTTAATTATTCATACTTTCATTTTATGGATGTAGGTCTGACGTAGCAGAACAAAGTGGAGAAGTAGTTTCCCGTTCAGTAGCAGGGTCAATGATCTCAAGGTGCTCCAGGTGTCTTATTGTGCTCTTCATACTTATTTATATACCATCACATAACACAGCTTGTCTATGCTCGTCTGTCAATAGGGACAACTTTGGATATGCTGATGCTCATATGAATAGGCATATGGTTCCTAGGCAGATGCCAGCTGCAACTGGTCCTGCTGACTGGCGTGAAGCTCTTGAGATTGTTGCACTGGGTTTGCCTGAGCAGGTCGTGCTTTTCCTCACTTCCCAAAGCCCACCCACCTTTTCCCATCATGCTGGGGCCGTGTTGATCCGTTTTTACATGATGTGTAGTGGTTTCAAGCTATTAAAACCTAGTGTCATTGCATTTTGACATTCACTTATTAAACACAAACATTGGCCTGATATATGCCTTTGTTTTCTGCAGTCTGTTGAAGGCATGAAAGTCATATGCCATGAGCTAACCCAGGCGGCTGACCCTGAAAGCTCAGTGCTTGAAGATCTCATTAAGGAAGCTGACAGATTAGTTTCATGCTTGGCCGTTATGGTTAGTCTTTGCTGTGCATTCATGTTACATTTTCTCTCTCTTAATTTTCAGAGTACGTCACTCTCCTAACTTTTAATTTCATCATGAATTCTTGCAGGTTCCAAAGACCTTCAATTTTAGCCTGTCTGGTGCATCTTCAAGATCTTGCAAATATGTTTTAAATACACTCATGCAGGTTCGTTGACATGTTTTACGTTTGGCCCTTTGCTTTTCTCTTATGTTGAATTCTGTTTATCTAAAATCTTGATTATTTTGGCAGACGTTTCAAATCAAACGTCTTGCTCATGCTGTGAAGGAGGGTACCCTGGACAACCTTATTACGGAGTTACTTCTTTGGCTTTTGGATGAAAGAGTTCCTCTTATGGATGATGGCAGTCAATTACTCAAAGCACTAAATGTTTTAATGCTTAAGATCCTGGTACGTAACATTTCTTTTTCATGCTTTCCTTCGCTCATCATATTTGCTTTCTTCAATGGTTCTGTTTTCAACAGGATAATGCTGAGCGAACATCCTCTTTTGTTGTGCTAATTACTTTATTGAGGCCTTTGGACCCTTCAAGATGGCCATCACCTACACCAACAGAGTCTCTTGCTGTAAAGAATCAGAAGTTTTCAGACTTAGTTGTCAAATGTTTAATTAAGTTGACAAAGGTACGTGATTATTTGGTTGCACTAATATCTACAGATTATTACTTCTGACACTCTGCATTTCATCTCAGGTTCTTCAGAGTACAATCTATGAAGTTGACCTTGATCGAATTCTTCAGAGCATTCATATCTATTTACAAGAACTAGGAATGGAAGAAATACGTAAAAGGTCTGTGCCTTTCTCTTGGATAGCTCTTTAATTATTTCTTTGGATTTTTTTACATAGATATTTTGTATAATCTGTAGGGCTGGTGCTGATGATAAGCCATTAAGAATGGTGAAAACTGTCTTGCATGAACTTGTCAAGCTTCGAGGGACGGCAATTAAAGGTCACCTTTCAATGGTTCCTATAGATGCTGAACCTCAGCCAATAATTCTAGCATACATTGATCTTAATCTTCAGGTAGAACATCTGAACCCACTGTTACACTAGAGCTTCATTCAGCGTTTTTTTCTCACTGTTACCCTAAGCAAATTGTTTGGTCAATCCTAGACCCTTGCAGCAGCTAGAATGTTGACACCATCGGGACCTATGGGTCAAACTCACTGGGGTGATGCTGCATCGAACAGTCCAAACCCATCTACTCACTCAGCTGATGCGCAATTGAAGGTGCAACCATCTTTTTTTAGCCGCACATTTTTGTGAAGCAAGTAATTAATGTGGTGATTTTACATTCTATTTTATCTTCCTGGTCTGTATGAACAGCAAGAGCTTGCAGCTGTCTTCAAGAAAATTGGTGATAAGCAGACATGTACAATTGGTCTGTATGAACTCTATCGAATAACCCAGCTGTATCCAAAGGTATTGCTAATCCATTACAACCCAAGAAGGTTCAACATTAGGACTGTTTATTCCAAGTGAATGTTTTAAACTAGTTTAGTTTACATTGGTTTTTGGATCATTTACAGTGCATATTTTAGTTGGAAGTTTGTAATATATTGAGCTTTCTATTCTGTTTGTTTCTGATCGACCATCACTTTCTCAGGTTGACATATTCTCTCAGCTTCAGAATGCAAGTGAAGCATTTAGAACCTATATCAGAGATGGGCTAGCTCAGGTTTGAACCTCCGTCATGGATCAGTTCGAGCTTGTTTTGACAAATATTGTTTAGGTACAATTGAATTTACATTGTTCGCGAATGCAGGTGGAGAAAAATGCGGCAGCTGGAAGAACACCCTCTAGTCTTCCATTATCCACGCCTCCTCCAATAGCAGCAATACCTTCTCCAAAATTTGCACCTTCTCCTGTTCATACAAAATCGATTAGTGGCAAAACAGAGTCTAACGAAGATGATGCCAGCGCTGAGGCACAACAGGCCTTCAGAGGAGACGATTCTAGATTACATTCTATGGACCAACAAACCGATAGATACCAGACTTCAGGTTCCCATCCTATACTGCCTTAATTCATCTGCATACATAATTGTATATGCTATCAATATCTACGTCATCTGATTGTTGGAATTATTATTTCTTTACCAGCAGGGACATTGGATGCTCTTCGGGAAAGGATGAAAAGCATTCAAGCCGCAGCTGTAGGTCATTTCGATGGATCCCAGGCTCGGCCACTGGCAAGTATGAACGGAAGTAATATGCTCCATGCTGGGACACAATTGGATGGTGAACCCCAACAACAAAGTAATATTCCGCCCATGGATGAACGAGCTCTATCTGGGTTGCAAGCACGAATGGAGAGGCTAAAGAGTGGATCTATGGAACCACTATAGATACGATAACAGCACTCGGAGAAATACCAACCATTGTAATTCATTGTAAATTTGAGGCATAGTGATGCTGTTGTTTGTAGATAGGTATGTCGGATGAACTACACGGCGCGGGGGCGACATTTCGTAACCCCCGTGCTGGGTCAATCCATTCTTGCAGAGCCTTTGGGTGCAGTTTAGGTGAGAGCTAGCTAGATGTTTTCCTTGTAGAAGCTAGTCCATGAAGGGCTATGCTATTTAGTATTAACACATTTTGCCGTACTGTGGTGATTTTTCCTGTGGTGTACAGCAATAGAATTGTGCATTTTGAATTAACTGCAAAATGTACTTGTGAAATGGACGGTTTTATGCATGCATAATAGTTTGGTTTCGTTGATGGTGTGGAAAATTATGTTACTGACGTTTTGTCATTGATCTTTTTCGATCAGTGCCAATGACTAAATTGAGTTGCTTTATTATTCTGAGATTTTGAAGTCGACGTTTTTCCCAGGGATTCCAACAAATGAAGAAACTTGTAGGAAGGCTTTCATCAAATAGACTGGGAAAGAGCAATAAATGAGTCTTTTCCACAAATCCTCTACGTACGCTCTTCATTTCGCAGGTTGTCCTGTGCCAGCGCGGCAGCTGATTAACATGGCCTGATGAATGCCACCGCTGTGCACACAGCACAGCACAGCACGCTAGGAGCAGCTTGATTTCAGTCTAACCGATTAATAGGCTTTCTCTGAAAGTCTCAAAGATGACAGAAGCCGAAATGCGTGGAAAAAACTTCCCACGAAGTCGCATCATGTTTGTTTCGATCGAAAAAGTTTTTAGTCACGACACAAGCATTTGGCAATGTTTCTCATGCTTCGGTTACATTAAATGCGTGACATAACTGGAATCATTCATTTTGGATGCTTGTATTTTCCCTCCTAATCCACATGATGCACATTTTTTTCTTTTCGGCCGATCGGCCGGCCAGAGAGGATGTTCTTTGCCGTCCTTTCGTTGAGGCCCAAGTTCATTTTTGCACTACCGTCCTGCTCTGATAGCCCTTTATTTAAATCTGTTTGCAGATGAAAAGACCACCCTATCCATTACTAGTATCTCCTTCCAAATCGAATCTACTCTCTCTGTTTTTTTTTTGTTTTTTTGGATTGGAGGTACCAAATTTGGACGGATTTCATCCCCTTCGTTTCTCTGCACCCTCTGATGCACAATGCCAACAACCGTTGATTACCAATCAAGATCACAACAGCTCGGTTAGCAAGTTGCAATCAATGGCCTACGTTAATCGTCATGCTGAGGGTTCGACTCTAGGGAAAAAGGTAGAGAAGCAAAGCCTCTTTTTGAGGGAAAAGAATAGAAAAAAAACATTCATCATATCATAATTGTGCAGTGGATACCCGTTTGGAATCTTCTTGGGCGCCCTAGCCCTTAACCGCAAGAGGCATGTGGTTCGACTATTCAACTGCTGCAGGGCAGCCCTTGTGCGCAACGTGCTAAACGTCTCTGAATTCTGAAACACACCGGGATCCAGTGCGTGATGCATGACCCTTTCCTTGCAGCGGGCGTGCGTGCTCCACCAACCGGCCGGGTGCGATTCACCATGCCATGCGTCTTGCCACTTGGTGGGCTGTCCGCAGGCCCGCAGGGCAATGCATCAAATCAGTCGGCGGCGCTGCTCCGAGGCAAGCAACGGAATGGAATTGGATGAGCTCGTGGCCTCATGCGCCGACGACTACGGGAAAATGTCCATGGCGGTGTAGCTCACAACAGTTAGGTCGTTGTGACCGATATCGATAACCCGGCTAGCTAGAGTTGCCGGTATTTTCGTTCTATTTGGATCAGCAATGATATGCTTTGTCGAAATGTTACGCTTTTTTTTTTAGCTTTTTCAAGTATTAGCAGTAAGATATACTAAGATCTATTGTGTGATACATTGAGTTGTAATTTTAGAGTTTTGCTCCGGTGGTCCTTTCCATGAAAACTGCACGAATTTTAAAGCAAAGAGGTAATTGATTAACTTTTATTATTAATATTTTATTCTGGGTCTCGTATGGGCCCGGCCCTGTCCCATCCCATACGGAACCTGGCCCTTACCAATGAGAGGGACTGGACGTCGTCGTTCCCTGATCCGTTTCTCTCGGTTCTCATGCAAACAGTGTGCCGGCTTATTTCGTCGCAAGACTGAAGCTCGCGTCGGCGGTGGCGCATGGACATCCACGTAGCATCCCCTTTCATCCTCTCCATTCCATTTTACCTTGGCGCAACCTCCTGACCTCTGGATGGTAATCGCCGTGACCCCGTGCTCCAGGATGCCAGCCCAGTCCACGCACTAGCTTCCCAGGATGGCAACACTGCGGCGACTACGATAAGGAGGAAGATGAAGCGGACACGACAAATATGTTCTCTAATTGCCTATTTTTGTCAAATGGATTTGCATGGGGCTATCTAAATCTCATTTTCCTTCTCGGCAATCAGCTATAAGCTAATATACTTTTCCTTAAATGTACTGATGTAACTCTTTTTTCCTGGGATCCATCTTCTTTGTTCAAATGATCGGCATATGTGTGTTTTTCTGTTTACCGGAACTAAATATATAATTCCATTAGATGCGCGTACAGTTTCAGAAATTAGCTATATCAAATGCATTGCCAGAGGTTGCTCAAATCAAATATCCAGGGCATTTCTCAACGAGAAATGTTATTACTGATCACAATGTGTCTTGCTCTGCAACATACAATTTGATGCGTTGTGTGCAGAAAATAAGCTAACTTTTCTCTGCACAAAATCTGATTCCGGGAATGTACTTCTCACATATTACATTATTTTTTGTTTATGTTTCCTATCAAATTTAGAATACACTTTTGTCTTCGTGCTAGTGAAATGAGAACACTACGTATTGATCGGAGCAGCAAAACCGGCTATGCCGCTAGTATTGGTTTGAACGGCTAGTTTCTTCTTTACAGGTTACAGGAAGGAACCTTAGGTCCCGTTTGGGACCGCGGTGTGGTGGCGGCCGCGGCGACCGCGGGAATAATCCTGCCGAACGCCGCACGATTACCGCAGGGCCGTCCGCCGCCAGTGACAAAATGGCACGGGTTTTGAACGGGGCCGCGTACCATGAGATGCGGCCGCGGAGCCGCGGTACGTGACCGCCGCCGCGCGCCCGCTCCCCGCCATCCCAAACAGGGCCTTAGTGTACTGGAAGAGATCTCTTTAAGCGAAGTGCATATGTCCAGTTTAAGAATTTAAACGTGGTTCACATAAACAATAAAAAAACTCCACATCAGTAAGCAATGCAGGTTGTAGGCTGTAGTTTGTTGGCCTTGTTCTTTGCGATGTACTCTTCCAGGCCACGGAGCTCTACCTCCATTCGGTCTCGTAGGAATGCACCTTGATTGCTGATGATGAAACCGGATTGGGGAAGAGGCGGGGTGTGGCAGCGCTGGTCCTGATCCAGGGTGCGTGCTGCGTGCGAACCAGCGGATCAGGGTGGAGACCAAACCGCGATGCACAGGGACCGGGGACGGCATAGAGAGCCACCGCCGAGCGTCACCACCTATGATGGCACTGCGCCACCCGCTGTTCGTCCATTCGGCAATCGGCACGAGCGAATGGTAGGATAAGATCCAAACTAACCTGGATCGGGCATGGACCGGGTCCAATAGGACAGCAGTAGGGCTGGATCCAACGATGATCCATAACAAAATTAATTAAACGAATTATCTCTTTACTTTTAGATCCGTGCAGTTTTTATGGGATGGACCATTGGAGCAAAACTCGTAATTTTAATACTAATAGAATTCTGACCATTTAGTTCGGGACGAGGCTTATCCGTTCGGAGGTATGCGGTGGCAATTTTGCCGTAATTACAACTAAGGTGGGGGCAGTTTCGTACCGAAAGGTGGGGGTGAGAGGTCGAGCCGTGGGAAGTTAGTTTTTTCAACTCCGCGCCTCTAGTATAAACCCCAGACCGACTTCTTTAAGCTTAGCATGAGAAACTATTTTTTTGGCCCGTTTGGTACAGCTTCACCTGAAGCTGTAGAAGAAGCTGCAGTAAAAGTCCTGATATCAAATCTTTTCGCTCCCTTCAGGATGACCTCAAGCCATGTCCATTCACGCACCTCATGCATGCGCCGCAGAACAGTCTAGGGCGGTAGTGCCACCGCCCAATGGCGCAGTCCTCGTTTGATAAACATCTGACTCAGACCAAGACCACAATGGCGCCGGCGCCGCAGCCAGCCAGCCAGCCACAGATCCAGCGTCACGGGACAGATCGAGCTTCGCCGGCCGGTCGACACATCAGCGGCGCACACGTGAAGATATGACTCGGCGGGGCGCACGTACGCGCGGCTGGCCAGCAGCGAGACGCCGATCGAGATGGGGTAGGTGAATAGATGGCGATGATGATCGACGTGCAGGCCAGCTGCCGCCAGGATTTGGTCCAGTCAAGGACACGATGCATGCGCTGCCCGTACGGCCGCGCGCGGCGACGGCGTGACGGGCGCCTTCGCGCTCAAGGAACACCACGGTTGGCAGGTTCGAATTGCGTCGGCGCTGGCGTCACTCGCCCGGGCGCGGTGGATATCTCTTCTCCACTCCCTGGATATGCCTACGGGCTACGGGTTACGGCCTACCTCTCTGACCTTCGTCACGTTCCTCGGCGGATTCTGTCGCCGTCGAACATTGCGCTGTGACCTCGTGAGAACCTGGAACTTGGAAAGCGATCTTTGTTCGGTCCAGCTTTTGTTTGGTTCGAGTGACAGGGATCGATTCTGAGCACACCACGCCACAGCAACAATGGGATCATTCTGGAGTAAGTTGTGCAGCGGCCCACGGCCACCACACGCCCAATGCTCTAAGTTTCGTAATAATATTCATGTACGTACGTTCACCTTACGCACAAATCTAGAAATCTAACATCGATTAAAAAAATATTCTACACATGCGATTTTATGTATGTAATACTTTTAAAAAAAAGACTCCTCTTGAAACCACATAAACGGCCAAATTTGCACGGTTTTGATAGTTGGATGGTCCTCCCTGTCCGGTTTTGTAGTTGTGGGTTGAAAATCAAACTTCTACTAGTTGAAAATCAAAGTTCTACGGGTGAAAATTGGACTTTTTCAAAAAAAAAAGGGCCTACAGTAACTACATTTTTTTAAAAGGAACAATAACTACATTTGAAGAGACACTTTGTATTTATAACTTTATAAAAAGTAGTAGCAAAATAAAAAAGAAAATTCCTTACATACCTTATACATACGGAGGGAGTACACTGTAGTCAAATCTAGGTTAATTACCGGATGACAACAAAGTAATACTAATATCCCTAATAAACGATCTCGCCAAGCCGACATCACAGCACACACAAAACTGTTAATTCTTCACACGGAGTACATTCTAATCAAGAAAAGTGTAAGTGATCATCCAGCTGTGGGGCACCTCAAATTGTTAATTAAGGAAAAACTACCGGCAAACACAACCCTCTTCTTTTTTTCCTAAAAGAAGCAGACAAGCATGGTGGAAAGATCCCTGTCAAGCCCCATTTTTCCTACGTGAAGTCCGTCCTTTTCCCCGGGACTACGCTCCAATTTCACAGCATAGTCCACCGCCGGAGGAACGCAACGCATCCGCCGTCGACGACGAGCGCGCGGGGGTGCGGGCGGGGTGGGCCTACCAACCCCCGCCGGATGGGCTCGCCACCGTTGCGGCCCGGGCGAGGAGGTTCAACGCACCTGGATAGGATAGGATAGCCGGGCAGGCCGGCAGCGGCGGGCTGATGCTGATCCATTGGGCACGTGCTGAATCTGAATGGCGGCAACTTCCTTTTGCAGAAAAAGAGGAGATGTACCTACCTTCTTCTTTTTTTTTTTTTTGAAGAAACGAGATGAACCTACCTTGTACTGTCTACTGGCTGTCTGGCGGCCTGTCTGCAATTAAACTAAGTGGACGCATGGGGACGACGACTCGTATGAACGTCCAGGGTTGGATTGCAAATTATGCAGATGCTTTGTGAATTTTTAATATTCCAAGCATATCCTGCGTTGTCGACAGGCAGAGAGGCGCCTGTATCTGAAATGGTCTGTGGATGGAAACAGTTCATCGACAGAGCATCATCGATCCTAATCGCATTGATATCATAACGGAAACCAAAAAAAAAAAACACGGCTTACATCACCCGCATTTAAATTTTAGGCACCTGTCCACCGGGAGAATGGATGGAGCATCGTCACGCTTGGACTGGGTATTCGTAATCCCTTGGCCAGAATTTCAAGAGCTTGTCACGGCTGTGGCATCACCCGTGATCTGAATTTGTCAATGCAGATCAAATTACTTTCTTTTTCTTCCACGGACCCGATGCAGAAACCCCAACGCCCACTGCCCGACCGAATCCTCCTCAAAACTACCGAGAAATTCCCCACACGTGTCGCTCCGTCGCAGAACAACAACAGCAACGGCACGATCCCCACGTGGCGCAGACCGTCGATGGAGACGGCTCCGGCGACAGGAGGCGCCGCAGCCACCTCCAGATGCACACCGTGCAAAAGGAGTCAGAGACATGGGGGGGTTGTCACGGCGACCCCGGCGTCCCATTCGCCGAGATCGGCAGATTATTTTCCGCGCGGAAAATCTCCCGACCCGCCCCGCTAATCTTTTGACCCTGGCTTGCCGTTGGCGCCGTCGCCGGCCAGTCGGCCACCAACGCCGAACAGGGTCAGAGCCTTTTCCACGCGGGGAACCTTCGCGGCAGCCTCGGGCATCCTCATCCCAAGCCCACGAGGCTGGGGCAAGAGGGGAAGGGGGGCGCGAGCTGGGCCGCAGTGCGCAGCCCATATAAACGCGCAACCGCCTTGGTCGCCAAGGAAGCAGCTCACGGGGCAACGAGGATTTATCTACCGGCTGCCAGCCAGCCGCCTTTCGAAACGAGGACGCGGTCTCTCTTCTGGAACCTGGTTCGAGAGCGCGCATCCAGCCAGAGCCAGCCAGCCAGCCGTTTGGGGTTGATTGCTTGGGGTTCGAGGAGGAGGAGGATGGCAATGATGGTGGCGGCGGAGGGGAGCGGGCGCAGGGACGCCGAGGCGGAGCTCAACCTGCCGCCGGGGTTCCGGTTCCACCCCACCGACGAGGAGCTCGTCATGCACTACCTCTGCCGGAGGGTCGCGCGGCAGCAGCTGCCCGTGCCCATCATCGCCGAGGTCGACCTCTACAAGTTCGATCCGTGGGATCTGCCTGGTGCGTGCCGCCCCTCTTCCTCTGCATCTTCCCTTGCTCTGCTTTCCTCTGTTTTTTTTTTCATTCGTTTTATCATGGATGGCTTCAAGGAAAAACTCTTCATCCTCTTAACTGTTTATGGATTCGTTCATTCATCCAAATCTTCCGAGAATCGAACCCAATGAATGGCGTTTCTGACCTCGGTGTGTCTTCTGTTCCTTCAGAGAAGGCGCTGTTCGGCCGCAAAGAGTGGTACTTCTTCACGCCGCGAGACCGCAAGTACCCGAACGGCTCGCGCCCCAACCGCGCCGCCGGGAGGGGGTACTGGAAGGCCACCGGCGCCGACAAGCCGATCACGCCCAAGGGCAGCGGCAGGGCGGCGGGCATCAAGAAGGCGCTCGTCTTCTACTCCGGCAAGGCGCCGAGGGGCGTCAAGACCGACTGGATCATGCACGAGTACCGCCTCGCCGACGCTGACCGCGCCCCGGGCAAGAAGGGGTCACAGAAGGTGCGCGGCCATGGGCCATCCCATTCCTTTACTCCGGTTGCATTCCATGGCGCTGCTCACGCCGCCGCGCATTCCCCGTTGGTACTGAATTGCTGACGTTTTTAGCTTCTTGCGTGCTTGCAGTTGGACGAGTGGGTGCTGTGCCGGCTGTACAACAAGAAGAAGAACTGGGAGAAGGTGAAGGTGGAGGAGCCGGAGGCGGCGCCGCATCACCACCACGCCGACTCCATGTCCGACAGCTTCCAGACGCACGACTCGGACATCGACAACGCCGCCGGCATGCAGAACAGCTTCGGGAGCATGCCGCAGGGGGTGCAGGCCATGAAGAACGGCATCGGCGCCGTGACGGTGAAGGAGGACAACGACTGGTTCACCGGCCTGAATCTGGATGATCTGCAGGCGCCTTACAACATGGTGCAGCTGGTGAATCCTAACCCGGTCCACCAGACGATGAATCTGGCAGCTGGTCAAGGCCATGGCTACTTCCAGTCGATGAGCTCGCCGTCGATGAAGATGTGGCAGACAATCTTGCCACCATTCTGAGAAGGGGAAAGACATGCTCTTGTAAATAAGGGGGGCAATAGGAGTGGCTAGACAGGACTAGAAAACAAGATTTAAAATTTGGAGGGTATGATTCTGCAAAACTGTTGCTGTAGGCCTGTAATGTTTATTCATTTGTTAGATCTATCTATGCATTTGGTAACCTGCAAAAAAACACCTACCGCCCTTTGCACTTCTCGAGAAAACTATGAAGTTACTCGTATTGTCATATGTTCAGTCTGAACTGAAATTTATCTTGGATGATTCTACAGAACATTTGGTCTTTATCTGATCTTCGTACAGCTATTTCAAGTTACTATGAAGTACACGAGTAAGATGAGACAGATGCACCATTCTAGTGTTTACTCTATCCTGAGACCATCCTATAATTTTGCAATGAGGGGACCTTGTTCCTTATCTTTCTAGTAGCTTTTGCATATGAGAGATGAAGGATATTGAACAACCAAATGTATTTCTGAAACCGGGATGGCCCATCCACTGTTCCATTCCTCCAACCAAACACAAATAATACTAGTGTTGTGACACTTGCAGCTAGATTAGACAGATACCATGAAAATGACATTGAACACAAACATGGACATAGGCGATAAGCCTGTTGAGTCGCACACAGGAAGTGATATCGTTTTCATCAAGAAAAATGCGTCATCTACCATTTACATAGTATAGTTTAAAGCAACTTGCATCTGGTTGCAAGATTACGCCAAATTCTGGAGTACATATCAGAAGTGTTCAGGCGTGCGAGAAGATATACACGTTAAAGAGACAGTTGCGATGGGCATTGGTATATCTCTAGGAATATGATAGAAAGGTCTTCAGACCGTACAAGGATAAGCTCTTTGACTTGGACCATGCTATCAGGAGTAGTATGATCTAAGCCGCCAGCTCCTAGGCATTATTTTAAGCCACAAGGTAGCAATCTAAAGGGTATCTGATAGATTAGATGTATTCAGATATCAAATGCTAGATGAGCCCTACCGTCAGAACGCATCCATACATAATCGCCATTGATTAATAGCAGGCTGGCGGCAACCACTCCCAGCTTCAAATCCAATGTGATCTTGTCGTCAGATTCTTCATGCGCACATGCAAAGAAGTAATGCCATCAGAAAGGTTGCAATGACTACAGCAGCTGCAATAGACCCGAGACAAAAGAAAAAAAAAATATATATATATATATAGACACACACACACACACACACACACATATATATAGTGGTGCATAATGTATCATCCAGAAGAACGAGATGACACAAAACTATGTATATGCAACGAGATGGATTTTAACTAAAGCACTTATATGATAAGCCAGTGGGCAGTGGGCTCTATATACTATGAAACTGCTGAAACTAAAACATCACAGTATGGAACATAAGAATAAGTTTTGAGTTTACACTTTCCAGCCATACGGAATGAGAGGAATGAACATGGTGGAAACTTGAAACTGCTTACCATTCAAGCCACAGGTAGGCTTCACAAGCAGTCCAGTAGAACAGCAGCTGGTTAGACACAGGCACACAGATATTAACCCCTTCTGCTTGTAAACAGAGACTCAAGATCAGTTGCCCTGGCAATGTTCTCAGTCAGCCCGTCAGCCCAATTCTGGTGGCAGCTCGGCCCACCCACTGCTGGTCTGCTGTCCTCCATGGAAGCTACCCGCCTAACGGATCTTTAGATGGTATCTGCAGCTTTGCTTGAAGCAACAATGTCAAAAATCTTCAGATCTTATTCACGAAAAAAAAAATCTTCAGATCAGAAAGCTATGTCAATCTGCTCTTTGCCTTTTCCATCTCATTTCCACTGATTTCATTTTCAAAATCACCTATTCACCTGCAATGCCCCTTCGATGTTAATGGAAGCATTCAGGTGGGCATGTGGCTCAGGAGAAGTTTTGTACACATATAATTGAGCATCTGGTCAGTACAGGATAAAAACATGATGCATAGAAATGCAAGTCTCATGCATCCACAAGAACATGGTTTTCCATTGTAATTCCAGTTTTTAACTTATCATTCAAGTGACAAATAACAAAGAAAAACATACAACAGTCCTAGTTTTCCATGCAGCCAAGTGTCTCCTCAAACTTATAGCAGTTCTTCAGGAATAACAATAGTTACCCTCCTATCCTGTTTCATTTCTTTTTATGGATCGCCTTTCAGAGCTAAGCTTAACCTTGTCACTTTCTGGGAAGTCTGAGAGACACCGAACCACCCTTAGAGCGAACCAATGCTGATGCCTTGGCAAGCTCTCTGCCTGCAAGCCAAGCCTGTATCATTTCTTCAGTCTTCTGCTCTGGTGCAAAACCCTTAGCTTTCATCTCTTCGTAATACTTTGCCGCCTCTTCTAGTCTTCCATTTAGGAATAATCCATGTATCAACACAATGTAGGCACTCCGATCAGGGCTCAGCCCATTTGCAGGCATTGCACTCCATAGCTTCTCCACACTCTCATGCTGCCTCCATCGGCAGAATTTCCTGATCAACATAATGTAAGTGTCCATCTCTGGCTCACAGCGTAACTCTTTCATCTTATCTAATAGATCAAACACCTCAATGGGGTCCCTGGCCACATTAAGCAACGCATGAAAGGTCCTCACTGAAGGAGACAACCCCCTTCGTAACATAGCATCAAACAATTCCATTGCCTCCTGAACCCGACGAGCCTTGCAAAGAGGCCCAATAAGAGAGTTAAAAGTGGCTGTGTCCGGGGCAACCTTCTTCTCCTCCATGGTCCGGACAAGCATCTTTGCCTCGTCCACACAACGTCCCTTTGCTAGCGCAAACACAACTGCATTGTATACTTTCCGATCTGGTGCGATGCCAGCCTCCTTCATACGGTTAAAGAGCTTCATAACAGAATCCAAACTCCCAGTCTTTGAGAAGCATGAGATCATGCTCCCATACGACACAACATCTCTGTCAATGCCCAAATTCTGCATGGCGCTCCAAAACCTCTTTGCCTCCCGAACACTGCAAACAATGTTGCACCAACCATTGAGCACAATGTTGAAGCTCCTGGTCTCGAAGGGGAACTCCTTCTGGCTGGACATGAGCAGGTGCTCCGCATCCTGCATGTTCTTGTACCGGCAAAGCGCACTCAGGAGGCCATGGAATTCGGCGACGCCAGGATGGAATCCAAAGCTCGGCAGCGCGCGGAACGAGGCGACGGCGCCGGCAACGTCATGCGCGGCGCAGTGGCGCCTGATGAGGAGGAGCACCGCGGCCGGGGAGACCGTCGACGCGCGGCGCATTTCGTCGAGCAGGGCGCGCGCGTCGTCGAAGCGGCGGTGCTTGGCGAGGATGGCGAGCATGGAGTGGGACGCGCGCCGCCCCGGCGCGTACCCGGGCTGCGCCGCTGCCCACCGGAACGTGGCGTGCGCGGCGGCGCAGCTGTTGCGGAGGCGCGCCAGCGCGGCCACCACGAGCGGCTCGGACGCCTCGGCGCCGCACCGGTCGAGGGCCCGCGCGGCGTCCGCCGCATTGGAGGCCTTGGCCTCGGCTGCCACGACGACGGCGTCCACCCCTCGGGCGACGTCGGGTGGGAGCTGCTGCTGGTGGTGGTCCGGGAAGGAGAAGGGGTCATCCTCGCCGCCGCTACCGCCGTCTGCGACGAGGTCTCCGGAAGAACTGGCAAGGCGCGAGGCACCGATGAGGACAGGGCTTAACGGCTTGGGCAATCCGGTGGAGGCGGCGGAGAGTGGGAACGCTCTCGCGAGGACCCTGCGCAACATCGAGGAGGAGCCAGCCGCCGCCCGCCGGTTAATGAGTTGCGCCGTGTCAGGCTACTGCTATGGCAATTGTTATGAAGGAGAACGTCCCTTGTTGGAGAAGCCCCAAACTAACTTCCGCTAGGGCTCGGGAAGAAGCCTAGAGGACTGCTGCCTCCATGACATGGTTCTCTCCGTCCCACCTCTTGGGGCAACGATGGCCAACGTTCCGTCCCGGCGCCACCCTCACCTGCACAGACTAATCGCCCTCCTCTTCAGGCACCAAGACGAGAGGCGCCAGCTCTTCCAAGTCCACGCCCAGCTCGTTGCCCACCAGGTGTTCGACCAAAGTCCCGCACCGTGGCGCCCCCTCCTCAAGGCCTACTCCCACGGCCCTTTTCCCCAGGAGGCCCTGCACCTCTTCAGGCACGCCCGTATACACCTGGCTGACGACACATTTGCCTATGCATTCGCGCTCAAGGCTTGCGCAGGTGTAGGGTGGCCACGAGCCGGCGCCCAGCTCCACGGGCTTGTGATCAGGAAGGGGTTTGAGTTCCATGTCTATGTGCATACTTCCCTTGTCAATGCATATGTTGCATGTGGGGGTTTGGTGGAAGCGCGGAGGGCGTTCAATGAAATGCCCACAAAGAATGCAGTCACTTGGAACGTGATGATCACTGGATTTGCTGGGTGGGGTGAGGTTGAGTATGCAAGGACTCTGTTTGAGCATATGCCCTGCAGGAATGTTGTCTCGTGGACTGGACTGATTGATGGATATACACGTGCTCGTCTTTATGTGGAGGCTGTTGCTCTCTTCTGCCACATGATGGCAGCAGGCATTAGCCCGAGTGAGATAACTGTTTTAGCAGTTATTCCTGCAATATCTAATCTTGGAGGGATCCTTATGGGTGAGATGCTGCATTGCTATTGTGAGAAGAAGGGTCTCGTGTCAGATGTCCGGATTGGGAATTCACTCATAGACCTGTATGCTAAGATTGGCTCTGTGCAAAACTCATTAAAGGTGTTCAATGAAATGCTGGATAGAAGAAACTTGGTGTCATGGACATCGGTAATTTCATGTTTTGCAATGCATGGGCTGTCAATTGAGGCAGTTGAGCTGTTTGCAGAGATGAGAAGAGCAGGGATTAGACCCAACAGAGTCACTTTCTTGAGTGTCATCAATGCTTGCAGCCATGGGGGGTTGGTGGAGCAAGGATTAGCATTTTTCAAAAGCATGGTTTATGAGTACAATATAAATCCAGAGGTCAAGCATTTTGGGTGCATGATAGACATGCTAGGTAGGGCTGGACGGTTGAGTGAGACTGAGCAAATAATAGAGGGGTTGCCTGTGGAGGTTAATGTAGTGGTGTGGAGGACACTGTTGGGTTGTTGCAGTAAGTATGGAGAAGTTGAGATGGGGCAGAGGGCGGTAAAGAAGATACTGAGCTTAGAAAGAGAATCCGGTGGTGATTTTGCGGTGTTGTCTAATATGCTTAATGAGATTGGTTGGTTTAGTGATGCTGAACAAGCACGAAAGCTAGTTGATGAGAGGAAAGCTGTTAAGGTTCCCGGGCTTGCTTTGGTTGGTGAAATTAGGTAAATCTTGGAAAGGAGCTCTCTCAAATTTTGTTGCAGCTTTACCACTTTAACTGTCTCCCTGTAGTATGCCAACTTTCATTAGATCTACTGACCTAATGTGGGTTATTGCACTCTGTTAGCGTTTTTATCTTCCACGCAAAGACACATTTTTTTCTTGGCTGCTAAATTTATTGTTACAAATTATATGACCACAATCCCACATTTGACCTCAGTCCTCTCCTTGTGCCTTTCTCACCTTCTTTTCTTTTTTGTGTCCTGATACAAAGCCTTAAAGGCATGCTGTATTTGTATTTGTTCACTAGTCTGATTCCTTGCAGGACACAGGTGAACTGAATGACATGTCCAGTACTCCAGTTCTTTCTCCTCTTTAACTGGCTCGTATTGAAATGATAGAAACAGTAAAGAAGCTTCATCATCATCTCATTGTTTCTGGCCTGCACAGCTGTCAATATGCAATGTTCAAGGTTATCACCAAAAGATGCCATCGTTTTCTACAAGAAAGCTCAGGAAGAAGGTATGAAGCCAGACAGCCGGAATTTCCTTTCGTATTGAAGGCTTGTGCAAAAACTTGTGCTCACAAGTCACAAGGAAGGCAAACGGCACAACCATGTTCTAAAACTTGGATATCTTCTGGGCATTTTTGTTTCCAATTTGCTGATTCATGTATATGTTGTTTGCAGTGATATGGTTTGTGTAAGATCGTCTTTGATGAGATGCTAGTTAAGGATGTCGTGTCCTGGAATATCTTGATCAGTGGATACAGCAAGCACAATAGACTAAAAGAGGTTCTGGAATATCCAAGTTAATGCAGGATGAAGAAGTGCAAGCTGATAAGGTTTCAATGGTCAAGGTGATTTCAGCTTGCACTCTTCTAGGAGACTGGAGCGGTGGATTGCATGGTTAGGTACATAGAGCGTTATTTTATTGAGGTGGGTGTGTACTTGGGAAACACTTTGATCGATTACTATGGTAAAAGTGGGCAGGTGCAATCAGCTGAGAAGGTGTTCTTTCACATGAAGGATAAGAACACCATGATACTAAAAGCAATGATCACCACATATGCAAAAGGTGGGAATTTGGTCTCAGCGAAGAAAATATTCGTTGAAAATATATAATCAAATTCCTGACAGAGATTTGATGTCATGGAGTTCTATGATATGCGCATACTAGCAGCCTCTCAGGCTAGTCACTTCTCTGATGCTTTGGATCTCTTCAGGCAGATGCAGAGAGCGAAGATGAAACCAGATGCTGTTGTGATTGCCAATGTACTCTCCGCTTGCACACGCTTGGGTGCACTTGTTCTGGGTGAGTGGATTCATGACTATGTGAGGAGAAACAATATCAAAGCTGACATCATTATGCAGAACTCTCTGATTGATGTATAACGTGCAGGAGGCATTACAAGTATTCGGAGAAAATAAAGAAAAGGACATCCTGTCGTGGAACTCAATCATACTAGGCCTAGCAAACAATGGGTTTGAAGATGATGCACTGAACATTTTTCACGGTATGCTTGCTCAAGGTCTCACACCAAATGAGGTTACATTCCTTGGTGTGCTGATCACCTATGCTAACAGGCAACTAGTTCGGGATGGTCTTAACCACTTTGAAAGCACGAAATCGGTTCACAATTTGGAACCACAGGTGAAGCATTGCAGGTGCATCATCAATCTCCTCGGCCATGCTGGTCAGCTGGAGGAAGCACTGAGAGTCATCATTAAGAGACCCATTGCCCTTGGCTCTGTGGTTTCGAAAATACTGCTGGGAGCGTGCAAGACACATGGTGTCATGGTGATGTAGCTATTGGTGAGGTGGTCACCAAGAAGCTCAGATGGATGGAGGGAAGCCATTAACGCCAAGAGATGGGTGGCTGATACTGCTGTGACGAAATCACCGGCTTACAGTGTTATTGACCCAGCTAGCTCGAGGAATAGCTAGGTTGCATATTATTGTCGTGTCTGTAAATTTATGAGGGCAGTATTGCCCGTGTTGCAGCGCTGTTTAACTCAGTAGTCAGTTCATGTTACATGATCAGTTCATTACATTTGAATACATAGCATGTCCCCCAAGTCATCAAATTCGTCGACTAAGTTAATAACCTAGTTTTCTTTCCCCAAAATCGTTTGCTGCATACCATCAGGCAGTGCTTACATCTGTTTCAACAAAAACGTAGGCCAATTCGTGTGTAATGTTCCGGTTAACGAGCAAACTAGAATAATAGTGAAATGACTGCCTTCAGCACGAAAACAATCCGATCGGTTGGAAGCTGGAACACATAGATCATGCAAAATCATTCGCTTATCACATGTTGGCAATCGATGACAAAACTTGCTGAACAATAATTAACAAAGATAAGTGCTAATGTAAATCAACTCCCGAAACAATCCAAAACATTCAGGACACGCCAATCTCATTGGAAAGGTGACAACAACTGAAACGAGACTAACTTGACCAAGGTCTAAAGATAGTATCGGAGGGTAGGCTAGTTGACAGTACTAGTATGTCTATGATATTCAGCGCTTCCCACCGCCACCGCCGATCTTCGGGCCTTTAGGACCCTTCTGTGCAGCACCACCCTTGGATTGTGTCTTCTGAGATTTCGCCACCTCAGCCTTCTTGGCCTTCTTCTCATCCTTGGTCTTCTTAATGCGCTCCTTGATCTCACTGTAAATTTACGCATCAAATAAATACTGAGCAGGACCATGGAAAAATACAAGTTACAGTAAGCAAAATAGTTTTCGTGCACAAGGACTAAAACAATGTGGCAGAAGGAGGATAAATAACAGCAGTATCAGCTTTACTAGTTCAAAATTCATATACCAGAATATAATAAATTTAAGGAATAGCTCTGCGGAAAGATGGAAAACATACCGCAGAGCAGCCTCTCTAGCAGCATCACGAACTTCAGGCTTCTCACTTCTCTTCTTTTGGATAACTTCCAAAGTGGCACCAACAATTGAGCGTGAGTATGGCTTCTTGGTGGTGCGGCGCCTCTTCTTGACAGCTTCAGCGTGAATGTCCTGTAGTTACACATTTAATAACAGCATCATAAGGAATAAAACAACATGGCAGAAACCAATAGCATTTGTAGTCACCAATTGCTGCTAACTCAGCATTGTCGCACAGCCATCAAATAAAATTGACAACACCTCATTTTGGCAATCAAATGCATGTGGTGATCAACTGAAAACTCCAACAAGGGAAAATGCCAAATGACAAATGCCAGAGGTATTTCAAAATGCTGATTGCATTGCTTATGAAGCTTGTTACTGCTTCACACATCGAAGAACAAAAATCACCACAAAACCATAATCTTAATGATATTTTAGCAGTATAAAACTAGTTGGATCCATTGAATGCATATTACACGAATGGATCACAGCATGTACATAGGAGTATACAACTAAAATAAAATACCTTCTTGTGCTGCTTCCTGTACATAGCTGTCCAGGTAAGCTTTGCAGGCTTCAGACGGTTGTGGAAGTAGCGCTTGCATTTTGAGTTAGCGAAAAGGAAAACCTGCCAAAGGAAAAATAAAATAAATCTGTTAGATACACTTCCAACTGTTGGTAGTAAAGATCCCCCATTATCAGAAATAGCATACCTGGGAATCAGCACGAATGAACCTAATACCCTTCCCTGGATATATCTTCTGGCCACTAAAACGGCAAAGTTCAGTCCTGCAAACAAAGAAAAGGATTCTTGAGATCACTGTGGTCAAAATATAATAATGCTAAATTTGTTCCTAGTAATTAACAAAAACATAGGCTACTGTGCAATTTGTGTCGTCCAGAGATCATATAGTATTTAATTAGCAACAACGATGAAAAATACATTGCAACAATTTAATAAAAAGAATTAACTTACTTAAGAACCATCTTGTCGGTCTTAGGGAACTTTCACAAGCTCCTGCCTGGATGTCATAAGCAACAAACATGAGAATCACGACCTATGTTTAAAGAACAGAGCCAAAAAAAAAAGCAACTAAGACAGTACAGCAACTCTCCATGAACTGAAACAGTGAAAAGTTGCAAAATTCAGGATATCGACAGGTAATTATTGGGCGACTACTGGCAGTAAAAATACGAGTTAAAATATTTACTGCAAAGCGGGTTCCCTTGTCATTCTAGCACACAAAAAAAAGGCTATTATGCCATCCAAATAGATATAGCGCCTCAGTACATGTGCTCTGATTCAAATGAAACTAGTAAAATCAACAAGTTGTGACGACTATCTACACAAGAACACTAACCACCACAAGCCCATACACTAGGTGATTGTTGGTTAACTACTGACAGCAGAAACACAAAGCAGCAACTGTTGCAAACTGCGCATACATGCCTCTCTTGCATGATGATCATTAGGCCAGGAGCGAACCCAGCATAGGGCATGTACACCCGATAACTTTTGCAAACAAAACCGAAGCTATTAGGTAATAAATTGTAACTGGGCGGGATTCGGATGCAAATAGCTTATATTTGGGTTTGAGGTGCTCCGTTTCGCACAGCAGGAAGGGAAGAGAAGGGGAGGGCATACCTGGTGGGTGCTCGTCGCCGGCAAAGGGCCCTGTGGCAAATGGAGCAGCGCGCGGCGGCTGCTGGGGAACCGGGAGGGGAAAATAGAAGGGGTGCTAGGGTTGGGGCAACCCTTTATATGGCGGAGGCGTGGGATGGTGAGGGGGTGCGGGGCCTTAACGGGCTGTACACGCCGGGCAACCACAACTTCGCGGGGCATGCCCCTCTCGCCGGCCCGTTAGGCCCGACCTGTTCGGCCATGGACTTGGACCGTTTTGATGGACGATGGCAGCGAGTTGTTGACTCTCTCTCTTTTGTCGTTTTTTTTTCTTTCCTTTACACACTGCTACCTTTTTAATAATTATAGCTAGATAAAAAAAAGTTCATATCTGAAATTTAAACAAATGAATATATTCTGAATTTTTTTTTGATATTTTAATGAGATTTTTTACTTCAATATCCTTTACTTTTTTTTAATTGTGTTTCCTAATTTCCTCAAAAGGAATTTAAAAAATAGAAACAAATTATTTTTCCCCTTTCAATGGAAACATTAAGCACAAGTATATGTTCAGATTCAGAAGGCCATACATATCCTATACATATACGGTTTTATAAACGTACCTACATGGCTACATAAAAGATAAAACACACCATATCAATTATTGTGCTCTCCTCCAACAATTATCGTATTAGGTTGACCTTTTCGAGTTAGCAATTGACCCAAATGTTACGCACATAGCCATGGCATGACACTTTAGCGAATTATAAGCCAAGCGAACAATATTTTCAAAATATTCTCATCCCATTTCCATATTCGATATACATATTTGCATCGGAAGCTAACTAAACAGTGGAATCTAACATGATAATCAGACCAAAAAAATTGTAATTGAGCTAAAATTATAGAATTCCGTTAACAATGTACATAAACCAAATCGTCGTCCACTTTATTTCCCACGTCTTGAAGGTGAAGCCAAATACTATAACTAAGACTCATACCCAAATAAGCCACGAGCCATTTTCAGAAAGGGTAGGCATACTCTGCTTCATCCAAACCAGGAGGTAGAACACACTATAGTATCCGAATTTAACAAACAAATTCAATGAAAGAATACAAGAATATAACATGTGTACCTCAAACAAGCCAAAACTTCGATAAGTGTCATCCACGGGTTCAGTGTTGAAGGTATTAGTACAACACACATTCGTATAGGGTACACGTAACAAGCAAAATCCAGCAAACCCCTTGCCATTGCGGACAAAATTTTTACCTTACAGAAAACTTTCCTGAGCTTTTTTCATGGTTTCTATTTCTGATCACTGGTTTATTGTCACAATTTGGTGTCAAAGAATACACTGGTGTTATGCACCCAGTCATGATGCTTGAGTTTTCAGCTGGCATCTTTCTCCGGTTCAGAACTGACAATTGGCAGGTTCCTTCTGTATTGCGGAGATGTTAACCTCCTCTCCAATGGAGTCTTCCTCTTGCTCACCACGAATCTGTTCACCCCCTTCCTCATCGGCATTATCTCAGGGAAGTCCTCGTCTGGAATGTTGGCAAGCTCGGAGATGTCCTTTATCTGGGCTGCTCTCCTGAACCATCTCTCTGCCTTGGCTTCCTCAGACATGTCCAGAGGATCAGGATCCTTCACAGCAGATCCTTCTAAGCTTTTTCCAGTGTAATCTCTATTTGAGCTTCCTCCATAACCTGAGTTGTGAATTGTCTGATTAGGGTTCATGGAATCGCTGATGCTGGCAGCATTGCTATTGTCAGCAAATGAGTCACGCTGGTTATTGCTGTTACTACTGCTCCACGCACTGTGGCTGCTGTTGCTCCATGTTGCATTGTTGTTATAACTGTGACTGCTTCTCCAAGTATTGTTGTTATAGCTGCCATTGCCGTTCCAAGTACTGCTGCTGTTGCTATACGAAGTATTACCACTCCAAGCATTATTGTTGTTATAATGGTTGTTGCCGCTCCAAGCACTATCGTTGTTATAATTGCTGTTGCCAGTCCAAGCAGTGTTGCTGTTATTGTTCTCACTGCTCCAAGAATTGCTGTTGCTGTTATAACCTGAATTATAAGGTTGTTGTGCAGAGCTAGCTCCATTGTAAGTAGAGTCACCTCTGCTCTCCTTAAAGTTCCCATGGGAGTAGCCTGTGTTCCAAGTACCAGTATTTGCAGTATCACTAGGCCAAGATTGTGCCCCATGAGATTGTGAGTGATGCTGATAGTTGTTGCTTTGACCATAACCACCAGAACTTGAGTTTTGCTGAGAGTTATTTCTGTTCCAGTTCTCATTATCCACGTTGCCTTTGGGCTGACTACCCACCACTTGTGAAGTATTCGAGCTGTTTCCGTACTTTCCTGATGAAGCATTTGTTTCCAAGCGCTTTTCAGATGTTGGAGAACCTTCTGACACTATTCCTGTCGCTGCAGTATTCTCCACCGGCTTATCTTTCTTGGCAAAGTAATCAGGAGGAAATGGGACAAATGGGACAAAATCAGAATTGTCAGCATGCTCAAGTAAACTGCGCCTTTTGAACTGTGGTGATGTCAGCGAGCGGTCTTTCTTCTTACTAACTACAAACCGGTTTTCACCTTTCCTCATTGGCATAATCTCGGGTAAGTATTCATCAGAAGTCACACTTGGGACGTCATTTACGTCAAGTTCTCCAACTTTCTTGGACCATTTCTCAGCAGTATCTGATGATTCCATGCCATCTTGCCTCTCAGCTAAGGGCACTGTGCTATTTTCCATGGAACTGTCAACTTCTGCATTTATTTGGCCATCCAGATTTCCCTGTCCATTATTACTCTGTGGTTGAGCAAACATATCTGCAGGTAGGGGCACAAATGGAACAGGATCAATACTGCTAAGGTGGTCTGTTGATTTTTTCAGAGCATCTCCAGTTCCAGGTTGATTGTTTGAGGCTGCAGTAGGTTTTGAACGCCCAAGTATCCTGTCCAAAGTTTGACTGATCTTTGAGTCATCAGATGATGCAGCTTGAGGGCTATTGTTGCTGTACTGTGCATTTGCTAGCCTTCTTTCAAGTGGTGTTTTACGGGTGCTAACCACAAATTTATTCACCCCCTTGCGCATAGGCATAATCTCAGGAAAGTCCTCATCTTCTGCTAGACTACTTAGATCAGCAGAATCGTCGAGTTGAGAAACTTTGCTCAACCATCTTTCTGCCTTTTCATCATTTTCGGCAAGTTTTCTATCAATTTCAGATTTACCACCATTCGTTGCATTAAGAAGCTGTGCCACACCACCTAAACCAGAACCAGCAAATGAAGGGGTTGGTGGGATTGTTGCTGGTCTTTTGCACTCACATTTTAAGCACGACATATTCCTTCCATAATTGTAGAAATCACACCTTAGCAAAAGAACAAAATAAAGTCAGCTGTGTCAAAAGTTATATAAACTCCGAAAACTTAGCAATTAGCAAGTCAGATCTTACTGCGGGCATTCCCACTCTCCACCAGTCAGCAACTTCTTTGGCCGTTGCTCATTGCACTCAAGGCACCTAACATTTCTTGCAAAGTTCATGAAGCTACATCTGAAAGTTGCAAAGCATATTCACTTAAAGTTGAGTAGAAGGAAAAAAACATATTAGAGAAAAACAGGTTGAATGTTACAAGCTAGTGCAAGAGTAGTGACAGGTTGTACAAAAAGAAAGTGATCGTATAGGTGCAGAGTTGTGCAGCCTACTTTGCAACAATAGAACGAAACATCTAAGTACGCACTTATATACACCATATCTAGTAATAACAAATGATTAATGCGAAGGTTCACACAATGCAAGGCACAGAGCGAAGCACAACTGGAAAATATAAAGAAATAGAATGATAGAATTGGCACACCTTGTACAGATCCAGTCGCCTCGCTTCATTTCGATATTTTGCCCTGGAGGTCTGGAAAATCGTTCAGGTTGACTCAAGGAACTTGGTTTGGGAGTTGATTCCACAGTAAAACTTACTAACTCTGCCATGATATTTCTCACAGCTGAATCAATAAGTTCCTTGGCTTCTGAGAAGCTGTCGGAAGAACTGTATGTGTAACTTAACAGATATCGAATAATATCAACAGTTTCAGCTCTCTCTGAAACAATGACCTGGCAAAAATTTCACATGTTTAGTGTGTTGACCAGTAAGTACTTTCCATTCTCTCTGAACAAATTAAATTGTACGTCATAGTATGAAAATTCAACTTTATTAAAGTTGGATTTGAGGTAAATATAGCATTTCAATTGCAGACAACTGTCATACGAACTAGAAGGTGCAAGAAAAATTGTGGCAAAAATACGGAACTTTCTATTTGGATTTTTTTTTCACGGACTGGCCATGAATCGGTTATGCATCTCAGTGTCTCAATGAAAACATAGTGGTAGCACAGAAACCATACATCTACTCAGACAGTAACTAGAGCTCAGTAAGATCTTATTCCAGCAGACTGATGAACAATAGATGATTGAACTAAGATTTACTGCACCCAACCAATAATGAAGCAATGAGACCAACCAAGGAAATGGCAATTACTCACATCGGTTTCTTCCCCCGCGAGGTACCGCCGCAGCCGCTGTGCTGAAGACTCCCCATCCTTGAACAGAACAGGCGCGGCGTTGGCCACCAGGACCTCCACATCCTTCCTTGGAAGCGACCTGGACACACACCGGAATCAGTCAGCAACTATAAGACCCTCAGCCCCGCCAAAGCCCAATCAGCTAGCCGGCCAAGCCAATCGCTTCACCTGAGGAGGTCAGGCCGGTCACGCGCGAAGGCGAGGCAGGTGGAGACAGCGGCTTCTGCACTGTCCGACAGGTCGCATCCGGAAGCGAGGGCGAGCTCGTCGCCGAGGCTGGGGACGCGGGAGGCGTACCCGGCGGCGGCGAGGCGGTCGACGAGGCGGGACCACTCGGGGAAAGGAGCTCGGGGCGGGGGCGGAAAGGAGGACGAAGCGGCGGCCGCGGACGAGGTACAGAGGGTGCGTAGCGGGGAGCGTGAGGAGAGCAGGAGCAGGCGGCGTGAGGCCACGCACGGCGGGGTGAGGAAGAGCGCGGCGGCGGCGGTCGCGGGCCGCAGGCGGAGCGGGGAGGAGGTGAGGAGGAGGGACGAGAGGAGCTTGGAGGCGCCGCCCATGGCGCCGGAGCGGGAGAGGGAGAGGGAGGGTTTTGCACCTCCGCTCCCGGCTTCGGTATGGGGCGCAGCGGGCGGCCGGGTTTAGCCGGACGGCGATGGCGCGGCGGACGGAGGTTGGAGAGATTTTTTTTTTTTTTTGAGGAGCGGTTGGAGAGATAATATCTGGCTGTGATCGGACGGCTAGTATTCTGTGCCGGTAACGGGATGGCCGAGCTGGGCCTTTCGGCCTGTTGGCTGCGGCCCATGCTAGGCCCCCAGTTGTATTGTTCTTTTACAGGCTTACAGCCCATCTAGTTGTACATTGTGTGTGAACCAGGCCGGTCCTCCTTTTGTTGGAAATGGAATAATGCTTAATGGGCCAAGGTACAAACGCTCAAAAAGGGTGCCTATCGAAACACACTGACCCCCAGAATTCCCATCAAACTCATCTAAAAAGACCCTATAAAAAGGCGCCTATGGGTGCTACAACGATTAGCACATGGGTGCGGTACCGTAGGTTAACAGGATCTTTCAGCGGCGCAAGGGGCGGCCATGGCGCCATGCCCCTTGTGGAAATGAAACGAGGTCAGCGATATCGTGTGCCAAAAGGCCAAAAGGGTCGCGCCCCCGTGCCATTTTCAGACGATCCTTTTCCCCCCCGGAGGCCAATCGGCAACTGCCCGCCAGGATCCGGGATGACCGAGCGTCCACCACACCACCACGACCAAAGAGGCAGAGAGAACGTGCGGTCCGCGGTGTCGGCCGGCCGGCGGGCTCGTCGGCCACCGCGAGCCGTGCTGCCCGTACGCACGTCAGCCTGGATCTCACGGATTTCGGCGGATGTCAGGTCGCCGAGTTCGGGATCGTGTTCGTACGCAATCGTTTTGACGGAGATCTCCTCGTCGAGCGGCACAAAATTAAAGGCTGTCACCGTTAAACGTGTTAGCTTCGGCTGATGGTCACACACGCACACACTAGCTCAATGTGCGAGGAAAAGCATATTCCATCCCGACGGCGATGCTGGAGAGCTAGCTAGGTTAGGTACGTGCACTGCAGTGTGAAAAAGGAGGGCGCGGAACGTGGGATTCCTGAGTGGACTACACGATCTTTCCGTACGTACGTGTTCTCACTCTCATTTCTTCCATGCACGATCGGCCCCCCCTTTTTGCCGTGATCCAGCGGGGAACGTAACGTAACCCTCCCGCGTTGCAATCCGAATCGGAGCAACATCGTCATCCGGTGCGAGCGAGTGGGCATGCGCCTAGATAGAATACCTAACCGAGCCAACTGCTGCGTCACAGTTGGTTCGCAATGCACGAGCACGACGACGCCATCCTATTCCTATCGTATCCAATTGTTCACTTGCAAAAAGACAGCGCATTCTTCTTCTTCTTTTCTGCGAGTGCATGCAAGAGACAACGCATTCGACAGTCGACACAGACACACAGACCCAGGCCAGCAGAGTACCTCTCGGAGCACCGGATATACAGGAGCACAGATCCACATCCACCATCGCCGAGCACTACTGCATGTGAGCCTGAAGCTCGTGGACGCCCCTCATTGCGGCGTTGACCGGCGGCGAAAGATCCGGCGGGGGTGCGGGTGGTAGGTGCGCGCGCACGAACAGGGCCAAGTGCTCCAACGGTTGAGTGGAGTAGTGGACACATGGTAAGTGGACACATGGTAAGGGGTGTTTTGCTAAAATTTAGCACCTGTCATATCGTATGTTTGATAGTAATTAGGTATTAAATATAGTCTAATTATAAAATTAACTGCACAAATGGAGTCTAATTCGCGAAATGAATCTATTAAGCCTAATTAGTTCATGATTTGACAATGTGGTGCTGCGTAACCATTTGCTAATGATGGATTAATTAGCCTTAATAGATTCATCTCGCGAATTAGACTCCATCTGTGTAATTAGTTTTGTAATTAGCTTATATTTAGGCCCTATTTGGCATGGCTCCAACTCCGGGTGGAGCTGCTCCACTCCAGAACTCCACATGGAGCCAGCTCCGCTCCAAAACTCCAGAACTAAGGTGTTTGGCTAGATAGGTGCTCTCAGCTCCAAAAAAGATCGATTTCAGTGTGGATTGCCATTGTTGCCCCCCAATTAAGGCCCCACTTGTCATCCTCTCTATCCTATCTTCTTCTTCCCCTGGATAGTTTTTGCAGTCGGGGCAAGACAGGCGGCGGGGCTGGGCGGCGACGGGCGACGGGGTGGGCGGCGACGGGGGTGGCGCTGGGCCGCGACGGGGATGGGGCTTGGGTAGCGGGCGGCGACGGGCAGCGGGGTCGGGTGGCGACGGGGGCGACCGCCGGCGGGGCTTGGGCGGCCGGCAGGGCTCGGCGATGACGGGCCGCAGGGCTGGGACGGCGACGGGCGGAGCTCGGCGAGTGGGACGGGGCGGCGACGGGCGGGGTTGGTGTCGGTAGCGGGGGGATCTGCGGTCGGCGGTGTGGGGTGCGGCCGGCGGCGGGGCTACGGTGGCCGGCGGTGGCCAAGACCCGAACGGCACCCTGCTGTCGTGAGAGAACGGAGGGAGGCGCGGGACGGGGAACAGGTAGAATAGAACGAAACGTTTTTTTCCATAACCAGTGGTATTGGTGGGTAATTATCCACCAACTCCACGAGGAGGTTCAAAAGAGAGGTTTCTGGAGCAGCAGAAAAGGTGCTCCAAAACTCCACCTCCATTTGCACTACAGCTCCATGGAGTTGGCAACTCCATGGAGTTTTGGAGTTGGGGTATTTGACTGAATTTTTTGATGGAGTTGTTGGAGTTTAGGTGTGGAGCCGTGCCAAATACGACCTTAGTCCTACTAATTAGCATCGGAGCATCGAATAAAACCATGCTCAAGTTTAGCTTCTCATATCCAACACCTTCTGCGCCCATGTCCACACACCTTGCCTGCGCGTGCGACACCTCGCACCTCACGGCACGGGTCAGTGTCAGAGCTGCAAGAAGAGGTAGAGGACCAAGGTGGATGTCAGAGAAAAATCAATAGAGCAAAAAGTTGATGCCCCGGATAAAAAAACACCCATCATCGGTCTCTGTCCTGACTCCTCGTCACTCTGAATAAAGCAAAACGAGGTGTGGCAAGTTGACTTCCAGGGACGCACGAATGAACGACAGCGCGAGCGAGCGAGCTGTGTCCAGTGTCCGGTCTCCTGTGTATAAAATCCCCCACCACCTCTGGCCATTGGCCATCCATCCGACCATCCCCCAGGCCTCCACTGCACGCCTATCAGATTGGCGCGAGACCACCACTGCCAAAGAGTGGGAGAGTCACTCAACTCAACAGAGCACCGAGCCGCAGCCTCTTCTCTTTGCTCTGTACTGTGGTTTTGTGGTGGTGGTGGTGGTGGTGAACTGGTGATGGCGATGGAGTACACCTCTAAGAAGAAGGCTTTGCTCGTCCTCTTCATGTTCTCTTGCCTTCTTGTTCCCATGGCTTCCTCCGCGGCGCCTCTGTCCAGTAAGCAGCTACATACCAATCCTTGCTACTTCAGCCCTTGCTCCTCGTCTTCTTCATTGGCTCTCTGTTGCATGCTTCCTTCCTTATCGACGGCTCTTCTTGTTCTGCTTTTGCAGGAAGCCTGTCCCTGACGAACAACCGGGTCCCGGAGCCTGCCGTTGTGGAGGTCCCTCTTCAGGTCTGTCTCGCTCTCCACCGTTCGACATCTGCTGCCTGATAGTTCTCGTTCGTCGCATGCATATCCGACATAGCACTGCACAGTTCATGCATGCTCTTCATAGTTCATGCTTGTCTCTCCCTGCTCTGAAGCAACAAGAAATGCTTGCTTGTTCGTGGTGACCTCTCGAGATCAAATCTGCCGCATCCAATGTGCCATGGCACGTGCGCACCCGTGCCGGCACTCACACGAAACTGACCCTTTAGCTATGCGCGCTAACACTCTTAACAGGCTCAGTGCTCTCCTGTACCGGAGTCGGCCAACGGCACAAACTACCCACAGATTCACAAGCTTCTAGCGCCTAGGCAGCTTTACCTTTTTGCAACACACGTGAGCCGTTGCTCCGGCCGGCCTTTGGATGCTCGGTGGAGCAGATATAGCAGATGATGAGCAGAAGCGTTGGTTGCTGGGGCACTCCACTCACATCAGTACATCACATGCGCGCTAATAGCTAGGCCGGCCGGCCGGCCATAGTGCAGTTCACATGCATGGCCACTCGCACACAGTTGCATCTGCGTGGCCCACTCACGACGCCTTTCCCCGAAAAGATAAAAGTTCAGTCGATTCAAATCGTTTGTGCAATCGTGCAACGAGCACAATGATCTGCAAGCTGCCAGATGCTCGATTCCATACGCGTAAACTTCTGTTAGTATAATTTCTGGCGCACTAGCAAGCAACTTCCTAAGCATTGTAAATGGGTCCGTGTGTACAGCAGGGTGAAGAGCGAAACCTCGGCGAGGTGGCGGCGAGGATGGACATCGAAGTCAACGACTACCCTGGGTCCGGCGCCAACAACCGCCACGAACCCAGGAGCCCCGGGAGAGCTTGAAGCCTCTGCGCACGTCTCGGGGAAGAAGAAGGAGAAGAAGGAGAAGGAGGAGGAGGAGGAGGAGAAGAAGAGCACGGGATCTTGAGAGTTTCGATCGGTAGGAGTACTCCTAGCTATAACTATATGCTGTAGAGGTTAACGAGTCTTGTCGTCCGTCTCGTCGGTAGCGATCGATCGAGCCTGAGCTAGCGTGTTAGGGCCGGGTCGTCGCCACCCACTGTCAGGTCGATCAAGTAGTGGCTAGAACCGGTGTAGCTGGCTGCACCTCTCGATCGACGGGAGAGAAAGAAGTTTTCAAGTCTTTCTACGCGCGTGTGTGTATGTCTTCATGTAAGCTCAAGTATGTCAGTGTCGTTTGTGACTCTGTTTGGCATTGTACATGTTTGTTTTAGCGCGCTACTCGATGTCAACGTACATACAGCACGTCTACTGGCTACTGAGGTTGGCTTTTAGTCCAGCAGCGATCTCTGATCTGTGCACTATAGCACTGTCGTCATCTGCGTGTGACTGTTGCATGACTGCAGAAGTTGACGACCTCGCCATCTGCTACAGTGCGTTTTTGGCCGTGTTATCATTGACGCTGAAGAAAACTCATCCGCCCCCTCTGGGGCCACCAACATCACTGTACAATGGCAGAACGCCATTTTCAATTTTTGACCTCACGAGCGAAGGATGGTGCTTAGTGGTCGAGAAGCGAGAAACTCCGACGGAGTCTCCATCCTATCATACTTGCTAAACTTCCAATCATACTTAACTTAGCAAGTCACCTTACTATAGTGCAGTAATTGTCTGAATGGAAAGTGAAAAATGAAAAGGCTGCTGTAGTACAAAATAGAGAGGCTGTTGGAGTGGATGACGAGTGCGGATTTTTAAAGAGAAAACTAGCTATTAGGATTTGGAGAGCGGAAAATTGTTAGTCTGTTGGAATAAGCAACTCAATCTAGAGATGAATCTTTTTACTAACCTAGATAGAGAGTTAAATAGAGAGCCAAAAATAGGTAGTCTGTTGGAGATATTCTTACTCAGCAAAATCTGCTGTCATCAAACTTGGTTTGGCCATACGTCAGGGCCTCGGTTTTGCATGAATGAAACGCTCTAGTTCACAGGCCAGGATTATAACTTCCATCCATGCCTGAGATGAACAGGAGCCGACGCTCAAATGAACTAAAAAGCTGCTAAAACCAAATTCTTTTGGTTACATTGGTTCCCAAGAACCGGAGGAGCTGGAGGCTTGGAGCCCTACCAAATGATGTCTAAATCAATGGGACACTACTACAGTTTGCTCATTATCAAGTGCTAGAAATGGACGCACGGACCACGGATCACGGGCTGGAGCGAGTAGTTGCCGACCACAAACGAAGTATGCAAAACATATTCCCTCTTGGGGCGACGAGAAGCGGTCGACGGAAATGTCAGCAAGATCCGTTGAGTTCCTTCGATTGGCGCAGGAGAAATCACATGATCGGTCGGGTGGGTCGGGGTATACCTTTTATACCACTACTGTGCAACTCTTGTCGTCTCTTTAACTATTCGTGCTTTGACTTTTGTAGCCCCGCTGCCTCCAAGAATAGAGTTTTCAGCAATAGATGCAATTGAAGATTAGCAGTAGATCATCAGCATCGTTAATCGCCCTGCTCCTCCGTAACAATCTAGGGCCTGTTCGCTTCAGCTTATAAGCCGGCTGAAAAGCTGAAACGGCTGATTTGTTGTGAGAGGAAAACACTGTTTGGTGGCTGATAAGCCGACTAAATAAGCTGAAGCGAACAGGCCGCTAGTCGCTTCTATGAGGAAATGTAGAGCGATTTGCGTAACTTCTACTGCTAATCTTCCAGCTGGGACTGACGAGACAGGCTATCAGAGGCTCAGAGCACAGCACCCTTTTTGTTGGTTGCTGCCTTTCCGCCAGCCAGGAGCAGATAAAAACATTTGCCGTTTGGCGGCTAACGCTGGCTTTGGTTGAGCTCTCGTTATCTTGCCATCACAAGCATCGTGTACGGACCGGGGCAAATTAAAGGAAAAAATCTGTCGCGATTAAACTCGCTTTCGCTCCTGTAGTTGCACCAAAACCGTGGTCCGCCGCGCTCCACTTCCCGGGGCTCGAAAAGGTTAGGAAAAGAAAAGAAAAGAAACACTAGATCGCTACACAATTAATGAACTTGCCCTAGAAATGATTAGATGCATAGTTGGGTGCGATTGTGGACGCTTGCGACAGCTTTCTCTTCCTTGCCACGTGGAATCGGGTTACAGCAACAGCACATACCATTCTCGTCGTTTGATGTGTGTGTTGTACACGTACACTGCTGCTATTATTCATCTTGCCAAGTTAAGTTTCAGTCATTTTCAGGTGGTCTATTTAGAACTGCTGAAACCGGATCTCGGCCAAACAAAGCCCTTCACTCGGCCAAACGGGTCGACCAAGGACCCTCTTCTGCTTGCAACGCGCTGATTCAATCGCCTCGTCGCGTGACATCTTGATCGCCAACGCACGACGTCACAGTTGAGCAATGCGGGAGAGATTGTGGCGATGATGATTCGGTGTCTAAAGTTTCACTGTTCGCGAGTTGCAGGGCCGGGTCCACCCGGCCCAGTGTGTGTTCCTGATGCATGAAAAAACAAGCCGACGAGTCCTTGTCTATTTGGGCCCGGCAAACCAGCTACGGGATGCAAAACTTACTTATCTCATTACTTGTCAGTTCAGGCCTGACATTTTTTTTTTCCGTTTGCTGATTTTTACGTCATTGGAGGTGTGAATTATACTTTTTTTAGCAAAGCAGAATGCTAATATGCATACCTAGCCGACTGTGTGGATTTGAACTTTGAGCAAACTAATTCGCAAACTTTGAGCAAACTAATCTCACTCGGTTCCATGGAAGGGGATTTTGTATGCAGCAAGCCCAAAACTGTCCCTATTCGGCCCAGCACAAATCATGCAGCCCAGTTCACATCTGGGTTAGCCCAGTTGACAAGGAAACTACTGCAAAATCACCTCTTTCTTCTCAGGAAATGTAACTGCACTTTTCAAACCCCGTCAAGTGGACGTCTTTATCCCCACCATCTTACGCCGAGACTTCAGGGCAACTGGCTGCACTGGCCGACCTCAACTCAGGGCCCGTTTGGATGAACAGAGATTTTGAGAATCCAAAATTCAAAATCTGATCAGCTTCCAAACAGGATAGATTTTGCCTCGAATTTTATGAAGCTAGATTATGGATTCTCAGAATCCCGGAATCCGGAGCGGACTAGCTTCCACTCAAAATCCAGATTCTTTGCATCCAAACGAGGCCTCAGTCAAAATTTCCCACCCATTGACTGCTACGCTCGGCACTAGGCAGTGCCCGGTCCTTTTCTACCCCCATTTCTCCTCTGACTGACCGTGCCGGCACGTTCCGGCTGGCCACGACGAACTGGTCCTGGCGACGGGCCTGACCAAATCTCCCTGCGCACAGCACCAGAACAAGAAAGGGGGGAAAAAAGAAATCCTTAGCAGCCAACAGTCACAGACTGCTGAAGAACCACGTGAAGGTGAAGGCTCCCGCGGCTGGCGTGCCCGGAACGGGGTCTCACGTCACAGGTGTCAAAGCCAGCAAAGTGAAGCAAGAAACTTAATTCCCTGGACCTGCCATCATCAACACCTTGAACCCCCATTTGTTTGTCCACCCATGTGAGCTCACATGCCCAGGACACATAGTCATGGAAACGGAAGCCCACGGTACTGAAACCCTCGCAGCTGATCACGGATCGGATCAAAGAGGAATTTCCCCGGTTTGATTCGCCACGGAGTAGGCGCGTAGCCGTCCGCCATCCATCACAATCGGTGGTGTGTTTGGAAGTCAAGATCGGCCGCGCAGGGACGGAGGGCTCTGACGGCTACGTCGTAGTGCCTCCTCCAGCGGTGGAATTGGAGGGAAAATTAAAGGGGATTAGAAAAATATTTATCGGTTCAAGAATTTTGACAAGTTATCCTAATTTTTGTTGTCCGTACAAGCATACAATAGGTAGAGTAAGAACGAGGTTTTAGCCTAATTTTATAAAAAAATCTATGATATTATGAGATAAGAAATAAAATTAAAAATAATTTATGGGATATACCGATACGGAAACGAGACTTGCTTACATTAATTTGAGTTGGAGGAGGAATATCAGAAGCAAGCATGAGGGTCAGCCGTGATGTTGCCCTCCATTGCAGCCACGCCGCCATGGCCACCGGCTTGCCCGTCGTCGATGGCGCACTGGTAGTACAAGATTCCGACAGTTCGCAGACTACAGGCGGCGGGCGACGGGGCCTCGGGCGCGGTTTTGGCGATGTCGGAACGTAGCGATATTGGAATGAAAGGTCACGTGATTAGGTACGTGAACATGCGCCCGATCACCTGTGTGCATGCGTGCGTTGTTGGACACTGGGTAACAGTAGAATGCTAATTGGGCTTGGCCCTTGACGTTTTAGCCTGCTAAGTGCTGATATGGTCCATAAGCTGACAATTGATAAGGGTACTAGAAATCTTTTTTCTTTGTTAGGGAAGGTCATGGTCCTGCCGCCCCATGTCGTACATCTATCTATGGGCCCACTAGAAGGTTTGAACAGTCCTAAATATGAGGTTGGATACTGAGACGAATCTGACGTGGAGATTATGACGCCGGACGACGTAGTCTTCGTAGAAAGATAGGAACTAGTCGAGGATTAGAAAAAGTACTTGTAATAATATGAGTAGAACTCCTCTAGCCGAATCCGACTAATATTTTTGTAAACTAACTCACTTGTAACCCTACCCTCGGCAATGTAAGGTGAGGTAATAACCCTCTCCAAAGCAATTCAATCCAACCAGCACACAAGACGTAGGGTATTACGCTATTCAGCGGTCCGAACCTGTCTAAATCGTGTATCTGTATTTACCTTCAAGTTCCTGATCTCGACAAGCGCCACTAATCAAAACACTACCTCGAGCACTCCCTCGATAGGTTGCTGGGCTTAAATAACGACAGCCCCTCTCAGTTCCGCCACTGGCCTCCTCGATCTTCTGTGTTGTTTCGTCTGCTTGGTAGACATGGTAGCCCGTGTGTTTTCTCTGGTTGGAGCATTGTGGCGGTTGGAACATGTAGTCGGTGGCGAGGGAGACGGGCCGGAGCAGTTGTGATCTTACACTGACGTGAACGTGTTTGTGTGGTCTGTAACAATGAAGTAGTTAGCGGTCTTATCTTTTTTACACCCATTGTTCAGCAGCAGAGATAAATAAAAATGTTCACGCGAACAATTGGAGAACAATTAGAATATGTGCTTCCCCGGTCGCTTTCTTTCTTCGTTCGTCTTTCGCCTGGTTCATGCCTTCAAGATACCTTTGCAATGCGTCACTGTAACGTGTCAACCAAAGTTTACTTTTGTGATAGACAAGTTTTCTTGATCTTCTCCTCTTTTTTTTTTTTCCTTTCTTTTTGTCACTCTCAGACTCTCAGTCTGAGGCGATAGCCCATGTAGGTTCCTTCAACTCTCCCTAACAAGCTTGACGGCTGGTTATTGCTAATCTATTCACCCTTTCCGACTCATTCCTCAGGAGGAGTACGTCGGTTTCATTATTACCAAGTCCATCACAGAAGTACACAGAACCCTACTCGGAAGAATATACAAACGGTAGGTTCCAAGTTCAGAGACCACGTCTCCCAAAGCTCCAACTCCATCTGGATCCTCCACACATGATTGCACCACGCACGCACGCCCCGTGTGATCAGCGAAGATCCGAGATGTGGCACAGGATCGTTGTTTGCCCATGGATTATTCGATCATGACATCCCCAAGTGACAATCAAAGGGATCACAGCTTTTTTTTTTGATGAAAACAATCATTTTTAATGGGACCCAAACGCCAAATTGTACTATTTTTCAGCGGTTTTTCGTTTGTCTTGAGCGTACGAGCACGGTCGAGGATGGGGACACAATACTTAATTCAGTCGGTCACTGAATCAAAGGCAGGCGTTTTGGATCCCATGTGAAACCGCGGAATTTTTTTTCTCCGGTCATGAGGTCGTGCGTGCCTCCGCTAATCAATTTGCTTGACCGTGCCGGATCACGCGTCCGTTGATTTTCACCGGCATCAAGAGCTACCTTATCCTCCCGCAATGCGCAGCACCATGACGCTGTCATTTGACCAAGCGTGGAAGAAAACCCAGCTGAATTCTTTCCCGTTTCAGCGGAGAGATAGGAAAGGTGCGTTTGGTGTCTTCCATTTCCTCATTTTCGACCACAGCTGCACATGATCGTGGAGTGTCAACAAAGATAATGCCTCAAACTAGCATCTGCATTTGCATCGACGTCGTCTAGCCGGCAAATCGCTTGTCAGATGGGGTGGGACTACGGGAGACGACTCCCTCAAACCAGGATGCGCCAAAGCGACCCGGAAAGGATTCATCGAAAGATGCAAAAGGAAGATACCACAGCAGGACGACACCACACCGGAGGGAGAAAAAAGAAGGAAGGGTCGAGCTCGAGCCGAAAGTCGCTGAGCCATTCTTCGTGGCTCAAATTCCTCCTGCCAGTGACGTGCGCTACGAGCCTACGATACGACTCCTTTTTCTGTAACCGGTGGCGCAGGACAAGGAAAAAAGAAAAACCCGGTGCTGTGCTGGGGCGGAGTACGAGTACGAACGGAGCCGAACGATAGCGGCAGCCGCCAGCGGCACCACCCCACGGGAGCCGTGACGCGTCCGGTCGCTTGACGTGCGGCGGCGGCGTTGACATCTCCACAGCGGGGTCACCCATCCCATCCTTGCGGCTACGCGTCGCGTCAGCTGTGGGTGCCGCCGTCCGCCCTGTGCTATCGTCGGCGGCTGCCTTCCTTCCAGTCGCCGCTGTCTCTCCACCCCCACACGTCAGTCGGACGTGACCTCCTCACCCACCGCCGCCCCACTGCTCCCTGCCCGTCCGCGGGGACGCGCTCCCTTCCCTCCACGGCCTAGACGACGTCACGTCACGGGTGCCCTGCGGCCTGCGGGGCGGCCGTGCCGCCCCCCGCGCAGTACGCGACGTACGCCACGGAACGAGGCACCGACCCAGCCAAACACCCTCCCCGCACGCGGTGCCCGCCGAGTCCCCGTCCCATTCCTTCCCCCCACCCAACCCAACCCCACCGATCCGATCGGCAAATCCCCCTTCCAGAGTTGCCCACAGATCCCGGCGCCCCCACCACACAGCGCTCGCGCTCGCGCTTCCTTCCCCTTCCCCCCTTCCGAACCCGCACCAGAAATTGGTGGCGAATTGCCTGCCCGTCGGCCCGGCTGCGGAGGCGGAGCAGCTCCCGACGCCGCGATGGCGGAGTGCCGCAGCCTCATCGAGTTCCTCCGCGCGTTCGAGCACCACCGCAAGGCGGCGGACGGCTCGGCCTCGGCCTCCGCGTGCTCCCGATCCAGGCGGGCTTCCTCGGCCCGCGCCGCCGCCGCCGGCGCCTTCTGCGACAGCACCCCGATGGCCGTGGTCGACGCGGTCATGCTCCTGGCCGTCGTCGCCGCGCTCGGCTTCCTCGTGGCCCCGTACCTCAAGCTGCTGCTCGCCGAGGCGGGCGCGCTGCTCCACCCCGCCGCGTCCTGTCTCTCGGCCGCCGCCTTCTTCGGGGCCGCGCTCGCCGTGGCGGCCGCCGCCGTCGCCTGGGAGCTGCTGGGCCACCACGCGCGCAAGTGCGGCAAGCCCAGGTGCAGGGGCCTCAAGAAGGCCGTCGAGTTCGACATCCAGCTCGAGACGGAGGAGTGCGTGCGCGGCCGCCCCGGCCCCGCGGCGCGATCGGCGCTGCTCGCGGCGGCCGGGGCGCGCCCCGTCGAGCTCGGGGACGAGCAGCGGGAGCTGGAGGCCGAGCTCCGCAAGATGGCGCCGCCCAACGGCCGCACCGTGCTCATCTTCCGCGCGCCCTGCGGATGCCCCAAGGGCCGGATGGAGGTCTGGGGCGCCAAGAAGGTCCGCCGGATCAAGAAGTGAAAGGGGGATAAGGGGAGAGGGATCGGATGGTCGTATTAGTCCATGCTGTTCCTTCCTGATATGTAGCTAGAAAAATATATAATTTCAGTAATAAGCATAGGGAGAGCAAATAAATGGATGATACAACAGTTATATCACAGATAGACTATAGACATCACATACACCTTGTATTATGAACCAGTGGGGATTTCAGACAGAAATATATGCCGTTTACTTGTTCATTCTCTTATCTTTCATGGGACTCTGGATTAATGCATCCATAGCGGTTACTCTTTTGGTGGATCTTAGCCTATAAAATTGTTGGACAGTAAGTTCCTTTGATTCTTCTCTGTTTAGTTCCTAATTATTCGTCTCATTTCAAATGTTTCTTGCTGTTGATTCAGTGTCTTCTTGAGGTGAAGGTTTAGCTCCTTGATCGCTGTTTGACTACCACTCTTTCCTCGGTGTTGAGGTGAAGTATTATAGTTGAGATTGCAAAATTCTTTCAGCTTCTTTACATTCCTACTGTGAGTGCAGTAGAGTATGTGTTATCCCAGGGCTCTTAAATTGGCAATCCAATATGCTTCATGAAGTTTCAATATAAATTCTATGAAATGAGGCTGTCAACTGGTTCATACTGTTTTAGTGGAAACTGAATGATCATTTTCCGAACTGAAATTAATACTAAATGTCTAGTACCACAAAAGAAACATTTACATATGTCAGATTCATTGCTCACAAGCTGAACAATTTTCCATGAATTCATGTAGTATATATCTAGAGGGTTTACATGAGTAGAATATGTTTTTACTTCAAGAGTTCTGGCAAACTTTCATTTATCCATTCACGCCTCAATAGCTGGCAGTTTCAAATGTATACATGTGCCGCTGTTGGTTTCCTTTTATTACACAATAGATTTATTCACTTTATATAGATTATGATTAGGACTACCAAACTTTAGAAATCTGTGTTCAAGTGATCCCCTTTATATCTCCTGTGACATCCTTTGTACCATATCGATCAGTTATGACGGTCCGATCTTCATGACTAGGTTGTACTGGTCATATTTCATATTTTGTCCCGTACCAGCTTAAGGAAAGCCTCATTCTTTTTGTTATTTCTCTCCTTTTGTCTTGTTAGTTGAAAACTGTTCATCCTTTGTTTCTCTGTGAGTAATTCTGTATCATAGTGTGCCTCCTTTTATTGCTTAATGCCAAATTACAATCTAGCAGCACCTTTTTCTTGGGGTATATTTACCAATCATAAGTTCCCATAGTTTTGCTGCGATGTTCTGGGTGTTTTTGTTGAGAGCACCTATCTTTTGAGTTCTGAATGCTCATTCATGTGCTTTTTTTTTAATTTTTTTCTAGAATACACAGGAGAGCTGCGTATCATTCAATTAAGAGGAAAAGGAATAGTATTTGCTTACAACGCGGGCCATAACCGGGCTCACGCACGTGGGTTTTAAAAGTATACGATTACATTAGGAAACCTCCACTTCCAATATTTGTCAGGCGGTCTAACCGTTCTAAATCATTTCCTAGAATCTAGACGCCATCTGCGGCTGAGCCGAAGGTCCAGCCAGCCGTCGCCAAGCATCTGGCGCCTGCAGCCAGCCAATTTGCTGCTTCTTCGTGTATGGCAATGAGCAGTTCCTGTGGTGATTTCTCCCGGGCTGTGTCAAAGGTCCTGCTGTTTCGCTCTTTCCATACCGCCCATGAGCACAGCATAACGGTGGAATCAAGTCCCTTGACCCTTTGTCGTGGCAGCCTGCTCCGTTTCTGTGACCACCATTCAAGCAAGGATGTATGACCTGTCGGCTGTATTACTGGAAGGTTGAGTTGCAGGTCTAACCGAGCCCAAGTCTGTTGGGTATAGCTGCACTGCACAAATAGATGAGTGGTAGATTCAGACATCTGGCCACACAAGGCACACCCATCTGAGTTTTGCAGACCATGCCGCTTGCGCCGTTCTGCCGTCCAGAGCCGATCCCGAACTGCCAACCAGGTAAAAAACTTGACCTTTAAGGGAGCCCAGGTCCCCCATATGAACTTGTATTCTGGCCAATTTTTTATTAATTTGTTCTTCAACTGTATATTCCTCGATTGATCCATTAGCTATCGTGTCATGGATATTACTTCCCCAGCCTAAAAGATACTTCTAGTGTAGTTGATTCAGTTTCATAGACTGAGCAGCAGACCTTTGCAAAAGGCTTCGCTTTTTGTGGACTATACTTGTAATTGTTCATTTCCCTAGTTGCTGTTTCCCAACCTATTATTATACTCTGAGTCGTGTCAGTATCATTAACTTGGCTACTTACCTGTCATCTTTAACCGTGCTTTCACTCCCAGTGTTAATCACTGTCTTCAGTCTGACGAACAAACTGCTAGAGCACGGCACTTGCTGAGTTTCAGTACTTGTACTCCACGTTTGCTGTATGCGCTCTTTCACATTGTTGTGCTTCTTCACGAGGTGAAAGGTTAAAGGGATGGTGGTTTAATCTTTCTTCCACATGTCGATAAGAGGTAGAGAAGTTGAGCAGAAGGGTGAAAGGTAAAGGGGAAGGCAGTTTAATCCTTCTTCCACCTTTCGATCAGTTTTTAATTCATTTAATTGGGTTGCAACTGACGGAATTTACAGTACCAATTTAGGTTACTCGAAAGAAGAAGGAAAAAAACAATTAAAAGGGGTAAAATCACAAAAGTTGAAATGAGGGTAAATTATAAGCTGCACTTCAAAACATGGGTAATAAACTAAAAACGCAATTGGCCTACTTGTAAATGTTCGTTCTTTGGTTGTTTCCCAATTCCGTTTAGTTGCTGTTTCCCGATTCCTTCAGTTGCTGTTTCCCGATTCCTTCAGTTGCTGTTTCCCAACCTCATTTATACACTTCGAGCCATCAGTTCATAAACAGGGCTACTAGCTGTCATCTTTAGCTGGCTGCCTGGCTTTCACTCCCGAGATATTCACGAATCACTGCCTTCACTCTTGGACAAACTGCCAGTGCACGACGCATCCCGGGTTTCAGTTCCAGTATGTTTTCCCCAGTTCTAAAGTTTTCTGGACTACCGATCTGGAGTCCCGGGTTTCAATAGTATGGACCACAGCATGCCATGCGCAGCACGGCTCCAACGTACATGATTTTGAGTTTTTGACAATCGACACCACACACCAGAGTCAGCCTGTGGTCATGCTATAGTACAAGCACGAACACAATCCTGGCGATGCAAGAAACCAGTCCCAGATGCCGTCAGATGGCTGATGCTCAATGGTGCTGCATCGAGAGAGATCAGTTATTGAAGCTACTAACTGAAATACATCACATATTGGCATCCCCTATTTTATTTTTGAATTCTGATCAGTCTCAACTCTCAAGCGTCTAGACAATGTAGTGGTTTCTACAATATAATGCTCTAGCTACAACAGCAGTGCTAGTTTTGCACTAACTGAGATACATAAAATCTGTAATGATGTTTTACATAGAAGCGGCTTGCTCGGGCCTCTCAGTGTCGGAATCAGGAGCCGCCGCCTCTTCGTCGCTGAAGCTTGGAGCCTTGGGAATCAGGCCGAGGATTTTGAACATCGCCTTGTCCGCATCAAAGTCGTTGTTTGCGGTTGTGAGGAGCTTCTCGCCGGCGAAGATGGAGTTGGCCCCAGCAAGGAAGCAGAGCGCTTGCTCTGGCATGGAGAACCTTACGCGGCCTGCTGAGAGCCTCACCATTGCCTTTGGCATCACGATCCGAGCAGTGGCGACCATGCGGATCATTTCCCAGATCTCTACAGGCTGATGTAGAACGTCGGTTAGCACCAAAAAATTTCAGCGTGTATAATCTTAAACCTGGCTATACTGCACACTGCAGTTGACATTGTGCTGTAGTTATAGAGCTACATGCATTTTTCTTCCCGAAACATAGGCTCATACACCTGCTACAAGCATATAAAATAAAAAATGAACGGTCCAGAATACCTTCTGATCCTCAAGAGGCGTGCCTTTTACAGCAACCAATGCATTAATAGGAACGCTCTCTGGGTGTGTAGGCAAGGTGGCCAGTGTGTGCAACAACCCTACACGGTCCTCCTCTGCTTCGCCAAGACCAATTATTCCACCTGAAATGGGGCCCCAAATTTTAAGTGGAAGACATATATATCCCAGGTTTCTGTAAGCTAGAAGAGGAACACTTATTTTTCAGGACAGCGCTCACATGACGAAAGCTAGAAACACCTCACCAGTGACTTCAGATAATCACCTGAGCAGATGCTTATTCCAGCTTCGCGGACATGCTGAAGAGTCTGCAGCCTATCATCATACGATCTTGTGGTAATAATGTTGGGATAGTACTCTCTTGATGTGTCTAGGTTATGATTATATGCTGTAAGTCCAGCCTTCTTGAGCTCTTCAGCTTGCTGTTTCTCTATCATGCCTAGTGTGCAACAGACTTCCATGCCCATACCCCTGCAAAGTTAATTATCCAATGCATGCTAAAATGTTAAAATAAATAACAATAATAATGCACAGAAGATTCATTGTTCATCATGTTCTGTGCATTAAGGCCTCAAGTCAATGACCTGCACATCGGAAGTTAATAGACAGTGCTAATTTGTTCCAAACAAGTCACAAACTAGGCGAATAAAGGCATATTAACAGAACATCAACCTAGAAGAGAACTTGTGCGCGGTTATGCAGAACTTGCACCATATACCAGTTTATGGTAATAATAAAAGATTACAGTGAATACCTTATTTCCTTGACATATCCAAGAATCTGGTTGAAATTTGTTTTCCTGCCAATAGTTTCTCTCCATGCAGCTCCCATGCAAAAGCGGGTGCTCCCAGCCTCTTTTGCCTGTGCAATAATAGGTTGGAAGAAGGAACAATATAAGAGTGGCGGACAGTGAAACAATTATTACCCAACACAAAAGTATGAGTCATATACTAAAGTCTACAGTCAAGAGGAAAATACAAGGTCATATTGCCACGCTGCAGGAACAACCAAAGTGAACTTGTTCACCTCCCTGACAATTATTACTCTAACAGTACCTTTTTTGCTGCTTCTAAGACATCATCTTTGTTCATCAATTTTTGGGCCTTCAATCCAGTATTGTATCTTGATGACTGAGGACAGTAAGAACAATCTTCGCTGCACCCACCAGTCTTTATTGAAAGAAGCGTGCACTGCTGCACTTCTCTGAATTTGTGAACATTTCTGTGGACCTGAGCCTGAAAACATAAAGTAATTGTTCAATAATGAGAAGAACAACATGGTGACATGGTGACATGAAAGCTAAATGCTCCATTACAGGTAAACCGATACAGTAAAAATATGGTGTTCATCAGCAGAATAATAAATCATTTGAATTGTTTCATTTTCTTATATATCTATTCTTTTTACAGACTAGCAATCTATGGAATAACTTCTTACAATCCATGGTGGATCCAGACATCCAGGAAGGTCATCGTTCTACACCAAATGAATATGTTACTGTGACCAAACATATTGAATTGGGCATTGGGCACGCAAAATTTGTTTATTATCAGACTATCATGCAATAATTGCCAAACTATGGATCACCATGCCTGAAGCCTGATCCTTATTCCATGTTTTATAACAAGAACTAGCCTTTCTTACAGGTAGCATCAAACTTTAGAAATTTGTAGCAGTATAAACTACAAACTTCTATATACATTTCCCACCATATAAAACCTACTAAAAGTGAAATTTTGCATTACCTGCAATCCCAACTATCAAAGAACACCTTAAAAAAATGCTTGATATGAATTTCCACACTATACCTTTTAAATGCCCTTGAGGGCAGTACCTTCCTACCAACACTACAGATGCTATAAATATCTCACAGTTTCTGTAGACTTGCTAACTGACACCAATTCGATATAAACGTAATAATTTCTTTATAAGATGATACTGCAGTACGCACCATCTGATATCTTTTCTTGCAGGGGCAATAAACTCAAAACTTTTACATGATGAAAAGACATCATCAATTTAAGGAAACTCTAAATAACCAACAGGCTCCAAAATGCAACCATCATAATATGCTACGACTTATACTACTTTGTATCAGTGGTAGCATTTCAGTGTTTATAGATTGTGAGTGAAAAATTCCAGATGCTAAGGAAAAAATAAACCCAATAATGTTGACATTACTGTCAATAAATCAGGTCTTTCCGCTGCTAAGAGGCAAGCCTAAAGTGACACCATACAAAGAAATTGGGTGTCATATCAATATTATTAATCTAATAAATCCATCGAATGAAGGCTGAACATGCATGTGAATGCTGAAAAACATCCACCAGCACAGCTAGCGTATAAGTATAATCTTCAGATATATCTGATAAAGCAAATAGAAATATCCACTGTCCTCAACGCAAAGCCCCACATAGCTGAAATGTCAATCGCTATCGCTAATTGCCACGAGAACATGAAATCCTCCCCGGATGAAACCTTTTGGCATTACCCCCGAGCTGTAACTATGTAGCAATCTCCACTAGGCAACAACAAAAATGACATTTAGCGAGCATCTGAGAGAAGGCAGGCTTCACCTCTGATGCTCCAAATTCAACCTTTACAGCCCAAAGATCCTAAACGTACAACCTTAGCAGCAAATCTACGGCCTTCAGCGCTTATATAAGCTTGAAAGGTAGAATCTTTCGCTAAATTTCTGGCATCACCATTAATCAGCAGTTCAGCACCAAACACGAACACAACCAGAGAGCATTAACGCGAGTGTCCAGCCCAGGCAGGGGTACGAACCCCGTGGAAGAGGAGGTCGAGGAGCGGGGAGTCGTAGACGGCCTGGATCTCGGGTCGGCTCCAGTCGTTCCGCGGCCCGTCCCGTATCGACCGCTCCGCCTCCGCCGCGGCCGCCGACGACGATGCCGCAGTCGGGGCCGAGGAGAACCCGGCGGCAAGCGGCGGGCGGAGGCTGGAGCGTAGGCTGCGCGCCAGCAGTATCATGGTCATGCCTGATTCAAGAACATAGCAACATGTTGCTCAACACACATACACATCCTGAAAAGCTTACAAAAACGGAAGAAAGATGCTCTGCTAAGCCTAAGAATGTTTACAGAAGTTACACATTCTTCCATATTTTGTTGTTTAGAACTTTAGATACTCAAATATCACCCTATCCCACTTTTCTTTTTCTCTAGACTCAACAATCGTGGCCATCATTGAAAGCAAATGAGTGCATGACTGCATGAAGGGAGGGAGCTAGCAATTTAGCAAATAATCAGTGTTAAAAAAAACTAACAAACCGAGACGGGGTTTTGTCACCTTGCGCACTGGAGATATCAACTTGAGGCGTGGTGGGTGCTCTTCGGCTCGGCCGGTGAGCGGGACGACAAGGGGCAGAGCTACCATGCTGCTTTCCACTTCCACCCCATGCGGTAGTCGGTCGTCTCGTTAGCGTGGATGGAGCAGGACCCCGAATGGAGGAGGGGCGTGGCCGCGTGGCCGGCCCGGAGTGGACGAGGGCTGAGGGCGCGCCGCCGCTTGAGTCCGAGCAGCGGTGAGGTCGGGACGAAGAGACGGGCAGGAAAGGGATATACGAGCAGCGGCGATATGGCCGAGGAGGTTGTTGCAGCTTTGAACCGAGCGTCGTTGGCCGCCAACTTCCTACCGCCTACGGAATTGCAAGTCCAGGACTGATTTACGGGATTCTATAATTTTTCAACTCGTCTAAGTTGTGGCGAACTTAATCACGTAATGATAACATTTAAATCGTAACCATCCGTATAAAAAAAGGTCAAGCACGCCTAAACTACTGTTAAAAACCAAATCGCACGAGGAAATTCTGATAATTTCACGGAGAAAGTCCAAATTACTGCACGATCTATGAGCAAAGTTTGAATAACCCCTAAAATTTGCTTTTGTTTACTTAACCCCTTTATTTTCAGTATTCACCTTTGACCCTCACCCTAATCTGGTTTTGCTGACTAGATGGCCGTTTTGCTGAGTAATCACGCCACACAGGATGTTCTACGTGGCAACAAGATTGCAGGCCCACAACTACTCCACAGAATCTCCTTTGAGTCGCTGCCGATGCGCCATCGACTGCTGCAGCTTCTTCCTCGCCGTCCACCACACACCTCCGACTGCCGCGGCTCGCTCGTCTGTGCTCCGCCGCTGTTATGTTGGGCTGTTGTGGCATCCGATAGGTCGCTGTGTATAGGAGCCTGGCCAATGGGAGGCTAACCTGGTGGTGCTAGCACTGGCGTTTGATTCGAGGTGATGCATCTGTTGTGCCTTCACAACCCAAGCCAAGACAATCTGCATGAATCAAAGCTCCCAACATATGATTTAGTTGTTTATCCACTTTTCTAATGTGAAAAGTTGGATGTAACTAGATGGTCAAAAGTTTGGTATGTCAGTTCAGATACGTGTCATTTTGCCATATATTAGTGACCTATGTCGATCAGTTATGACAGATCTGCTATGAGTCTGAAATATATGTTCAATTTTCAATGATCTGTATGTACCACTGCATCTCTTATACCTATGATATGCATTCATTACGCCACACATATCAGTCACCTGCAAGCATGAAAAATAATCGTAACTATTGATCAATTCACTATTTCTCATAGTTGTGCTGAGATTTGAAATACACAACATATGGTGGAAAACACTCTGAACTTAGGGACCTCTCTCAATGACAGCAAATCATTCTTCTCACTTCACATAATTATATTGATCAAAGTCTCAAATTGATAAAATTTTCACTTTACAATCTCACTTTTCTTCAAATAACATTTTCAAATGGACATTCAGTCGTGATATGATATTCCACAAGCTGCTGCTATCTAAATGTCAGGGGTGGCCGGCCTTCTTCGTGCACCAATGCTAGCACCACTAGGTCAACCTCCCAGTAATGATGCACCCCTGAAGCACGAAGCTTGCTGCCAGCTGAATCCATGGTCCGGCTCCTCAGCGGCGGCGGCGACGACCTGTCGGATGCCATGGGCGAGTCGATGGGGGCAAGCCGACATCTGGCAGCGGTGGTGGACGCCCAACAGCCCAACACGACAACGGTGGGGGATAGCGACGAGTGAGCTACAGCACTCGGTGGTGGTGGACGGCGAGGAAGAAGCTGTAGCAATCGACAGCGCATCGATAGCGACTCGGAGTGGATTCTGTGGAGCCGTTGTGGGTCTGCAGTCTTGTTGCCATGTAGGACATCCCGTGTGGCAGCAAAACAGCCATCTAGTTAGCAAAACCAGATTAGGGTGGGGTCAAAGGTGAATAGTGATCTGGTTGAGGAAAATAAAGGGTTAAGTAAACAAAAGAAAAGTTTAGAGGTTATCCAAACTTTGCTAGCAGACAACGGTAGTAATTTCTTGGTAAAATTTAGGGGTGCATGCTAAAGTTTAGCACATGTCACATCGGATGTTTGGATGCTAATTAGGAGTATTAAGGGGGTGTTTGGATACGAGGTGCTAAACTTTAACAGTGTCACATCGGATGTTCGGATACTAATTAGGAGGACTAAACATGAGCTAATTATAAAACTAATTGCAGACCCCTGTGCTAATTCGCGAGACGAATCTATTAAGCTTAATTAATCCATCATTAGCAAATGGTTACTGTAGCACCACATTGTCAAATCATGAACTAATTAGGCTTAATAGATTCGTCTCGCGAATTATACTCCATCTATGCAATTAGTTTTATAATTAGACTATGTTTAATACTCCTAATTAGCATCCAAACATCCGATGTGACAAGTGTTAAACTTTAACAGGGTGTTCCCAAACACCCCCTAAACATAGGCTAATTACAAAACTAATTGCACAGATGGAGTCTAATTTGCGAGACAAATTTATTAAGCCTAATTAGTTGACATTGTAGTGCTACAGTAACCATTTGCTAATGATGGATTAATTAGGCTTAATAAATTCGTCTCGCGAAATAGCATAGGGGTTCTGCAATTAGTTTTATAATTAGCTCATATTTAGTCTTCTAATTAGTATCGAACATCCGATGTGACACTACTAAGGTTTAACATCTGGTATCAAACGCTCCTTAGTGTCCAACCACAGTCCACAGCTCCCAGTCTGTCACGCAGGACCAGCGCTCGCCGACGCCCCGCGCGGCTGCGCACGCCGTCCCCGCCGCCCAGCGCAGCGCGCCCCTGTGCAAGCCAAGATTTTTTTTAAAGAAAAAAACTCGGGGCCCGTTTGGAAGCCCGAAACCCACGGGGCACGGGCCGGGAGCGGTTTCCCATAGACTCGCTTACGACGCCGCCTTGACCTCAGCTTGCGAGTTGCGACGCGACACGCCGCGTCGCCGCCGTCTCCGCCATCGCCTCCCTCCCCCCACAGTACAGCGGCACCCCCTCCCCAAGGACGGAACCAGCCGGCGCCACCCAACACCCCCCAGTCCGCCGTCCCACTCCGCCCCGGTACCCCGTCGGCGAGGCCCCAGCTCGTCGGATTCGCCTCATCTCGCCGGAGCCGCCCCCGTCTCGCTGGCGTAGCGCCTCGCTCTACGCCATCTCGAGGGGGTCCTCACACCGCCGGAGCCCCCGCACCGTGGAATCTGCTCCCCTCGCCGCCGGACCGCACGTCCTCGCTGGTCGGCTGGCGCTCTCCGCGCCGCCGGATCTTTGAGGTGTGGGTTTACTGCTACCTTTTGCGATGGCCGCTTCTACTGCTAGTAAAGTTGTTCAGTGTACTGCTACTGCTGTTGATTGGAGTTTGGCTGAGCCCATTGAGCTGCTAATGTTAGTTGCTCCTTGTAGTTAGTTGGTGAGCTACTAGATAATTTCTATCCTTGTTTCTGCATGGGGATTTTTTTAGCAAAAGCAACACCAGAATTTTTGTTTTATTTGTAGCTTCATGTTTATAAAAATTTGTGCAACTGATAGCTTTTCACTAATGTGTTGTTACCACCTGTTTTCGGTGATAATAAAATTCTGCGATTCTACACCAGTTACTTTGGGCCAGGATAGCATTGCCATGTCAGAAGCTACAGATGGTCAGCTGCAAGCAACAGAGCAGGAAGTAAGCGTCCATGCAAGTCAGCAAGCAGGGCAACAGAATGTGAATTCAACAGATCAATTCTCCAAACCAGAACCGGTAACTGAAGGTTCAAAAAATGAACAACCTGTCGAAGTAGAGCAACAGAATCCACAGCTACACCAATCACAGCCAGAAAGCCGACTGCAACAGGCTGAAACAAATAGCTTCCAGTTAGCTGAGAAAGAAGCAGGGTATTTTGGTCAGCAGAGTGTTGCAGGTTCCAAAGTTGATGTAGCTCAGCCCTCAGTGGTTCAGCAGAATGCAAAGCAAATTGTCAGTCAGCAAGCACCATCTGGTGCCCAGGATACAAGGAAAGGGCCATCTATACCATTTAATATGTTAATTCCGATACTGCAAGCACATCTTGACAGAGACAAAGATATGCAGCTTCAAACTGTATGGGCAAAACTTAGGGTGCGTTTTTATCCCTACCCCTCTGTTATTAGTTGCCATGGTCCATGGTGACACCTATTTTTATCCTGCTGTTGCTAAATCGTGTCATCTTAGAATAAATGTAGTCAAGCAATATTAGTTTTGGCAATTGATATGGAAAATAATATGTACATAATGTTATATATAAGGTGGTCCAAGTAGTATACTTGAGAGCATGTCAATGTTTTATTCTTCATATTACCGACATCATTCCACATATTTCTGAAGTATGCCCTCGTTGCTAAGCTAGTGTAGAAAGAAAGACATAATGGATACTATTGCTTCATCATTACGAAAGGAAAGTGCTGACAAGCACATTAATTCAAGTACTGCATTTCCTTAGCTACATGTGTCACCAAAACAAGGTGAATACATGATGAGGAAAAGCAAATGCCTTTTCCTCCTGTCGGATTTAGTGACCGGCAGTCCACCTAGGGGGTGCCCAGGTGGTAGATTTGTAGGCGGGGGAGATTGCAAGACCAAGAACTCGAATGGTAACATAGGGGCGCTAGGTTTAGACATGTTCAGGCCTCCGTAGGGTAATACCCTACGTCCTGTGTTCTGGTGGATTGTATTGCCGGTATGGTATGCGGAGAGTTGAAATGCCCTCGGGAGGCATCCTTGGCCGTCTTATATAGGCTGACGACCTAGGGTTACAATCGGATAGGATCTAATCCTAGTCGGTTGTTACATGGAAAGCAATCTGAGTCGGTTTACGACAAGTATCCCGTGATATCCGGGCAGAATCCGTTCGCCCGGCCTTCGGACTTGTGCTCCACGTATCTTTATGCCTTGGCCCGCACGGCATGGTCGGGCGGGCCCACTTGTTAGGGCCGACCAGTATCCTGGTCGGTGGGGACCCGTGGGTATCCTTATCCCTCACCTCCTTTCCTCTAGTCTGTTCTGATGTGGAGGTAGCAGATAAAACAACAGTGACAAAGGCTCAAAGAACACACTTAGCACCAAGTGTTTGCACCAGTACTGCTAAATGAACTAACACAGCTGTATTGTTCTATGTTTGTAGCGTAATGAAGTCCACAAAGATGATTTCTTAAGAGTCATCAGGAATATTGTTGGGGATCAAATGCTCAAGCAGGCAGCCCATAAAGTTTTTCTACAGGTGAATGAATTGCATTGACTTAATTACTTCCTTTTGTTTCCTTGACAAATGACTACTCATCAAGTTGGTAGCTGCTATAAATCAGAATGTTTGATTCAATTCTATGATGAATATTTCATGTGTTATTTGTTTTATTTGAACATTTTCAACAGATGCAAGCCCAGGCACAAAGAAATAACCAGGCAAATCCAAGTCAGCATTCTTTATTCTCTCAAGCGTCGACACAGCAGATGCCTTCCAGTGGTTCAGCACAGTTACATGATCAGAAAGTCCGTCCACCTGGACCATCCAACCAGGGTCAGAAAAACCAGGTGTCGTCTTCACCTCAGGCTTTCGCACCACCATCAGGAACTCATCCGCAAACTAGCGTACAGTATCTTCCTCATGATAACCCCAACCAAAATCCTGACACAAAGGGAACAAATGCTATACCAAATCAACCACCTAGAATGAACTCAGCAATTTCATTGCAAACAAAGAACAAACAGCATCAACCCACACAATTCCAGCAGGCCTCACAGCAAATATATGGAGCAAGTAATCCCGGTGCCCAGGTTTACCCTCAGTCAATCACTGGTTCTCTTAGACCACCAAATCCAGTTCCGGAAACACAGCCATCCATGCATGCTCATGGAATGCCTCCTGCAAAAGTTGCCCCTCCTCCTACTCATCCAATGATGCAGCACAATGCAGTTGCATGGCAAATGCATCAAAACAAGGAATTGAAAACCAATACTCCCCCTCCAAACGCTAATGCGAAGCAAAATTCTGAGTCTGCTGGCAAAGCCCGCACGGTTGGCGCAGGAAATTCTTCAGCTAAAGGAAAGCAGGTGAATTCACCTCATCATCATTTAACATCTTTTTGACATGGCACGAGCTAATTACATCTAGATGCCAATATGGTTCAGTTACTTTAAATATGAACTTTGAATAATGTGAGACATCAAGTAATTATCATTTATGCAATTTGTATTATATACTCCATATTTTTCTCTCACTAGAATTTCCATTTAGTGACACAATATGCAGAAATAGTGACTCAAAATGTATGTTTGCTAGATCACTGGTTATTATTCGAATATAAGTTTGTGCATTGTCTCACCTAGGATACCCAGCACTTTGATTTATTAGCATATTTGGCATAATCAAGTTTTGAAATATTTAAATTTAGGATATAGGACCCATTGTAGTGTCCTGGAGTCAAGCTTTGTTACTATTCTTAATTCAGACAAATACCAACCCCAGACCACCATTATTTGGTCATTTGCCAACATTTATTTTTGCAGTAGCTACAAATGAGAGGCTTAGTAATAGCAAATGAACCCCTGCAGAATCATTCGATATGTAGTCATATCATATATATAATATTCCAGTATTTAGTTCTGTTGTCAGCCAAACTCCCTGCTATGAGTTCCATTTGCCTCATTACAGCCTTCATCCAGATGGAGTAAGTCCAAATGCATTTTTATTTTTGAACATTTAATAAGTTAGAAAGAGTGTCGGACATGAAATGCTAGTAGGACTATTTCCCCACTGTGTGACCACCTTTGTTTCCTTTTTTATGTAGAACTACATATTTTTGCATGTCTTTCATACTTCATGACAACTATGCAATTGTTTGATGCCTGTTTGCACACATTTTGTTTATTGATCATCTTTCTGTCTTGTCAGGCACCCCCTAACTCATCTACACCGAATGCTAGTGGAGGTGCAAAGAGTAACAAGAAATCGGGTGGGCAGAAGAAATCATCGGAAGCAGCAGGCTCTACGCAGCCTTCAAGGTTTTTTTTTCTATAAAAAATATTAACTGAAGTCTAAATGTACTATACTGCACTATTTACATTTTGTGGATAGGTCTAAGCATAATTCTCTTTTGTCAGCAGTAAAAAGCAGAAGACATCCGGAGCCTTCCAGGAACAAAGCATTGATCAACTTAATGATGTCACTGCTGTTAGTGGTGTTAATATTAGGGTATGCCCATCTCTGGTTAATGTTAATATTAGGATACGTTTCCATGCAGAAATAACATTCTTCCTGGTATACATTGACCTCTATTTGTAAAAATTTGTGGTTGCACTCTTCACATCTGCTACATAACCATGATGTAGCAAATGATGTTAGATTTACTTGCTAAATTATATATTAGTTTCTTTCATGCTGTAGAGTACCAAAAGGACAAGCACTACATCATCTTTAGTCTTTACCATAGGGATGAATTAGGTATTAAATTTCCCATGAGTGTATTTTTACATTTTATAGCATCAGTGTACTCAACTTGGGATTGCTTATGCTATGTCAGTTGGACCACAAGAATGTTCCAAAATAATCTTTTAAAATTCTTGCATACGAGACATCTTATGTCTTGTCTATCTTCAAAATGTTACAACCCACACACCATCTCCTGCATTCTCTGAGCTTTCAGCTCAGTACATCTTGTGTGCTGTTTGCGTCAAATTTGTGCACCCTTTTAATCTGCTGTTTGCATTTTGCTGATTCCTTCTTTCTTGACAGGAGGAGGAAGAACAGCTACTCTCTGCCCCAAAGGAAGAGAGCCTTGCCTCACAAGAAGCACGAAGAATTGCACAGGAAGAAGAAGAAAAACTTTTCCTACGGAAGGGCCCACTCCTGAAGAAACTTACAGAAATCGGTTAGTTTCTTTGAACTTCTTGTCAAAACTCTGAAACCATCCTATATAAATTTTAATGGCAACATTAACAGATAACATGTTTTTTGACAGCTCGGAAATGCAATCTGAAGAATGTTAATCTTGACGTTGAACATTGTTTATCAATGGTGAGTTACAGTTACGAATTTCATGAAGAATTTTGCAATACCTATATAATTTCGACTCTTCCGTAGTGTGTGGAGGAGCGACTGCGAAGATTCATAAGTACTCTCATACGAGTCTCAAAACAGGTTTGTTTTGTTTTTTGTTCCAAAGCACCCGATAATGGCATAGTTTGCTACATTGTGATACTAACAGTTCTTATTTCTGTTAGAGAATCGACACTGAAAAGACTGGGCATCGACTAGTTATTACTTCAGATGTTGGCCGTCAAATTTTGCAAATGAACCAGAAAGCTAAGGAAGAGTGGGATAAAAAACAAGCAGAAGAAGCTGACAAGAACAAGAAGCAGAATGAGGTATTTCATAAACCCCATTTGATTTTGAGTAGTGTAAATTTGCTTAGAACTTAAATATCATAGTAGTTGATTAGTTTACAAGTCTTAAACGCGTAACTATACACTGTTGGAAACTTGGAATTACACGCATTCATCAATTTCATTTGTATTTCAAGGTTTTCCTATGCAAAGGTTTAGTGATTCTGCATTTTCTAAATTTGGTTTCAGTTTCGGTATCTTTTTCTTGCCTATACTTGACAAAGCTTGTTTGAATATAAATCTGCCCTGAGTTACTACCTGAAGCTTGTGTGTTATGGCACACTACTCTCGAGTCTCCACTATGTGTTTGTTAAGTTTCTGGGCGTTTTCTTCATTATGTGATCATGGTGAACTCAAGTATAAGATGATCAATTTGGTTAACTAAATCCTTTCTTGTAGGCTGATGGCAATGGCACTGCAGAATTGGAAAAAGAAAAAGAGGAAAGTCGCCCAAAGAATGCGAAGGTAACTTTACTGAATTACTGCTGTGATTTCTCAGCTGTGACTGTTCTTCATTTCCTTGACATCATTAACCCCTCACAGCCCAACAAGGAAGAAGACGATAAGATGAGAACGAATGCGGCGAACGTTGCTGCTCGGCAAGCAGTTGGAGGAAGTGATATGCTCTCAAAGTGGCAGCTGATGGCTGAACAAGCCAGGCAGAAGCGAGAAGGCCTTGATGTGGCTGCTGCTTCGCAGCCAGGTAGAGGACCAGGTCCCAGGCCATTATCCAAATTCGGAAAAGGTCTTGGCGAAAACCAGGAAGGTGCAAAGAGGAGCCATTCTTCAGCGTTCGGAACTGGTAAAGCAGTAATATCATTGGCATGACCTCGCATCATCCTTTTTTTTGTAGATCCATGACGCATCATTGCAGAATGTTTTAACTCATGATATGCACGATAATGTTCGTTTCAGGCATGAAAAGACCTGGCAGGACACCATTTGCAGGACCTCAACGAACGATAACTGTGAAAGATGTGATCTGTGCCCTGGAGAGGGAACCTCAGATGACGAAATCACGGCTCATCTACCTGCTGCACGAGCGATTGCCCGGAGGAGATTCTACTGCAGATTAGGTCATAGTCCTATTTTATTGTGGTACTAGCCCATGCATGGTATTTAACAGCTTAGAAGCATAACCCGTTGCGCCTTCCACACAATGTGGTTTAGACTTGGAGTGGAGTGGCACTGTATATTGGTGGCAAATCTGTAACACATAAAGGCGTCGAATTGCCAGCCACAAAGGCTTCTGTAGAGAAATTGCAGTGTAAGATAAGAGGTGCTCTGGCATTTGCTTAATCTGTAACCAGTGGGTTGATTGTCATATGCTGTCCTTGTGCCTCCCATGTGATGATTCGGGCCCTTTGCTCTCGTACATACGACTTCTACACGAAGTGAAAGATTCTGGTAGAGTGGACATGTGCTTATGCTCGGCACAGAATAATTCGAAAGTATTTTTAAAAAAAATTCTTTGCAAGGAATTGTCCAAATTATAATGATTCAATTGAGTACCGAATAGTTACAGCTTCATGTAATGTCTAGAAATCTGTAGCTCGTGCTCATGCATGCCATCTCTCTCTTCGGTCACACAGACAGAGTCCGGCGAACGCAGTTACACTTACACAGAGTAGTAGCGACTGGTCGTGCTCGCCGGCGATGGACGTGGAGGAGCTCCTGAACCTGAAGATGATACGGGAGCTGGAGGGGGCCCATGTGGAGCTCAAGCGGGAGGTGTCCGAGCTCCTGACGCCGACGACGGAGCGCCAACCCGACTCCTCGTTGCGCCGACGACGTCGCGGGCGCCGCGCCGGGAGCTCAGGCGGGAGGTGTGTCGTCCAAGCAGCAGCTCCCGCCGCCGCCGGAGCTCAGGCGGGAGTGCGGGACTCCTTTGTATTGTCAGGATTCGGGAACTCTCAAATTCCCGTCTGGATCTTGCTGATCCTGACATGTATGATGACGATGGTACCATGATCGGCCTCTCTGTCTCTCAGAAGATACACGGAGACATTGCAGGAGATAATTGACCTTTCGACGATCTCAGGATTATTATTACCCAATGAATTAATTTCTGTGTATATAGGGAAATTGCCGCTTGGAAATTCAATGAAGTGATGCTGTTAATATAAAGTTGCCCCATTCTGATCACTTATGAGATAAATAATTCGCTTCGGCTTATCAGCCACCGAACAATATTTTTCTCTTACAATAAATCAGCCGTTTCAACTTTTCAGCCGGCTTATAAGTCCAGCCGAACACTCCCTAACTTTATTAGTACTTCGTGAGGTTTAGTGTACACACGCAAGAGGGAGGGAGGGAGGGAGAGACATTATTGATTTTATTCGACTGAAGTGGCTCTGTAATTAACAAAAAGGTTTAAGCTTAAAACATGATGAGATGGCTAGGTGACAACTCACGAGCTGGTTACAACAGGCCCAGCCAAACTTATACACTAGACCCTGCCTGAAGAACACAACAAACAGAAGGATGAAACATACAAATGCATAAATTAACCGCAGCAGTTTTCAAGCATTATGAAGTACATGTGTTCAAAAATCATTGCATTACTCCTATTCTTCCCTTCATCTACAGTAAGCACACATTATTCAGATGTATGAAAGACAATAATTCATAAAAATGGCATACCGAGAAACAAATGCTACTTCTTTACATGAATGCTTAATTGAACATGTTGTCAGGCATCTGAAGGTGTATCAGTAGCAGCAGCAGCCTGATATGGTGCATTTGCAAGAAGGGGTGACAATGCCTTGACTACAATGCTCATGCTTGGTCTGAACTCAGATTCGTATTGAACGCAGAGAGCTGCCACTGCCGCAAGCTGCATCGACAGCAAAGAAAACAACTGCTGATAGCTTTGTATTTCGGATATTAGGTTGTATAGCAAGAGCACACATGGAAGGAGAGTGGAAGACCATACCTTAGCAACTCCCTTTGGAGGGTACTCTCCATTTAATCTTGGATCAATACATTGTTTCACCTTGTCCTCACCGAGCCTTGGTGTTGCCTGAGTTGACGATGGAACAACCACCATGATAAAATTAGAGTGCTAACAAAACAACATAAAGTTTGGAACATTCATTCATCTTGTAAACTTTTTCTAGATTATAATCTAGAAGTCTAAATACCTTGTTGACTTTTCAGGGATGATAACAAAAACTATGAATTTTTCAGGAGACTGTAAATTACAGTGTGAAAAAGTTAATGCATACCCAAGTAACAAGACTCTGCTGGCCTCTTGGCATTGTATGATCTACAGGTTTCCTTCCAGTTAGAAGCTCTAAAAGGACAACTCCAAAACTATAAACGTCACTTTTTTGAGTCAGCTGGCCAGTCATAGCATACCTGCATCGAATAAGACACCTCTTATATTATAAAATCATGCGGATAACTTTTTCTAATTAAAGGTCATCTGGTTCTGTTCATATCAGATCTAAGTATGTAAAAACTAAAAACTTCAGTTCTCTGTTCATTTGTAGCAGTTTTATGCATACATTACAGTCTTGTTTAGTTATATTAGAAGCCTATTTTCGCTTTGCTATTTTCTAGTTGCAACACAGTCAAAAGATCATTAGATGCTTCTTACTATATATGACGATATAGCTAAATACTAATGGAAAATTATATGGGAGCATAATCCTCAATACATTGTGCAAAAATTTTGAACAAAGTGCAACTGATATCTGAGTCAGATAATTACTCTGGAGCATGATATCCAAAAGTTCCAAGGACACGGGTAGAATGTAGGCGAGCAGCCATATCTGGAGATTGGCTTGAAAGATTGAAGTCTGCAATTTTAGCCTTGTAGTCCTCAAATAAAAGAACATTGCTAGACCGTATGTCTCGATGGACTATGGACGGTTGGACCTTCTCATGAAGGTACTCAAGACCTTTTGCAGCATCAACAGCAATTCTGACTCTTTGCATCCAGTCGAGAGCAGGACCAGGCTGCGCACCTGCAACACCTTTTCTTCCTATTGAAAGAAAAGCCAGAAGTGAAAAAAAAAGGCTTACACGCTGTCATACATGAATTCTTTTATCCCTGGGTTCATGGCGAGAATTTTGTTAAAAGACTGATTAGCGAAGTGGCTAGATGGATACCATGCAAAATATCATGTAGGGAGCCCATTGTAGCGAATTCATAAGCCAACAGACGTTGATCTCCTTCAATACAATAACCAAGCATGTCCACAAAATTTTCATGTTTTAATCTTGAAACAACGGAGACCTACATCCAAAGGATAGGAGAAGGGGAATAAATAAATTGTTCAATAACAAGCATACATAATAATTAAAACAGTCTCGCAAAAAAATAATTTGCAAACCAACTTTATTGCAGTTAATAAGAGTGGAAGAGTTTAATACATTTAAGTATTTGCAGTATTGGGGTCTGCACAATACCTGTGCTAGAAATTCATTGTCGGGCTCGGGGTCCGCTGAAGCATCAAGCTTCTTCACAGCTGCATGCTTTCCATTTTCCAGAACAGCATAATATACTCTTCCATATGACCCCTCACCAACCAAAGTCTTTGACCCAAAATCATCTGTCTTTTCTTTCAGTTCATCAAATAACAATGCAGGTACTTCAATGGAAGGTGGTTTAGCAGGATCACTGTTTGAAGTAAGACCGTTTCCTGAAAGGTGTATGTTGAATATGCTTATGATCTCAGCAGCAGAAGCATGGAATGCAGAAAAATAATTCGCAGAACAATCATTGGTATACCACGTAGCCCCTTCTTGAATGAATAGCATGAAGCGATGAATAAAGTGTTAAAAAACAACTAGTTAGAAGGTAACTGAACCACCTAAAAGTTCAATCAGCATGAAAGTCTAACTAATTAGTGTCCTCATCTGTACCAAACATGCTACCTGAAAAACCTTGCGTAAGCTAAAATTTATCTGAATTTGCCATCGAGAACATGGTGTGGTTACTGGTTACATTCATAATTGTCGGTACAAGCCTTATATTTTACAGACTTAAGTTGTCCAGCGAGAAGGGCAAGGTCACCTAAGTGGTAAATACTGCTGTGCAGTCAATTCTACTTGGGTCTACTTTCTTGATAGAAGGATTTTGTATCGTTGGAACATCACGCGCAGATGCTAACGCTGGCCTGATAAGCAACTAACATAGCAGTAGGAGGACTCTACTCGGTTCGCCTTTTCAAATAAAAATTTCAGGTGGGTTTTGTGCCTCACCCTTACCATTGAGCTCTAGAAAAACGTAGCATCCTCAAAATCATTAATATTTCTGAAAAAAATATTGTATACAGCTAGCTTGCTGACCCAGGCCTGCACTAGTATTACTTTAGACTTCAGGTTGTGAACAGCAAGGTTCAAGTGCAGTTGCATAGGTCAACAATATAATGCATACATATCAAAATGTATCCAACATATCCATAGCTGTCGAGTGTTGGGAGGTGAGATACTATATCATATAAGATTGTTTTTTTTCATCAAAATAAAAACAAAGTGTTGACAAGTTATGTTCAGATATGTTCAACTAGTTTTATCAAGCACTAGGGCGCAATGCCACAATTATGTCTTGTGCTTTCAATTACAGGCTGAAATTTGCATTCTAAGTACCTAATCTGCTGTAGGATGATAAAGTAACACAGGTAGACATCAGAAACAAGAGACGTACCACTTGTTCTATCCGGACTGCTTGTAAATCCATTTTCATTTTCAAGATATGGTGTGTCGAAATGAGTGCAGCAAAACCACCGGCGCATAGTGACCTGTTGAACTCTTCCTGCTCTTCTTTCTTATCTATTCCTTCATTAAAAAAAAGTAAGGTAAGCATATTTGATGAAATAAATACCAATAAGTTTCATAAGTTGCGTAGGTGAGGATCCTCCCCCCAGAAATTGTTCAGGAAAAAAAATAAAGTTTCATAAGTTCCATGCACGGGCCATTTCACCAAAAAGGTTAATCTTTGGGAAACCTTCAACAGATACAAACAAATGGTAACACTAAACCAAGGAATACCTTCCACTAGCCATTCAGACTTCAGTTAGAGACATGGAGTACTTGTAAACCATACAGAAGGCAAAGCAGGAAGCATGGAACTGTTTTTCATCCTATGATCAACCAACAGAGACCTCTTCAAACAACAGTAGCAATTTGCAGAAAGCAACAACATACATTGATACCCTGACATCACCAGTGTGCACGGGACATCCAAGAGGACAACAAATGACCGAGCAAACAAACCCGAATTCGACAAATAACAAGCCGGACAAAACCAACGGACGGAATGCAGGCGGCAGGGGCGCATTTCCATCTCACCTCAAACCGCAACACGCCCACGAAGCTCGCTCGCAAACTGAGAAATCGATGGCACCCTCCCACTGGAATCCCAGAATCGCCCAAAGCCGAGGAGGAACGGAGCCCTCACCTGCTGCGCCGGGAGGCAATGGAGGCTGGCGGGCTCGGATCGGTGGATGTTCTTGGCTGGCGGCTCCTCAGCGAAAGGCAAGGATGAAGAAGCAGAGGGGTGGTGGCTGCGACTGAGCTGGGGGCAGAGGGCAGAGGCAGATGAAATGATTTCTCGCCGTTCGCGCGGGGCGGCGGAGTCGCCTTTCCGGCTGCAGCCTGCCTGTCGGGCCTTCCGCGCGCCCTGCTTTCCAGCTCGCCGCGGTTTTCTAATGCGTTTGGTGATCATTATTGGCCGATGGATCGATGGATTGATTGCGTCCGGCACCTGTTATGTTCTGTTCTGGAGGATTTGGTCGCGCTGGTCCTTGGCACTTTGGTCGATTGATTGAACTGATCGCCGCCGGCATAAACAAAGCTTAAAATTGAAGTGTTGAAACAAACTGTTATGTTCTTGGTTGACAGGTGATAGCAGAGTAGCGAGGAGTCGCTTTCGTCCATGGAAAACGGAGCTAACGTCCGGCACGTTCCAACGGAAAGCTGCGAAAGCAGCAGCAGGGGCAGGCCCAAGGAAATCTCAAACACGGGCCCGGTCCGTCTCGATTTTCGGCCCACGGGCCTAAGCGGAATCCACTCATCGCCATATATACCGTTACCGTACATAATTCTTCGAGAGGAAGCATATGTTCACTCCTGCCTCCGGCTCTTTTTTTTTAACCAACGGTCATGCAGTCGGTAAGTGGCAGCCTTCAAATCAGTAAAATTAAGGAGTCGAGAAGGTTAATTAGGAGGGCGCACGTGCTCGTGAAAACAAAACGAAGATAAATAAAAATAAAAGTAGCACAAAGACACATCTACACGTTTGCGAGAACACGTATTCCATTAATCTTTCTTTTACAAAATTACAAAATACATGACTCGATAGTTTTGTCTTCTCTTACCTTATGCATCGATGCTTAAAGAGAGGTCTGAATTATGAGATTACGTAATTCGTCAATTTCCAAGACCTATTAGGCATGTCTGATTAATTACATCTGCAAGACGAGCTTGCAGAACACCTCCGATTAAGCTGTTCGTCATTGAATTTTGTAACATGTAATACATGCGACTTTTGTGTCAGCAAAGCCTGATCATTACATCACTATTATCACATCAGTAGTGAACAAAATACGTTGGAGAAGGGGATGACTTTCGTGTCTCGTCGGTGCCCAGTCATGTACACCCGCTTTCACCAGATACGAATTGGTACGTTGCCTTCGCCTCGTCGGTGCGCGGCAACTGATTGGTTCAATCTTGTCGATTGGGACATGTCGGGGAGTAATGATCTTGCTTCATTAACACGTGATCAGAATTTTAGTCTAGCCTCACCGGTACTAGACGTATGATGAGACGCCGCAGATCGGGGCATCAACATGACACACTTGGGCGATGCTTGCTGGCTGGACAATAGAATGGCTTGCTCGATCCCGCGTGCGGGGGCAAATAAATGATTGTTTCAGATTAACGGGGAAGACGGTCACGGAGTTTCAATCTTTTCGCTCACCATGAAGCATGGCCGCCGTGGTATGCACCAACGTCGTCGAGGTTTGATGGCTTGGCAAAGCTGGTTTGCAAGCCGAGGTTGACGGAGTCATCCAAGCCCTTGAATGCATCGGCGCTGTCGCGTACGGGTGTAGCAACGCGACGTGAGCCTTTGCCGGCGTGTGTGCGACGCAGGGACGATGACTTCTGTTCGTTGTGCGTCTCAGCAATATGAGACCGTAGCCGCGCAGGCGAGCTGGCGTGCATGCTTGCCTACCGTGCGAGCAGCCATGGATGAGCTTTTGCGTACGTATTCTGGCCTGCCTCCTCCCTCTAAGCTGAATGGCTCGGCACTTTATATAGGCCAGAAGGGATGATTAGATTATAGAAAGAAGAGAACCTTCACGTCGGTTCCATGAAAACGTACCGAACCTGATTAGTTAATTCAGTTCTATTTCCATGTATACAGTGTTAGCTTCCATCTTTAGCTTACACGAATATGCAACTCAATTTAAGACTCTGTTCCAACATTATGTCGTCCGAGCTCTATTTTCAGGAAGCGAGAGCTCATCACGTTAATGCTAGAAAGCTAGCCGACTCACCTGCATGACCAGGTGTTTAAGCTCTTCACTTTAGTATAACCTTCCATGTTTAGGTATTTCCTTTCCTGCATGTCAAGACCGTTAAACCTTCTTACGCAAAGCTAGTTGCTAGGAAGCTGCTCACGCAAGTACATGTATATGTACAGAATAATACTTCATTATTCTTTTAGTAAACACTGATGTTGCACACGCCCATGTATGTCATAGGCACTGCCATCGTGAGTTATATAAATGCCACAACATATTTCCTTTGTTTGTTACTCATGCATATTTTTTTTACCAAACAACACATTTCCGGAGCGCAGAGCACGTCAGGAACGAATGATGTGTTTGGTTTAAGGAATCACCTCATCTTAGATGAGATTGTCCATATCCTATAAAATTTAGTGGGATAACCCCATTCTTAATAGTTATACTATTATTAGGTTGTGAGGGTGAGGTGGTGAGGGATCGACTCATTTCATTCCACAAACCAAATAAAAAAATTGAGGAGTGAGAAGATGAAACATGACTCCATTCCTCAATCTAAACACCGTAGAAGTGCTGAGTTGGGTGTGTGCGTGGGGAGGGGTAGCGGCATCGCCCCCTAACATTGCATTGCCACCTCTGAAAAAAAACTGGAAAAAAACATTATATTGCCACGATATGCATCTAGCTCCCTGTGAAGTTTCAAATCGAAAATCAGTCTCCACACTGAGTAACGAAAAGAGTGAAATCGATCTTGGATAGAAGTGGCAGCCACGATGAAGATTCGGGAAGCACAGAAGCAAGCGGCGGCCGCGCTGCCTCGTGTCGACGTCCAAAACGTTGGAGGAAGTAGCTCGCGGAGGGTGCTGCTGTCTCTTCTCAGCGAAACAGCATTCACTGCTGTCAGTGTCACGACGGAGTAGAACATGACTGTAGTGAAGTAGCTACTCCCTGCACCACTCTACCGGTGGTGAAGTGGCGATCCGGCAGTCGACGAGGAAAGATATATATATAGCAGATGCCAGATGGCCGGCCTCGACTGCTGGTCTCCTTGCTGTTGCTGGTGTCACTCGATCGCCGCTCGCGGCTGCCAACCCGCGAGGCGTTGCTGCCGCCGCTGTGGCGTCGTGGCACGCTGGATACCAGTAATACCACGAACCCGCCGCCGGCGGTCTGCGTTCCGACCACAGGAAACATGGGGGAAAACATCGGAGGGCTTCCCAAATTTGAAGTGATAAAATTTATATTTTGTCATAAATGTACAACTGTAGCATTTCGTTTGTATTTATGAATTATTGTTCAAATATTGACTAATTAGGCTTAAAAGATTCATCGCGTAAAGTACAATAAAATTGTGCAATTAATTTTTGATTCCATCTACATTTAGTAGTCCATGCATGTACGCAAGTTTGATGTGATGGTGAATCTTCTTTTTCATAATAATAAAGTTGGAAATTTGGGGTAGACTCGAGTCACCTGCTACCTACCGCGTCGTCAAGGCACATGCAACGACCTGGGAGTCTGGGACCCGATGCTTCAGGTTTGACAGGGAACCAGACCAGTGGTTGGTGCGCTGCGCGCAGATGGCTCGTCGGGGCACCTCTTCTACTGGGCACTGGCTACAGTAGTCAGTAGACTGTACTGTACAGTCTGTATACTACGGTAGATCGCAGGGACCCCGGATCCCACGTTCCCACCTCCCAAGTCCCCACCATGCCCATGCCGGTCACGTGCGAATGCAAGTAGTTGGAGGAGGTCAAGCTGCGAAATGGCGGCTATGGTTTGAACTTTCAACTGATGATGATTACTCCGTATTTTTGAATTTTGACTCGGCTAGAATTGGGGCGATTAAAATCAAATAGAGAGTTCATGTCATGAGTTGAAGATGAGTACGGTGCACGGGTACAGCATCGTATCTTATGAATTCTTATCGTATCTGCAGTGCCGTCAGAGTCCAGTTCAAACGCCTAGTAGCACTAGCAGTTTATGACGAGGGCAAAACGGGCAACACGAAAAACCTCGCGATCTCCGCCTCCAGCCATCCACTCCCACCCGCATTCCCTCCCGTCTTCCTCCTCGCACACACTGACCCACCTACCTCCGCCCCGCCACCTCCCACCGACCCCCCGCGGCCCAACCAAACCCGCCCACTGATTTCCCAGGCGTGGTAGGCGAGGGAGGCCGCGCGCAGCCATGGATTTCCTGCAGGGGCAGAGCACCGAGACCATGGTGGCCGTCGCCGTCGCCGTCGTCGCGGTCGCCGCGGGCGGCGCCTTCCTCCTCCTCCGATCCAGGAAGCCCAAGGGTACGGACATGCATACACCCCGCTATCCCCGTCGTGTACGCCAGATGCCTCTGGTTCGCGTTTAGATCTGGTTGCTGACGGTCACCGCGCTTTTCATTTGCTCCGGTGGTATTAGCGTTGCACTTCAGTTACCAATTTTGGAAAGTGATTGGAGCGCAGGGGTGTTTATTCATTTGCTTTTAGTTGGGCACGATCTGTAGAGGTGCTACTTGCAGCTTCCAGGCTGTAACTCGTTGGGACCAAAATCAAAAGAAAAGGAAAACAACTAGTATAAGTTTATTCCCATCGACATGAACCATTGAAGTTATTATTCATGCTTGCATACCAGGCTGTCAAACAATTACTAGTTTTCATTGAGTACACATAAGTTGCAGTTAGTCTTTACCTGTTTTCATGTGTTGGTAGGCAGTTTTCTGGTTGTGTTGGTTTGTCTGCTCCATTTCTGAATGGATGAGGTAGAGCTTTCAGATGAATTTTCTTATCTCGTCTTGGTAGCTCTGATCCTAGCATGATATTATGAGAAAGATACCGATGAAAAAGGAATGTTGACTACCTGCAAAAAAAAGAAGAAGAAATGTTGACTAACAGCTCTAACCGCAGGATATAAGCAACAACTGTTGCCTAACAACTCTAACCACGTGATATAAACAAATGGTCTGTTTGACATGTGTAGTAGGAAATGTCTGCATTCCTTATTGAAATTATTAGTTCTCATGTGATTTTAATGACTGAGAGCCTGATTGTCTGCAATATTGTTGTAATTTTATTGTGTAGTCATGCTTCTCAGGTACCTGGAAGTATTAGTTGTTTGCAGTACCGGGTAATTTATTCATGTCATCCATTATCTTTTGTTTATCACCCAAAAATTTATCTGTGCTTAATTGTGCTTTCTGTAATTGAAGGTTAATTCGTTATACCCCAATTTGATTGTTGCTATGCCATTTTCCCTCCAGGCTGCTTGGATCCTGAGAACTTCAAGAAGTTCAAACTTGTTGAAAAGAAGCAAATAAGTCATAATGTCGCAAAGTTCAAATTCGCTCTTCCAACTCCAACTTCTGTATTGGGACTCCCAATTGGCCAACATATTAGCTGCAGGTTTTGATTCTATCTTCCTCCTGAATTTTGCCTTTTTACAGTGCATAATTTTTTAACCATATCTCTGTTCCCTTGTTAATGCAGAGGACAAGATGCTACTGGCGAAGAAGTAATCAAGCCTTATACCCCAACTACATTGGATTCTGATTTAGGATATTTTGAGCTTGTTATAAAGGTACATATTCGTTTCTATTTTCCTTCTTCAGATACTTCCTACTGTGGGACGTATTATTTGACAACTCTGGATGGTTACTTTTCTTGCTATTGTGCTCATGTGTTGACTCATGAGTGCTTCTACCCTTTCCATGATGCAGATGTATCCTCAAGGGAGAATGTCCCACCATTTCCGTGAGATGAAAGTTGGTGATTATTTGTCCGTGAAGGGACCTAAGGTGACATCATGTGCTGACTTCTGAGCTTCTGGTTTCTCCAGCTTATGTTTCTTTTATGATAAAAAATATAACATTAGTTTCTTCGAGTTATCAAGGGAATTTTAAATGTTTTCCCCCAAATTTATGAGGAACACCTCAAATCTCTGTTCCATGCACATTTACCTTCGATTCGGAGGTTAACATGACTTCTGATATAGGGTCGTTTCAAGTACCAAGTTGGCCAAGTTAGAGCATTTGGGATGCTGGCTGGTGGATCAGGCATTACTCCAATGTTCCAAGTAAAACTTAATCCAGAGTTCTATATTGCGATTGGTAACGCCACAAAACAAATTTCTTTTCTAGTGACTAATGGTTCCTTTTCTGTTCTCACAGGTTGCAAGAGCAATTCTTGAGAACCCTAACGACAGCACAAAGGTTCACTTAATCTATGCTAATGTCACATATGAAGATATTCTTCTGAAGGTAGAATCGGCGTTATTTTCTTTGTGTTGGTTTTGATACAGTCTAGTTCAAAAAAATGATAAAGATATGATACTTGTCTTGTTGATTAATGACCGCTTAGTGTATGTCATCAAACTGTATTTTCTGTACTGCTCATGATTTAGTTGGCTGTGATGGGAATGTTTACTATTCTATAAATACTTATTATCATTTAGTTGCTTATGAGAACCGGTGTTGTTCAGTTATGTCTTTTCTCTTACCTGCTTTACTTAGGTCTTTAGGATATTTTCAGCATAAGTGCTCTTTTACGTAATTTCAGCACAATTGTTTCTCACTTTAGGTTACTACTTTTGAACTTTTGCAAATTGTTCTGCACAAAGTAGCAATTAGTTGCACCCAGGTATTCAAGATGAAGCTCAGGAGTTAACACATAGCTTTATGAGAATTTTCTAAGACATCATGTTGAAGATTCTATAGCTGATATATATGATAGTTTGATACTAATCTGTGGCAGCAATATATGCTTGAAAAAAGTCCTTCATTGTATATAATTCACTTTGGTATCTGTCAGATTGGTTGCACATGTTCTTATGATATGATGCCATGCTGATTTTAATATTTTTGTTCAATTTATGCAGGAAGAGCTGGATAACATGGCCAAGACCTATCCTGACCGCTTTAAGATCTACTATGTCTTGAATCAGGTTTACATCAAATACCTTTAAAATTTCAAAGATATTACTCTATCTGCAGTCTGGATTTTTTTGCGTAGGAACACATCAGAAGCTTTATTGAGAAAAAGTGGGACCCCATTTATAATTGTGAATTATTAGAACTGGCTACATAATTCGTGTTATGACAAACAACAGAGCCATTAAACAGCAGAGCATGCTTAGACAATTGCATGCAACAAATATACATACATAAAGATGATCACTTAAGTTAGTTTAAAATTTAAATGACCGCTGTCCTATTTTAAAGTAATGAATCATAGGTGTTAAAAAAAATTCTTATGACCTCCAGAGTTGCTACACTGAGAATTGTGCTTTGCATTCTAGTTATCGGGCATAGTTTTCAAAGACATTTGTCACGTATTCTCATTTGTTTTTACCTATGCAGCCTCCCGAAAACTGGAATGGTGGTGTCGGGTTTGTGTCGAAGGAAATGATCCAGTCTCATTTCCCAGCGCCTGCTGAAGACATTCAGGTAAATCTTGAGTCTTGGTCAGTTGTTTCCTTTTTCTTTTTTGGTTAACTATGGGTTGATGGCTTCCGGTAAACTCCTGAATTCCTGTATCTAGCCTGGAGGCTTACAGAGACATGCATTTGCTTATTTCAGGTCCTGAGATGTGGTCCTCCTCCGATGAACAAGGCCATGGCTGCACACCTTGACGAGCTCAACTACACAAAGGAGATGCAGTTCCAGTTCTAAGCAACACTGAGCTCACCAATAATAAGCGGTGACCGGCATGGTTCTTTGGTCACGGGAACGGTTTCTGACCCTGCTCGTTAGTTGACATCAGGAATTCAGGATTGCATGATCAATTAGTATCGTGCCAGCAACTTGTGCAATCCCCATTTTTTGAGGGCAAAGGTTATCTCCCTAAGCAGCCCACGTTGGCAGAGACTCCATTGTTACTATTATTGATTCGAAATGTGTAACATTGGATATTATAAGAAACATCACAATACCACAAATGAGCAATGCAGGGGACCTTGTACTTTCGGAATTTCGGCATTTCACGTTGATGATGATATGTGGCCTGAAAGAATGCCAGTGTTCAAATGGTGGAGTAGAGTACAGTATTTGTTTGTGCGCACGAAATCACTGAGGCCTCGTTCGTGGATTGGTCCGGAATGAGGTTCATTCCGGGTGGTTTGAAGTGGTCCGGTTTGAAACCGGACTTGCATTGAAAGTATTGTTCGTTTTAGTCTGACCTGGAACGAAAATACTTCTACATTAGATGGTTCGGATTGAAATCATACCTCCTCACCCCTAGAATGAATCCTGGTTGGATTGAGTGACACGGGTGAAATCACTCAAATCGGACCTGGAAGTAATCCTGGCTGGAATCCTATTTCGGTGAAACGAACGAGGCCTGAACGAGTCGGGAAGGCTCTTGTTTAACAAGCCAATTTGAGCTGCCAATGTAAACGGCGATTTCAAATTCCAACATGAGCGGACCGGACCGGGCTGGAGGACCGTACCCGATAAACCAATACCCGCTTCCCTTATCCTGAAAACAACTCCCCTCTCTCTCCTCCCTAAAGCACAGCACGAGAGAGACGCGGCCATGGCGATGGCCCCGCCGCCCGCCTGCTCGCTCCTCCGAGTCGCCGCCTCCGCGCCCATTTCTGCTGCCTCCACCTCCGTTTCCATCCCGCGGGCCCCCAGTTTCCTCCCTTCCTCACGTTCCGCTTCCGCCCGCCGCCACCTCACCGCGACATGGCCTCCGAAGGCCGCGACCTCCGCTTCTGTCGAAATCCAGGACGAGTACGCGGATGAGATAGACGCGGTGAACATTGCGCAGGACGTCACCCAGGTGCATGGGCGCTTTCCTTGCTTACCTTTTCCCCATGCTTTGGATAGTGCTTTGGGAATGGGAACTGTATTGCGTTCCAGGGGAAGCCGGGAAGGTGTCTTGTGAATCTGTGATTGCTATTAAATCAGCTTATGAATATGCATACTTTTCTGGAGTTCGAATTCTGTCGTTTTCCCCTAATATGATTCAGAGTCGAAGTAGATGCTGCTGAATTTCTTGGTACAAATAGGTCGCTTGCCACTTTTGCGTTTCTGATAAAACATTTCTGTCATGTTATCCAGCTAATTGGAAAAACACCAATGGTGTATCTCAATAGTGTTGTTGATGGTTGTGTTGCTAATATCGCTGCAAAGCTAGAGTATATGGGACCTTGCCGAAGTGTCAAAGATAGGTACATAATTGGGATTGCAGCATAATTTGATGGTTGATGCCCTCGATGCAATTATTTTTGTGCTAACTCATGCGTATGTTTACAGGATTGGATTAAGCATGATTAATGATGCTGAAGAGAAGGGATTAATTTCTCCAAATAAGGTCATATGCCATTCTTATATTATTTTCAATGCTATTGTCACCAAGACTGTAATTTACACAGATAGTTTCTACCTGTGCAGACCATCTTGGTAGAACCAACAACTGGGAATACTGGCATAGCCATTGCTTCTGTGGCTGCAGCTAGAGGATACAAGCTGATAGCTACTATGCCTTCATCAATAGATGTCGAGAGACGGATTCTTCTGCGTGCATTTGGGGCGGAGATTGTGCTAACTGATGCTACCAAAGGACTGAAAGGAGCTTTTGATAAAGCTGAGGAAATAGTATTGAGGACACCAAATGCATATATGTTTCAGCAGTTCAACAATGAAGCAAATAGTGAGGTTGAGACTCAATCTTTTATCGTTTACTCATACAATATCTGTAATGCAGCAAATGTGAAATTCATTTGCTTTTTATTTAAAGATCTATTGAGAAGCCATTTGGGTAATTACAGATCCACTTTCAAACCACTGGCCCAGAAATATGGGAAGACACATTGGGTACTGTTGACATACTTGTTGCAAGCATAGGGACAGGTGGTACCATTACTGGCACAGGGCGTTACTTGAAAAGGATGAACAAAGATATTAAGGTCCCTACTTTTTCTTTCATCAATTGGATTGTCTTGTATTATTTCAGCCTAATAATTCTGTGTATCTTGTCCGATGCTGTTGTGCTTAGATTTTATTCCTTTTTGAAATGCTTGAAGCCTTCATATTAAAGTAAAGATCATAATTTCTAACAAAAAATGAGCCTTGCTTGTAACAACTTGCTCTTTGCCACTATTAATTGCACTGCTTTAAAATATGTGCAAAATAGTTGTTTTTATGGGAACATAGGCATTATCATCGAACTAGTTTTAGCAAAAGTATAGTGGCACCATCATTATGTTCTGTTGTTTCAAATTTAAAGTTGTCCAACTATCATAATTTCAGGAAATACAGTTGATTTCCACAAGGCTGATGCCAATTTATCTGTAATTTTTGTTACCAGGAGAATGACTTAATATTTCATACCCCAAAAAACTGTTTGATTTTGTTTATATAACTTTCCGCCTATCATTTTAGGTCATTGGGGTAGAACCAGCTGAAACTAGTGTGATCTCTGGTGACAACCCAGGTAATGCTTTACCCTTTGGTCCCTTCGTTATAAGCAATTCAAATACTGGGAAAACAAGCTTGTCGAATACCTTCTCCTTGTCACTGACATACTGCTGGTTGTTGTCAATAAACAACAGGTTACATTCCAAGTATATTAGATATCCAGTTGATTGATGAGGTTGTGAAGGTTTGCAATGCTAACTTTAGAACTTTGTTCATGTCAGCAGATCATGTTGTCAATTTTACATTTGGCTGAGTCATTACGATTCTTGACTTTGCAGGTTAGCACCGCACAAGCTGTCGATTCTGCTAGGGAACTTGCACTAAAAGAGGGCTTGCTGGTGAGTAGTGCACCGTAAAATGAATCGCTTTTGCTGCTTTCTTCTTCTTCTTCTTCTTCTTCTTCTTCTTCTTCTTCTTCTTATTATTATTATTATTATTATTATTATTATTATTATTATTATTATTATTATTATTATAGCATCTACTTCAATTTGTCTTTTATGTGATCTGTGATTCGTTTACGGGGATTATTTGCAGGTTGGTATTTCTTCAGGTGCAGCAGCTGTTGCTGCTATTAATGTTGCCAAAAGACCTGAAAATGCTGGAAAGCTGATTGCGGTGAGGGCATGGCATCAAGTTGATTTCATTTACGGCATTTTGCCATGACTCAGGTAATTAACTAAGCACATACATTTGCAGGCCATTTTCCCCAGCTTTGGAGAAAGATACCTCTCCAGCATCCTATTCCGTCCAATATACGACTCGGTTCGAAGAATGAGGAAGAAATAGCCAGCCTTTTACAACTTCAAGCGCATGGCGCTTCCTTCTCTAAACCTGACAGGCTTCCAAGGCATGACAAACATGAAAGAGTGACCCTGGTAGATTGCAACAAGCAGGGTTCAAAGTTTTGAAACGCTCCCGCTGAGTGCGCTGATCATAGAGCTTGGTAGCTGCGCAGGTCAATTGAGCTGCAAGCCTGCAGCTTGGTTCAGGACAGACTGCCTCACAAGTTTAGAACCTGCCTCTACAACCTCAGTGAAACATGCAGAAATGGATGCTATAGTTAGCTTAGAATCCTCCTTTCAGTAGCTTAGAACTAGGGACAGACCGCAGGCTTGTAATCTGATACGCATTTGAGCTGATCCTAGTAAACAACTGTCTGCACATTATTTTTTCCTTTTGAATTTTGATTATTTCATCCCTCATTGGGCCTCTGGTTTGCAATTAGTTCTTGCGAAGCCCCAAGATTGAGAGGACCTACAGTTGCCATTTTTTGTTTCTGTACATGGGGATTATCTGCATAGCTCAGGCTAAACGGAAACATACTTTTTTTTGAAGAAAAGGAAACAGAATTTTAGCATCTCCCTTCAGGCTTCAGGATCAGGTCATCAGGATCAGGCTACAAACCGTCTGAACCAAAGGTCTGAAGGTCGCAAGCGTTCGTAGGGCCCAGTGGCAGGGACCAATTCGGCTTCTACCTCCTACGTGCGGTGCTTTCCTGATTTCCTCTAGTCCGTCGGCGAATCCTGAACTCACGTTCAAAGGAGAAGAGTGGCGGCGGCGGCGTCTGCGCAACGGCGTAGCTCTCCCTCTGTCCCGCCGCGCGCGCCTCGCCGCCTTGCCCGTCGTAGTATTTGCGCTCGTACGCTCCTGATCCAGCTCAAAGGGGGACATGTCGGCGTCGGATCTTCCCGACGAGCTGTGGGCGCGCGTCCTGGAGCTGGGCGCTGCGTCGTCCGCGCTGGGGTTTCGCGACCTCTGCTGCCTCGCCATAGCCTCCCGCCGCCTCGGACGCCTCTCCCTCCACCCCGCCCTCTGGTCGGCGCTCTTCTCCCGCGACTTCCCCTCCCAATCCCAACCCTCGTCCTCGTCCTCGTCCTCCACCTCCCAGCAGCAGCAGCAGCAGCAGCAGCTTCACCCGAAATCCCTCTACAAAACCAAGTAATCCCCCCCGCCTCGTTTTCCGTCGACCGTTATTGTTCATCTCGTGCAGGCGGATGTGCTCGACTGATGTTCTCTGCTTGCAGGTTCGAGAGGCACAAGGTGCGGATCGCGGAGGCGAGGCGGCGGGCGGTGTTCGAGGCGGAGGCGCGGGTGCTTGCGTGCAGGAGGCGGCTGGCAGAGCTGGAGGAGTCGATGCGGGCAGAGGGGGAGAAGATGAAAGCTGCTGCGCAGGAGCTGGACAACCTCGAGAGGGTCAGGTCGGTTCGTTAGGTTCCAACTTCCAAACAATTTCTTATGTGCAATAAAATATCACTGAATTCTCCAAAAATGACCACAGTTTTTTTTCCCGTGCTGTATCACTTCTCACCGCTACAATTGTGTGATCAGAAAACATGCATCAATTTTCGAACCTAGAGCAATCAGAGGAGGTAGAGAGCATCGAATCAATAGAGTATGAGGTGCTAATTTGCGTAACCAGCCATTTCAGCAGATTGGTAATCTAGTTGGCAGTGCACGAGCAGAAAATATTGATAAATGTTTGATTTCATGATGCATTGAGCAGCTTGTTTGCACAAGAGCCAGGTCAAGATTTTTTCAGACCACATAGATGGCTGGTTAGATCATGTCATTATTGCTGTTATTTGTTCTATCCTTACAAATTGATAGCCTCCTGGTGTCCTCCATGTACCATGTCTTGCACCAGTGTTCAGTAGCTGGATTTTGTTATAACTGTATGATATGTTTCTGGGCTGATTGTTCTCATCTCACATCTTCAACAAAAAATAGCTGCATGTGATATCTTTTGAACTGGAACAGTAGAATTTGGTTATCTGATATGTTTGATCCATGGACAATTGTCCTATCCACCAAACAAAAGATTATTGCTGGGATAGGGCAACACTATTTATCCAGTTATCAAGGGAAGCATTCAAATGATGCACAATAAAATTCATAGCTTATCTCCCAGCATTCAGATTGTTGTTGGCGCACATGAAGCAATGTGGTCCAAATGGCACAGTGACTAGAAAAAGCAAACCGTGTCTTAAATTAGTATGTAGAAACATCAAGATTAAATATTCTTTAACCCAACAAAATTGATTTTGAAAGTGATGTTGCAATTCAATCCTCTCCACCACCTCTTGAGTGTATTGAGCTCTTTTCTTGTTTCTTTTTTCTTTTTCATCTATCCTCTGGAGAGGGGAGGGGGCCGCCTTAGCCAATCACTATTTGAGAGGATACCATGCAATGGCATCTCTACCATCTGGCCATGAGATGGATCCTGTGTAGTTCATTGCTTACTTGCTTCATTGCTTAACACTGCAGTCCTGCCTTATAATGGACAAACATTCATATTAACATGTATTTAGGATCATGAACAAAGAACAATGCAAGCAATATTTTGCTTGGTAGATATATAGTTTTTCCATGTCACAGTTGATGTTCCTTCATCAGTGCATCGTTTGGCCTATGTTCAAGCATCCATGGCTTGGAGTGCTGGGATATGTATTTCTGGTTTCCATTACTTCGTGGAGTGTATTCTGATTGCACAATCCTGCTGTCTGAAATATTTACAGGAGAGCTTCTGTGGCATTAAATGTATGGCAACCACAAGTTGTTCATGGTCGCCAGAAGCAGTTGGTTCAGCAATGCACGGTTCCTGTTGATTCTCGTCTTAGTGATCTAAACATGGAGCTGAAAGTTTGTAAGCAACAAATAGCAACTTATAAGAACAGTTATGTATGTGATCACTTGTTTCACTTCATATGAGCAAGATGAAAAAGGCTAGACTTACCATAGTTGTGCTTTTTCTACCACTGTCAGAGCAAGGAGAAGCACAAGCTGAATGAGTATGAGGAAGCATTGAAACGAGCAAAATATCATCCTCTGCAGGATAGTCATACAAGCGGAATTATCAAGGAACCACGTGCAAAAAGGAAGAAGCTGAAGTAAACTTTACTGTTTGCCTTCAGGTCCTATACTATCTCAAGGTACCAATAGTTCTTAATTGTTCTAATCCTAGGAGAAGATTGATAGAATAGACTTGACACGTTTTGCTTTCACAGTAAGCTTAACCTTGTTCCTGATGCAGACTTGTATTTTGATACTTTTATGTACATGCATGTGAGCATATTAGTTGATTGCTTACATCGCCAGATATTGCCATCGTCAGAATGGATAACTGGTAATGCTATATGTTTGCTTACACGGCAGTTTCTGTTTTGCACAGATAGCAACACCTGCGCGGCAGTGACGGCACCAAGCGAATGCATCCATCTAGGAGGAAGGTGCTGATTTATCGCAGATTGGACAGCACATCAAGGTTTCATGCGTTCGGTTCGGTTTGCTGTCCATGTGCAATTGTGCATGATGCAAAAATGTGGCCGTGGCATTCTTCCTTGCTACTTTGCCAAGCACGAGGATGCTGTGCTAGGAAGCATCTATGGTGTTTCCATGTTGCTGAAAGAATCTCGTTCACCTATGTTGCACACCGTCCACCGGCTGGATGATTCTGTTGTAGAAAGTTGCCGACTATTCTATCACAGAATAATCTGGCGTTGATGCTTATCCGGTTATCCCTTCGCGAAGCTGTGGGCTGTGGAGCAGCCAGATTTGACTTTGAAAAGTGTAACTTGTAAGCAACTACGCATCTTGTATTCCATCCGTATGTAGACGCTTATTTATTTTCCATTACTTGAAATTGAAAAGAAACGTATCTGTATGTATCTCTCGCTTTATATGCTCCTGGGCTTATATTAGAAAAGTGAACGAATTATTTGTTCGTTTCCTCACGTACCTTTCATGCATCAAAGTCTGGTGTTAAGCATAGTGACAAAACCGGCAAAAACAGATCTCCAAATATTGTGCTTACGTAGAAGAAAAGGAAGCGTGCCTCTCTCAGCATCTGTTCTTGTAAATTTTCCTGTTTTCGCGCGAGCTTCACGGTGAAGTGAAGGGTGAGTTCCTCTTCGGTTTCCCGCGAGAACAAAACTTTTAAATTTTTTCTTTGGATTCAAATTCTGAAGATTTATGCGGGTTCGAACGGGAAAAGATTCTGTAGAAAAGAACAACGGTGCCGCTGCTGTTTGCATTGCAGGCTGCAAGAAAGCACCAGTTTTCAGTTTTGATTGGACGAGAATCCAAAATGGACACCACCACCTCTCCCCCATCTGAATTCTGGAGTCTTGAACCGCCCGGCCGACGTGGCGCGCCTTCCGTGCCGCACCCTCCCGCCAGCCGCGCGCCCCTTTGATCCGGAGCCCGTGCCCCGGCCGAGGCCCACGCGGAACGGCCCCACCTGTCATCCAAACCCCACCTATAAAGCTGCCCCCCGTTTGTCCGATTCGGAGTCCCAGTACCCGTCTCACCGCGTACTGGGACCCATCGATCCGGACCCACATGTCAGGGGGTGAAAAATAGTATAAGACCAACCCCCGAGCCGGCCTTTCGCCTCACCAAGAGCCAATCCGCACCTCGCGCATCTCCCGGCCACCTCGCCCTGATCCGGTTCCCAAATCCTTCACCTTCGTCGCCGTCCTCTCCTCCGAGCCAAATCGATCGAAGCGAAGCCGTGATCCTGTCCATGCGCGGAGCGTGGTAGCCTCGTCCCTTGGGGGATCATCTCGCCGTCGCCTCCCTCCCTTCGCCGCCGTTTCTGGTCGCCGGGATCAGCCGAGTTGGATCTCGAGGCATAAAACAGCGTTGCGGGCGTCCGGCGAGGATACGATGCCTGCGGTGCTCGCCGCGTTCGCCAGCCTCCGCGCGGCAGCAGCCATCGCCTCCGGAAACTCGTCCTTCCCCTGCTCCCACCGCCTCAAGCATCGTTTTAGTAGTAATTTTAGTAGTAGTAGTAGTAGTAATTGTCTTTGACCTTTGCCTTCCCCTCGTCGCACACGCCCCTCAGTCCTTACCTCGTGTTGTTTGAGGTTTCGGTCTCGATCTGGTTGTGCTCGATTCGAGGCTTGTTTGGTCGTGCGGGTTCCGTGCTCGATCTCGCGCGCTTCCCGGTTTGTCGGAATTTGGTGTCTGGGTCCGATCTGCAGGTTCGAAAGGAAAGCAATTTGGGGTGTTGGTCGTGGTGATCGCCGTTCTTACAAGGAAAGAGGTATTGAAAAATCACTTTTACCATTCCTGCTTTCCTTAACTGAAATTTTGCTATTCAGCACCATGGAATCATTTAGAGTTTTAGATAACGATCGTGTAAATATATTCTGAAGTTTGATGCTTAGGACATTTTGTAGGAGATGATTGTATGTGTGATCCAATTAGCACACAAATTGTCACATTCACACCAATTTCACTTAGCAATTTGATAAACAGATAAATAATTTTGCCGTGCTTTCAAGTGCTTGAAGCCAACTAATTTTTCAATCACTATCCTTGCCCCTTGGATCAGCATCTAGCTATTCATTGTTCGAGGTGGTTTGTGTGGTTGTTTCCAAAAATAGTGACACCCAAAAATGTGTTGAGTAACAAAATACTTTTTATGGATCTCATGTTCCCATAGCTGTTCCACTTAGGTTGAAAAAAGAAAAGGCTTGAAGCTTCAAAGTAAGCAAAATATGCCCATGCATATGGTTGTGACATCATCTATCTATGCATTAGTCTTCATAATTGTATCCAGTAATTGTGGATCGCCCTTATGCTGCCAAAAGTTGTGCGAAAATTTTGCTTATTACTTGTGCCCATTCTCCTTTCAACAGAAACTTCTCTTTGTAATTTGGGATTAAGCTTGTGGATGGGCGAGCCTTTGGCAGACTTCAGTGCTGAATGTGTTAGCAGCAGCTCATGTCTCTGCTGCAACACCTCTGAAAAGCCAGGTTGTGAGCACAGCTATGCTTGCTGGAAAGATGGGCAAGATGATTTGGTGGTTGAGGAAATTGGAATGGCTCTTACTGAAGTGATGCAAGCCTATGGTAATGAGGACAACGATGAAGGATCAGATCTGGATGAAGATTCTAGCGATGCTGACAACGATGACCCAGTTCTTTCTATGGAATCTGATTCAACTGATGATTTAGTGGATATTGACTCTGAATTGGTCATATCACCAGCCTCTCCAAGTGGTGATGCATCGGAATCATCAATTAGTAAATCAGTTGATGACAAGTCTTCAATTCATGTAAGTTTATAATTTAGTTTAAAGTGTGGATTCCTTTTTTTTTGGCATATATTCCTGGTCAGATATTTGCTTTGCATTCATATTGTTCTGATACCAAATTGTCAGTAGCTATGTAGCTCTATTTTCAGTTACAGCAGTTTTCACAATTATTAGGGACTTAATTTAGGAATAGGTGCTAGTTCTGTATTATTCAGCCTGTGATTTGGTGTCTTTGATAATAGAACAATAGAGGTTTAATTCCTTTTTCCTGGTAGTTGGTGGTATGGTTGCTTGCCAACAAATTGACGGTGTTGATTCCATTTTTGTGAACCTTAATATTTGCAGGGTATATGGATTTGATGTTATTAGAATTATAATTTCTTAGTTTATTACAGCTGCCAGCCATCATGGTTTAGCACCTTATGGGGTGGTTATAGTACCATATTGTATCTGCTTGGCTGAAAAAAAAAAAATTGAAAATCACAGACCAAATTTGTTTTGTTAACATGTACTATCTTTCCATGCAGGGCATTCCAAGGTTGGTTTCTGCAATGAAGGGAACCCGTGCAAAGCAGGGAATCATGACAAAGTTGAGTGTTTCATGGGCTCCTGATGTATATGATCCTCCTGTGACTTCTGCCTCACATACAGTGAGAGGGCACCAGAGGAGTTCAAGGAAGGGCCACTACAAATACAAGCCCTCCAAGAGCAGCAGTAGCAGCAGTCGCAGTAGCAGTGGCAGCAAAAAGGACAAGAAGCATTCTCGCCATAGTAGCAGCATCAGCAGCAGCAGCAAAAAGGATAGGACGCATTCGCACCGCAGTGCCAGTAGTAGTGGCAGCAACAGAACTGATACCAGTAGTTCTCATTATCGCAAGGCACACAGTGGTGGTGGGATCAACAGCAGAACTGTGACTTGTGTTCCAGAATCTGCTAAGGTATCTCCATTGGTGCTAGCTGAAAGTGCCGCACTGCCAGAGATAGTTCCTGTACTCAAGACTATGGAACCAATCAAATACGCTACCAGCTGCGGCAAGGAGAAGCCATTTGCATTGCTGTCACGCCAGTTTTCCCCGGCAAGGTATAAGGGGATGTTCTCCTTTTGGAGCCAAAACCAACTGGCTTCTTAATCATCAATCGCTGCTATGGGCTCAGTTGGGAGTCTTCGATGCAAATCATTGTGGTATCAGTGAGGCTCATCCTTTTGGATTGGTTCTCTTCGTTGCTCTGTTTATTCTGCTTGTTTGTGAAACTTCAGAGATCACGTTTTCGAAAATTGTTGGGGGCAAAGTACCTGTATGTTTGAGCTATTATTCTTTCCTCGATCGTGTAACTTCTATCTATTTTTATGTGTTCGCTTTTATTTCATTTCAGATCATGTTGTATTATTTGCACGTTATTACATTGTGGGGATTGGTTCAGTTTTGTGTGTTTGGTTACGTGGCGATTGTTACCAATGTCCTTAGAGTGCAGTTGTTTCGTTCAAGTAATGACTGCGAATTCTCCTGGTGCTCGAAACGTTTGACGCCTCCAATTTGGACGTTATCGGCAAAGTGCGTTGTACCTAGTGTAACAATATTTGTCAAAGCGCAGCGACGTATGATTTTCAGCGTAGTGTCCAACGAAAGATCTTTAACTTTGACCTTAGGGTCAAATTCGTCCCTCAACTACCAAAAGGGACAATTTGATCCCTCAACTTTTATTTTGGGTTAAACTCATCCTTGTACTGATAATCTGCACTTTGTTGGCATGATATTCTGCATTTAGCATGAGACTAATGTGAAAAGTTTTTTTTTACCCTTAGCTCAGGTAGGCCAAACATGTATGTGCTCATATTCCCTTGATATATACATGTAAAAATATATTTGTTAAAATATATTTGTTAAGTTTCTAAAAATGTATGTACTAATACTCTTTAAAATCATGCATGTGCTCATACAAGGTCAATATGAAAAATTTATGTACTCAAACAAGTATTTACTCACTCTTTCGGTATATATACAACTCAATATATGTACGCATACTCTAAAATCAAATATGTGCTCACGTACTCATGGTACAATATACATATTTTATATATGCATTCAATATTCATTCTCTTTCAGTAAATATGTATAAATATTTATGTGCTTGGATCACACTGTTATTTATTGTACTTAATGATGGAAATTGAGGAGAGGAAGAAGGAACAGGGGCAAAAAGGACTTTTTTTATATGTCTCATGCCAAAATGGGGCCCCCGCGTTAATATAAGGACGAGTTTGAAAAAAAAACAAAAGTTAAGGGACTAAATTGGTCGATTTTAAAGTTGAGGGACGAACTTGATCCTCGGAACAAAGTTGAGGGACCAAAACATCCATTTTGCCAAAAGAAATCTAGCGTGATGTTCAGAAGATTTTGAGGGCACATGGCCTTCTGCCTTGCCATTTAGAGCAACTCCAAAACTCCCTTAGAATTGTCCCAAAACCTTATTTAGGGAAAAAAAAACTTACCTTCAACAGCTGCTCCATCCTCCCGTAAAAATGTGTGGACACCAAAAACAGCTTCGTCATCCCGCATATATGCGCGAGTCCGATCCTTCCCAAGTCACCCCGAACTGCTCGCGGACGTGGTACGCCTCGCCGTCGAACGGCAGGGCCCAGCAACCATGGCGCGCCCACTCGAGGCGCTCGCCGTCGAAGGAGAACGTTTGGGCCATGCGGAAGGACAGGCTCACCGTGGTGCTGTCCGGGTGCACGATGTGGGACTTGAGCTCGAGGTAGCAGTCCTCCTTGAACGGTGGTGGCAGAGCTTCCCACCGCTAATTCCTGTAGCGGCTCTGTGGGTTGGGGCCGAGCCTCTCAAAGAGGCAGCGCTCCTGGGATTCGTTGGCGTCGCGGCTGTTCAGGTCCAGGGCGTAGATGGTGCCACCGACCATCCAGAATGTTGCGGACTTCTTGGGCGATTGGAAAGGAGGGGCGGGGGACACTAGTCGCGTCGCAGCGTCGAAGACGAAGCTAACGTCTGTGGCGTGGTTGGTAGAGCGGTTCAGCCGGTGCCCGCGGTGACAAACTCCATTCTTCGGAGTCATCGGAGGAGATGGAGCCGGAGTCTTCGGAGTTCTCATCGGAGGGGGGAAGGTGCTGGACCCCAACGGAGGATCCACGTGCTGACTTGGTCAGTTTTGAAGTATTCGGGAGTTTATTATTATGGATCTGCTATAGAATGACATGATTTTGGAAGAATAAAATTTTTAGTAGAGCTCTAATATAATAGATGGTTTTAGGAAAGATTTTTTAAATAGACTCTTAGAGTTGCTCTTAATCAATATCCAATGCACTTCCCTACAGAGCCGAGCTTGATGGGCTGGTGGTGCTCGCCAAACGGCAGAGGTTTCCGCAATGCGGGGAGCAAGCATGTATCAATTATCATCCCAACCTTGCAACTTGCTAAAATTTTCCATGAGTTGCTGATTTTGATCGAAATTAGTTTGAAAAATTGCCAAAACGAATGACTTGCATTGCATGTGACAGCATTTGGAATTTGTTCAAACCTCACGTTTTCAAAATTTTGCCCCTTGCAGCAAGGTTTAAAAAGAGAAATCGGAGCATAGTTAGACGAAAATGAGAATAACCAGAGCTTCCTAAAATCAAATCAATCAAAAGAACAAACAGCAAAGTATTCTCCCAATTGTCACGGCAAAGATCGTCCAAATGGTTACTTAAGTACTACCAACAAAATCTGCAAAAGTTATGGCAGAATCACAAAATTCCCAGTGGCACAGATTTGCGTCCGATTGTTGTGAAGCTGCACCGGTAGCCGCCGCACCTCCCCCGTTCGGAGCTTCTGGCGTCGGTTGCTGCTGCTCGTCCGGCGATGATCCGGCACCACCGCCCGACGCTTCTTGTCGGTGCCCCGCGCGCTGCGTGCCCAGTGAGTCGCCGCCGCCGAAGAACGCCCCGATGTGGTCGTCGGAGCCGAACACGCTGAGCCTGTTAGTGTCGGACCGGTTCGAAGCATCTATGCCGACGAAGTACTTTGCGCCGCGGTAGTCATCGCCGGGCAGCGCCGCCATGTGTTGCCCGTGCGGAGCTTCGGCTGTCGCTGGCTGCCGATTGCCATGTGACCCGGCGCCGCCGCCGTAGAACGCCCCGATGTGGTCGTCGGAGCCGAACACGCTGAGCCTGTTAGTGCCGGACCGGTTCGAACCATCTACGCCGACGAAGTACTTTGCGCCACGGTAGTCATCATCGGGCAGCGCCGCTATGTGTCCCCAGCTCGGAGCTTCGGTTGCAGCTGGCTGCCGATTGCCGTGCGACCCGGCGCCGCCGCCGGGTGGTGGTTGCTGCTGCTCGCCTTGTGCCCCGGCGCCGCCACCGCCTGCGGGCCGCTGCTCTGGAAGGTGCTTCTCCTGTGACTCGCCGCCGCCGTCAGGGGCCGGTTCCTCCTCCCCGTTGTCGTCGTCGTTCTCCTCCTTCTCGTCGCCCTGAGCAGGATCCGGATTCGCCGCCCTCAGCGACTTGTTTGTAATCTTGCACAGCACGAATTCGTTCAACTGCGGCGGCGCAACGCAAGGCACAAACACGTCGGCGATCGATCTAGCTATCGGCAGCAATTGTTTTCGGGTCGGATCGGATCACCAACCAGCATGGGGTCGGGCGCGGTGTCGTCGCGGGCGGCCCTGCTGGAGTTGATGGAGACGAACTCTACCATTTTCCACTTGGTGGGCTTCGACTTGCTGCTGACCCGCTTCCGCTTCCCCAGCGCGTCCACCTGGTGGGAATGTTCGTGGAACGTGAGCGCGCGCTTCGCCCCGATCACCTCCTTGCCGTCGGCGCCGCCGAGGACCAGCTTCTCCGCTTCCACCGCCTTCCAGCGGCCCTCGCCGTCGCCCATCTCCCGCTTCGGCTGCATCCCGCCGGCGTACTTGCGGTCCCGCGGCGAGAACAGGTACCAGGCGCCCCCGATGCCCTCGCCCAGCTTGGGCACTGCAAGAGCTCGAGAAGACGAAGGTGAGCGGAGAGATGAGATCTAGAAGGGGAAGAGGAATAGATGCGCCGTGAAGCCGCCGCCGACCTACCGAGCTTCTTGGGGTGCTCCGCATAGGCGTCGCGGCCGTCGACCACGAGGTCGGTGGGGAGCGGCTCGTTACGCAGCTTCCGCCCGAGGTAGTGGACGATGAGTTCCTGGTCCGTCGGGGCGAACCGGACGCCGGGGACTCCCAGGTATTCCTCGTGGTACGCCGCCGCGTCACCGGGCGCCTCCGCCGTGGATTCTTCAGACATCGCCGTCAGTTTCTGGGGACGGGATGGTGTGTGGGTAGGATCGGAATCGAACCCCCCACCGCTCCGGATTTGGCATATATATACGCGTCCGAGTACACCACGACGCCGGACGGGTTCCAGGTTGGCGCACGTATGAGTAATCTCAGAATGGATACGCGATCGTATCTAGGGGGTGTTTGATACCCTACGCTAAACTTTAAACTTTAGTTCTATCATATCGGATGTTCGGATTCTAATTAGGAGAGCTAAATATAAGCTAATTACTTTGTAGCAGAATCCCTAGGCTAAATCGCAAGACGAATCTATTAAGCCTAATTAATCCATCATTAGTGAATGGTTACTGTAGCACTACATTGTCAAATCATGGACTAATTAGACTTAGGCCTGGTTTGGTTCGTCTGCTTATTTTTAAGCACCCATCACATCGAATGTTTAGATACTAATTAGGATCCGAACATCCGATATGATAGAACTAAAGTTTAAAGTTTAGCGTAGGGTATCAAACACCCCTAGATACGATCGCGTATCCATTCTGAGATTACTCATACGTGCGCCAACCTGGAACCCGTCCGGCGTCGTGGTGTACTCGGACGCGTATATATATGCCA